>NC_137010.1:35673152-35755652 GCF_032717465.1 Coenobita brevimanus
CTGAGCTGAAGGAAACAAGATGTGTGTGTGTGTGTGTGTGTGTGTGTGTGTGTGTGTGTGTGTGTGTGTGTGTGTGTGTGTGTGTGTGTGTGTGTGTAACAAGGTGATTAAAGGGTAATATTAGTAACTGTCCTGCCATACCATACGTTGCTGTTAAACTCTAAACAAACCCTGGCACAACTGTAAGCCTATCTATCTACCCGTCTATCTATCTAATTTGCTTGACTCCGCATCCTGTGAGGGGTAATCGTCCCCCCCCTCCCCCTCGACAATCACTCCTCATCCCCCCACCACTCACCACCCTCCCTCACGTACCTCCCTACCTTGTCATTCTCTCTCTCTCTCTCTTTCTTTCTTTCTTTCTCTCTCTCTCTCTCTCTCTCTCTCTCCCCATTACACGAGTATCCACCCTCTAATCCCCAGCCAAACGCGTTCATCACTCGTATAAATTAACCTCATGATGCTGAATGGATGGGACGCTGAGATATTTAGTCATCATCATCATCATCATCACCATCATTATTATCATCATCATCATCATCATCATATCCCAATTTCACACTCTTATTGCCAGCCTTTGTGTGTGGTCCATTCATCATCATCATCATCATCATCACCATCATTATCATCATCATCATCATCATCATCAACAGAGTCAAAAATAATATCCTCTCCTACAAACATGATAGTGTAATTGTTTCCCAGTCACCCTTTCCTGTAAAATTTCCATGGAGATTTTTCCTTCATTTAGCGATAGTCCTTCTTACTATTTTCTTGCCGGTACAGATAAAAACCTTTCCTAAGATGATTTATTTTTCTCCTCATTTACGCAGCCTCCAGATTTTTGCTAAACTCAGGATGGACGTGTAATGGCAAAGCTTCAAAAAAATCCCCCTGAAGCGGAAAAAAATCGTCTGGAGAGGGATTCAATGGGATTTTTAAAAGGCGTTCTCGTCGTGAAGGGGTTAATGGATGCTGGGTGTCAAGCGGGGCCATAAGATGTACTTTGTCTTAAACTCATAGAAAAGATACCACAGTCTTACGTTTTTCTCAAGACAGATGACCAAGGAAGGACCAAGAGTTGTGGTAGTGTTGATGTGCCATTGGTATGTTGTTTGTTTTCTTTGTATTTCTTTGTGAGATGGGGAGAGGGGAGGTGGAGGAAAGGAGAGAGTGTTCGTCTCTCTCTCTCTCTCTCTCTACGTACCTGCCTACAACTCTTCTTTCCACACTTCCTCCATGTTTCTCTCTCTCTCTCTCTCTCTCTCTCTCTCTCTCACGCATATGAACCGGGGACAAAGGGATTATTCTATGTGGCAAGGAAGACACGAAGGAGGAAGGAAGGAAGGAAGGAAGAAGGGAAAGTAAATAGGAAGGAAGGAAGAAGGGAAAGTAAATAGGAAGGAAGGAACGAACGAACGAAGGAAAGCGATAGGAAGGACGGAAGGGAAGGAAGAAAAAGAAAGGAAAGAAAAGAAGGAACGATGGAGTGAAGGAATGACAGAGGAGAAGGCCACACTAACGAATGAAATGAATGGAAAGTAACAGATTGAGGAAAGAAAGACAAAAGAATGACAAGAAAACAAATAGGAAGGATAACAAGAAAAATGAGGTAAGAAAAGGAGGATGATAGAGGAAGAAGACTGGGGAGAAGAAAAGGAAAAGGAAGAAAGTAGGAACAGAAAAAAGTGAAGGAGGTGGAGGACAAAAGTAAAGGAGGAAGGAAGGAAAGGCAAACAAGAAGGAATGAGAGGAAAAGATTGATAAAAAGAATTGGAAAAGAAAAGAGTTGGGTGAAAATAGTGAGAGAGGAATTTAGTAAAAAGGAAGGAAATTAGGATGTGAGTGTAAAAGAGAGAGAGAGAGAGAGAGAGAGAGAGAGAGAGAGAGAGAGAGAGAGAGAGTAAAAAGGGTACAAATGAATGAAAGAGAAAGTGAACAAGACAGTGAATGTAAGTAGTAGATAAAATACTAAAAAGATAAATATGAAAGAAAGTAAGAAAGTGAGAGAATGGGTGAGCAAAATGTGAGAAAGCGAGAGGTGAGTTAGTAAAGGCAGAGAAATAAATGGGCAACTGAAAGAGAGACAAAGGGAGTAGAGGGAGGAAGAAAGTAAGAAAATGCGTGTGAGAAAGTGAGCAAGTGTGGAAAAAATAATAATAATAATAAGGAAAATTATTAAGCTAAGCGAGGAAGTAAGTAAGAGTATGAGAAAAAAGAGAGAGAGAGAGAGAGAGAGAGAGAGAGAGAGAGAGAGAGAGAGAGAGAGAGAAAAGGGAGAGAGATTTGAGATAGTGAGCAAACATGTGAGCAAAGAAGTCAGTGAGAGAGAATGCGGACCAGAAAAAGGCGAAAAAAAAGAAAGGAAATAATAACAACAAAATGAGGAAAACAACAGCAGGCATCAAGAAAAGTGAGAAAATGGGCAAAAAGTGAGAGATCGAATACCTCCAAAACGAAAAAAATAGTGAAAAAAAAAAGCCAGGGAAAAAGAAAGTGAGAGAGCATCAGCCAAAGAGAGAAAATTGGCAAACATTTGAACGACAGAACAGCGAGGGAAATTATAGCGTTAATGAGAGAGAGAGAGAGAGAGAGAGAGAGAGAGAGAGAGAGAGAGAGAGAGAGAGAGAGAAAAGCGAGTTTAAATAAGTTTTGAAAAAAAATATATAATACCGAATTAGAGGAATTACAGCAACCACCACAGACAGAATAAGCAAATTATCATAATAATAATAATAATAATAATAATAACAACAACGACAGCAACGACAACAGCAAGAACAACAACAACAATATTATAATAATAATAATAATAATAATAATAATAATAATAATAATAGTAATAAAAATAACGAACTAGAGGAACTAGGGCAAGCATCTGTGAGAGAATAAGAAAAAATAAAAACAATGAAAACACAAATGAAAGAGAGAGAGAGAGAGAGAGAGAGAGAGAGAGAGAGAGAGAGAGAGAGAGAGCATGTGATATATTACAAGGAAAACTGGACACAATAAGAGAGAGAGAGAAAAAAATACGCATAATAACAGCCAACACCGTTAAAAGTGAGAAAAAGAGCAAAAAGTGAGACTAAGAAAAAAATAATAATCAAAGAAAAAGAGATTGAAATAGTGAAAGCGAGCATTAGCAAGTGAGAGAGAGAGAGAGAGAGAGAGAGAGAGAGAGAGAGAGAGAGAGAGAGAGAGAGAGAGAGAGCGAACAAGCAAAAATTAAAGTGAGAGAGAGAAAATGTGAGAGAGCATCGGAAAGTCAGGGAATGAGGAAAATAAAAGCACATAAGCAAACACGAATGAAATATAACAAGACAAAAGTTAACGTGTGTGTGTGTGTGTGTGTGTGTGTGTGTGTGTGTGTGTGAGAGAGAGAGAGAGAGAGAGAGAGAGAGAGAGAGTTAGCATCAGGAAGCGAGAACATATGGCAAAAACATGAGAGAGAATTATTTACTAGGAACCGTGAAAATGAGTGAGGAAAGCGAAATTCCATCATATTAAAAAAAAGTGAATGAGAGGATTTTAGAGCAACCATCAACGCACACGATAAACTACAGAGCGTACAGAGAGCGTATACCCCCGCAAACGCTAAAACAATTTGAGATTTGCCGCTGTAATTCCTCTTCCTTACCAGACGAGTGCTTCTACGATCTTACATACTCAAATAATTCTACGGTCTTCGTTTGCCCTGCTACACTATCACTGAGAGTGAATGTAAACAAAACTTATGATTTATTCCTGTATTCGCGATTGCATCCAGCTCAGAATCTAATCAACTCTTCCTTGCCCCACTAACCACCTCTCCACCAAATTTGACTGAAATCCGCTTATAACTCTTTGAGATATCTTGTACACAGACACACAAACAGACTAACAAAGGTGAATACATAACCTCCGCCCTACTTCAATGGCGGGGGTAATCAGAATGAAAAGGACCATCAACATAAGTGAGACAATGTGCAAAAAGTGAGAGAGCGAAGAGGCAAAATTGTGAATGAGAGTGAGAGCAAGCATCGGCAAACGTGAGAAAATGAGCAAAAAGTGAGAGAGCAGGGGGGAAAAAAGTGAGGGCGAGAGTGAGAGAGGATCAGCTAGACAAATTGACCTGTGATCCGTGTAAGAGTTTTGTTCCGGCTAATGTGATTGTTGTTGCTACCACCATCGCGCTCCTACCAACATCCAGCAACCAAAATTCACCTACCAACATCCAACAACTAACATTCACTTACCAACATCCATCAACCAATATTCACCTACCACCATCCAGCAACCAACATTCACCTACCAACATCCAGCAACCAACATTCACCTACCAACATCCAGCAACCAATATTCACCTACCAACATCCAGCAACCAACATTCACCTACCAACATCCAGCAACCAATATTCACATACCAACATCCAGCAACCAATATTCACCTACCACCATCCAGTAACCAACATTCACCTACCAACATCCCCCAACCAACATTCACCTACCAACATCCCCCAACCAATATTCACCTACCAACATCCACCAACCAATATGCACGTACCAACATCCACCAACCAATATTCACCTACCAACATCCGGCAACCAATATTCACCTACCAACATCCAGCAACCAACATTCGCTTACCAACATCCAGCAACCAACATTCACCTACCAACATTTCCAACATCCAGCAACCAACCTTCACCTACCAACATTTCCAACATCCAGTAACCAACATTCACCTACCAACATTTCCAACATCCTTATTCATCTGTCATTACAACCACCATCTCGCTACCAAAATTAATCTTCAACAACCACTACCACCATCATCCATTCCACTGCCATAACTACCACCTTCCTACCACCCAATATGCAACTACCAACATTCCACTTCTACTCCCATCACTACCACCATCCTACAATCACTATTCAACTACCACTATCCTTTTTCCCACTTTATCCTACAACCATTTGGCAACCACCATCCCGCGATCACAACTACCAACATTCAGCGACTACCATTCAACTACCAACATTACGCAATCACAATCCTACTACCAGCAACAACCAACCTTCACTCTCCTATCGCCATTTCACTACCACTATCCTGCCACCACTAATCCACTACCACAACTACCACTATCGGCAACCTACTACCACCAGTTCACTACCACCACTCTCATGACTACCACCATCTTACTATCCTAACTACCACTATAACTTCCAAAATTTCACTTCCATCACTACCACAACTACCACCATTCAGCTACCACAATCACAACCACAATCATCGTTTGACTTTTACAGTGCCAGTATTTCTCTTAGCAGCTACCAATATTACTACCACAACTACTACCATTTATTTACCATTATAACAACTACCACCATCGTAGAGAAGTAAGTCAGCATTTCTTCTACAACTACCACAATCAAACTACCACAACTACCACCATCGTATAGCTCCACCCAGCCTTATAAACCAACATTTCTACTACTATCACCACAACTACCACCATCATTCTACCAATATCACAACTACCACTATCGTATAACTCTGATCAAGCTTCTTTCAACTGCAACCAACATCACTACCACAACTACCACCATCCCGCCACCACCACAATCCAACCGCAACCACCACAATAACTATACCTTACTACCCCCTTCTCTCATGAAACAACTACCATTACCACCACAACTACCACCATTCCTACCACAACTGCCACTGTTACTACCAACATTTCTCCTGCCATCTTCCTCTCCATCTTTTTTTCCTTTCCGTTTATAATATTCCTTTTCGCATTTTTATTCCATTCTCTCTCTCTCTCTCTCTCTCTCTCTCTCTCTCACCTCTGGCCTTCCATCCCTCTGACCTCCCACATTACACCAACACACGCACACACACACAAACATTCAATATACATCCTGACTTCTCTCTCTCTCTCTCTCTCTCATTCCTTCTATAACCCCTCTCTCTTCTTATCTTCTTTCCATTACTTTCAACTTTCCTTTTCCTTCCCTCCCCCCCTTCACTACTGAGATTTGCTTTCTCTGTCTGTCTGTCTGTCTGTCTGTCTGTCTCTCACTTCACATTGTCTCTCCCTCTCCTCCTTTATCATCTCCCCCTCTCATTTACCACCGTTTACATCACTTTCTCTCTCTCTCTCTCTCTCTCTCTCTCTCTCCCTCAGGCATCTAGCATATTCTTTGTGCTTACATTAGGGTCAAAGAAAATGTAGCTGCACTCATATTAGCTCTCTCTCTCTCTCTCTCTCTCTCTCCGCAAAAATCGAATCTGCATAGCTTATAAATGGCGGTGGTGCTCGCTAAAGAAGGAATAAATGAAACACCTTTATTTATCTAAGTTCCAATAACTGAGAAGTGAACATTTATTTGTGTTTATATTTCTGAGTCTTTTTATTTATGAGTTTTTTTTTTTCACACTTCTCTGTTTTTGTTTATTTTCGTTTTCATTATTTATTTCATTTTTCTTCTCTTTTTCCTTCACTTCTTCATTACCTTGTCATTCTACTTGGTTCTCGGTCTACCTCTTCTCTCTCTCTCTTTCTCTCTCTCTCTCTCTCTCTCTCTCTCTCTCTCTGTCTCTCTCTCTCTCTTGACCTTCCTCCGTCTTCCCCTTACTCTATATTGCCCTCTTTATCTTCTCAATTCTCCTCCTTCATTCTTCCCTCTAAGTTTCTCTACCTTTTGCCTCTCCTTCATTCTTTTCCGTACAGTTCTTATTCATTTTTCCTCCTTCCTTCTTCCTTCATATTTTATCTTCCTTCTCTCGCAACTTTTCTTTTTTTGTCTTGTATTTTCATTGCGCTTACTTTTATTTTATTTTCCTTCTCATCTCTGTCATTTTCTTCATTTTATCTTTTTCTTCTTTCTTTTCGTTCATCATTTTTTTATTTTCTTTGATTTTTTTTCACCTTATATTAATCCTACTTCCTGGTCTTCTTTAAAATCCACGTGCTTCCTTCCTTCCTTCTCTTTCTCCTTTCAGCCATTTCTTCCTTCTCTCAGTCTTTCAGTCACTCCTTCCTTCGAAAAGTTATTCCCTCACTTCCTTCCTTCCCATCTTCCTCCTCTTTTCTCCTTCTCTCACAAACTTTCCTTCCTTTCTTCCTCCCTCGTTCCTTTACTCACTGTCCTTCCTTCAATAAAGCATTTACACTTTCCTCTCAAGCATTTTCTCCTTCACCACGCACTTCTTTCCTACGTCCTTCCTTCATTCCATTCTCCGAAGCACTACTTACTTTTCTTCGTTTCCTTCCTCCTTCCCTCTTCCTTCCTACTTTCTTCTCAAAAACAGTTCCTTCCTTTCTTCCATGCATTCATATTACCCCTCTTCCTTATGCAAGCTTGCTTTTCTTCCTTTTTCTTCTTTTGTTCCGTCTTTCTTCCAATTTTCTTCTCTTAATCACCTTCCCAACATTCCTTCCTCCCCTCCTTTCTTCCTTCTATCCTTCCTTCTTCCTTACTTTCCTTCCAATCATTTTTTCGTTTACTTTAAGCTACTCTTTCCCTTCTTCCCTGCAACCACTCCTCTTCCTCCTTCATTCTAATCACTCTTTTTCCTCCTTCCTTTTTTCGTTCCAGCCACTCCTTTCTCATTTCCTTTCTGTCAATCATTCTTTCCATTTTCCCCTCCTTCCTTCCTTCCTTCCACCCTCTCCTTTCTTCTTCCCTTCCGTCCTTCCTACCACTCTTCCCTCCTTCCTTCCATTGTTCCAACCATCATTTTCCCATTCCCTTCCTGCCAAATTTCTCCTTTTCTTCATTCCTACCACTCCTTTCTTCCTTCCTCTTCTTTTTTCCTTCCTTACCACTCCTTTCTTCCTTCGTTCCAACCATTCCCTCCTCATTTCCAACCTATCTAACACTCCTTCCTTCCTTCCCTCCTTCCTTCCACCCTCTCCTTGCTTTCTTCCTTATTTCCTTCCTTCTACCTACTCCTTGCTTTATTTCCTAGTTCTTTCCTTCCTTCTAAAAACTTCATTCTTTCTTCATTCTAACCACATCACTATCATTCTTCCTTCGTTACTTCCTTCCTTCCTTCCTTCCTTCCAACCACCCTTCTCTTCCTTCTTCCTTGCCAAACACTCCTTCCTTGCTGAGTAGTACCTCCCTCTTCCTCTCTCCTTTAAGATAATACCAAGGAAACTCTCTCTCTCTCTCTCCTTCCATTTTTTCTGGGTGTTTCTGTTGAGTTTGTCATTGGGGGAGGAAACAAGAAAAGGAGGAAGAAGGAAGGAAGGAAGGAAAGGAGGAAGGAGGGAAGAAAGGAAGGAAGGAAAGGAAGGAAGGAAAGGATGGAAGGAAGGAAGGAAGGATGGAAGGAAGGAAAGAAGGATGGAAGGAAGGAAGGAAAGAAGGATGGAAGGAAGGAAGGAGGAAATCTTCTATGCTATCCTTGTCTTCTTTTCTTCCTTAACTTCGTCTTCTCGGCTCCTTTTGTCGGCCGTGTCTTAATTTTCGGCTCCACTTCTCTCCCTCTCTCTCTCTCTCTTTTGTGCCACCATTAACTTGTACCGATCATTCTCTGTCTGTCTGTCTGTCTCTCTGTCTCTCTCTCTCTCTCTCTCTCTCTCTCTCTCTCTCCAGTTTTTCTGGGGGTTTCTGTTGAGTTTGTGAACGGGGAAGGAAGCAAGAAAAGGAGGAAGGAAGGAAGGAAGGATGCAAAAAAAAGAGGATGGACGGAAGGAAGGAAGGATGGAAAGAAGGAAGGAAGGAAAGAAGGAAAGATGGAAAGAAGGAAGGAAGGAAAGAAGGAAAGATGGAAGGAAGGAAGGAAAGTAGAAATGAAGGAAGGAAGAAAAGAAGGAAGGAAGAAAAGAAGGAAGGAAGGAAAAAAGGAAGGATGGAAAGAAGTAAGGAAGGAAGGATGGAAAGAAGGAAGGAAGGAAGGATGGAAAGAAGGAAGGAAGGAAGGATGGAAGGAAGGAAGGAAAGAAGGATGGAAGGAAGGAAGGAAAGAAGGATGGAAGGAAGGAAGGAGGAAATCTTCTATGCTATCCCTGTCTTCTTTTCTTCCTTAACTTCGTCTTCTCGGCTCCTTTTGTCGGCCGTGTCTTAATTTTCGGCTTCACCTCTCTCTCTCTCTCTCTCTCTCTCTCTCTCTCTCTCTCTCTCTCTTCCCCCTTTAGTTCCTGTGACGTGAAAAGGAAAGTAAGGTTAAATGAAGAAGGAGTGAGGAGGAGGAGGAGGAGGAGGAGGAGGAGGAACTGGGAAGAGTAGACAAGGAGGGAAAGCGGGGTGGAAGGAGCGAGAGGGAGTAAGAGGGGTGGAGTGAACGAGGGAGGGGGAAAAGGGAGTGGGGGAGGGGGAGAGAGAGAGAGAGAACAGGAGAGAAGAGTGAAAAAGAAATATAAAAAAAAGGGAAAAGAAAACTGAAAGGAAGGAAGGAAGGAAGGAAGGAGAGAGAGAGAGAGAGAGAGAGAGAGAGAGAGAGAGAGAGAGAGAGAGAGAGAGAGAGAGAGAGTAAAAATAACATAAGGTCTAAGGGATGTTACCTCCAGGGATCAAACTACTTACACTACACCGAGTAATGGAGTACCATCGTAAGTAGGGCGGTAAGTAGGTGGATGACAGTACGACAGGTAAGTAGATTAGGATCCAGGTAGGTAAGCAGACGGAGGAAGTGACGTAAGCAGATAAGTAAGTACGTAGATAGGTAGGTAGGTAGGTAGGTGGGTGGATAGGCAAGCAGGTAGGTAGGTAGGTAGGTAGGTACATGGACGAGAGGATGGTGTGTATGTAGGCGGAGACAGGTGGAAGATGATGAATAGGGATAGGATGGGTGGACAGGTAGGTAGGTAGGCAGGTAGGTAAGTAGGAAGGTAAGTAGGTACTGAAGAAAACTAACAGAGCTAGGGAACATGAAAAACAGAATGGGTATAAGAGAAGATAATCACACAACAAATATGAATGAGAAAACAATGAAGAAAGTGAAGGAAGAAAAGACTAGAATGATAAAGGAAGAAATGAGAAGAACAACAATGAAAAGGGAAAAAAACAAGAGAAGAAAGAGGGGAAAAAGAAAAAGGGAAGATGATTTAAGAAAGACGGAAGAAGGAAGAGACGAAGATCAAAATAAATATTATGGAGGATTGGGAATTATAATGTTAAACTTAAGAAATACATAACAGAAGGAAAAAAGAGGAAAGAAAGTAATAAAGATGACACAAAGGAAGAAAATATGAGACAAGGAAAAAGGAAAAATGACGTGAAGAACTGATATTTTAAAAAGGGAAGGAGAAAAGGAAGGAAAGAAGAAAAACGCAGAGGAAAGGAAGGAAAAATATGAAGGAAGAATGAGGGAAGGATGGAAAGAAAGAAAACACCTAAGGAGGGAAGGAAGAGAAGCAAAACAAAGTAATAGGGAAAGGAAACAAAATTAAGGAAAAAAAGTAACACAGGAATAAAGAAATGAAAATGAAAGAAGGCAAGGAAAGGAAACACAGAAGGCAGGAAGGAAGGAAGGAAAATGTGGAGAAAGGGAAGAAGGAAGTGAAACAGAGGGAAGAAAGGAAGGAAGGAGGGAAAGAAAACAAGGAACATAAGAAAGAGGAGAAAGGATAAGAGGGAGCAGAAGAGAGGAGGGAAGAAAGAGAGGAATGAACAAATGAATGAATAAATGAATGAAGGAAAGAAGGAAGGGAGGAGAGATGGAAAGAAAGGAAAGAGAGAAGGAAGGAAAGTAAGATGATGGAATTGGGGTGGGGCTGATCCAGGGTGGGGGGGGGAGGGTAGCGTTCTAACTCGGTGCTAACTTAAGTCAAATTGAATACCAAGTCTTAGTCTGCTGGGACACACACACACACACACACACACACACACACGAGAGAGAGAGAGAGAGAGAGAGAGAGAGAGAGAGAGAGAGAGAGAGAGAGAGAGAGAGAACCGCCACGCATGCACTTCACTACACCCACGCCAAAATACACTTATACCTGTACATACATAAATCTCCATAAAAAATAATTACAACTACATATCGGTCCATACCTACACGAGTACGCACACGTGTGTACATAAATGCCGATCAGAAAGTGGAACGCTCACATAAACGCAGAGGTAATATATGTACTATCACACACACACACACACACACACACACACACACACACACGATACTTACTGAGAGAGAGAGAGAGAGAGAGAGAGAGAGAGAGAGAGAGAGAGAGAGAGGGGGGGGGGGAGGAGGGAAGGAGAAAGAATAGAAGGAAACATAGGCAACGCTATGCTGTTGCAACTCTCCATCTGACCAAGAACAAACCCCCACCTCCCTCAAACTTAACCAAACGCACAACGGCCCTCAATCCCCCCCCCCTCCATTGTATAACAGAGACAATAAAACTTTGACATTTCGGTGGTTTATCGATGGTAATAATGAAGTTATGAGCAGATCTGATGAAATTATGACTCAGGCTTTTTTCATTTAGGCAGCCATTTTTTATTATTACATAATAAGTGAAGTCATGAAACGTCATATATAATTAGATATTCATATAATCATTTATCATGTACAATTTCTGCCTCCTAGGTGTAACAGTTGCAAAGTTTTAACAAAAATGCATTGGGCCCTTCAGCTTCCTTGCACAGGTCGCATTGAAATCTGATTTTTTTTTTATTTTTTCATTCTTAAAAAAAAAAAAAAAAAACTACGGACACAGCGTTCTACCTACCAAAAGGCACTAGTTCACTATAAGACACATAACTACGTGAAATTTCATTACTCTATGGTGAATTATTTGTGAGTTCTAACCCGGGAACGAAATTTCTACGCTCGGCCAGCTGTCATGCCGCCCAGCTCTACGGACGGACACCTATCGATCCCAGTGATAACAATACCCTCCTCTCACTTTGTCAGGTGGAGGGTTAAAAAAAGGGGGGGGTAAAGCCGCAAAAAATAAAGCAATAAAAAACAAAATAGACTCCTCGAAACTAAAAAATAAAAAAATAAACGAAGAAATAAAACGAAAACAAGAGAAAACAAATGAAAACCTGGGAATAACGGCCTGCAGGGAACTTCATATATAAGAGACAAACATTTCGGGAAAGAGCGATAATTTGTGAAACGGGAGAGAAAAACGGTTGGTGGTGTTGAGGGAAATGGAGAGAGAGAGAGAGAGAGAGAGAGAGAGAGAGAGAGAGAGAGGAAAATAAAGTGTCAGTAATAAAGTTAGAGGGAACGAGAGTGGAGACGTGAGAGGCGAGAGAGGGAGGGGGAGGGAAGGAGGGGGGAGGGGAGAAGGGAGGGGAGGGAGAGAGAAGGAATGATTCGGTGGATGAAGGGAGGGAGACAGGGAAGAGGAGGGGGGGAGGGAGGGAGACAGGGAAGAGGAGGGGGGGAGGGAGGGAGACAGGGAAGAGGAGGGGGGGAGGGAGGGAGACAGGGAAGAGGAGGGAGGAAGAGGAGCGGGGGGAGGAAGGAAGAGGAGCGGGGGGAGGGAAGGAGAAGATGGAGAGAGGGAGGGGGAGGGGATGGCGGGAGGGGACAAGGGATGGGGGAGGAGAGAAGGGATGGGGGAGGGAGAATGAATGATTCGGGGGATGAGAAAGAGGGAGGAAAGAGGAGGTAGAAAGATGAGGGGGGGAGGAAGGGAGGGGGATGAGAGAGGGATGGGGAGAGGAACAATGGGAGAAGATGAGGGGAGGGGGGAAGAAGGAGAAAAGAAATAATTTGGTGATGGTGTGAGGTGAGGGAAGCGTAGAGTGGGGGTGAGGGCAGGAAGGGAGAATGGAGGATGTGGGATAAACGGAGAGAGAGGCACAAAAAAGAGGAAGGAAGGACGAGAGAGAAAAGGAGGGAAAGAAGGAAAGGACAGAAAGCGTGGACAGAGAAAATTTGAGTCACAGAAGGAGGAAAAGAAAGAAGATAAGGAGACAAGGAGAAAAGAGGAAAAAGGGAGATAGAGAGAGTATGAGGAAGAATAAGTGTGGAGAGATGAAGCGGCTTGGAGATGAGAGAGAGAGAGAGGAAAACTTTTTATACACATCCACTTCCGGACAAAGATCAAGAGGCCCGTTCCCTGAGTCCACTCGTACATTTACACACCACAGGGCTCACCACGCACCCTCCCCCGTCACCACTTCGGCGCCAATACCCACCGTCTGTACCGTAACATGAAGGGGATATCACATAAAGGTTGGTGTGGTGATATTAGCGGGGGTGTTTATGACGTGAGAGAGAGAGAGAGAGAGAGTATACTACTTAAAAAAGAGAGGCAAATTAAAGACAAAGAGGAAAGAAGAATATATACAATTCCAGTATACGATCTTCCTTCACTCCTTCCTAGTATCCTTCTTTCCTTCCTTCACTCCTTCCAAGTATCCTTCCTTCCTTCTTTTCTTCCTTTATTCCGTTCCTCTTCCTCCCTCTCTTTCTTACATTTTCCTTCTCTTTTCTTGACTTTCCTCCTTTTCCTCCTCCTCCATCTCCTATCATCTTTGTTTCTCATTTCACTTCCATGTATCGTCTTCCTTCCCTCCTCTCTTTCCTTCCTTCATCCCTCCCTACATCACTCCTTCCTTCCATTTCTTCCTTTTCTCCCGCCCTTCGCCATTCTTTCTCTTCTTCCTTCCCTCCCTCCCACCACCATTCTCCTCCTTCCTCCTCCTTTCCTTCCTTCAACATTCCTCCTCCTTTCACATCCATCCTTTCCTCCTACTACCAATCCTCCTTTCCTTCCTCCCTCCACACTCCTTTCTTCCCTTCCTCCCTCCACACTTCTTTCCTCTCTCCCTCCCTCCATATCCCTCCTTTCCTCCCTCCCTCCCTCCATATCCCTCCTTTTCTCCCTCCCCCGATACTCCTTTCCTCCTTCCCTCCCTACACACACCTCCTTCCCTCCCTCCCCCACGCTCCTTCTTTCTCCCCCCCCTTCGCCCCTTCCTCCCTCCAGCCCTCCTTCTTTCCTCCCTCCTTCGATACTCCCTCCCTCCCTCCCTCCCTCGTAGCAATAACCCCACAACTTTCGACTGTTTAAAGTGTTTATGTACTGCCGAATGGTCAGAGGGAGGGAGGGAGGGAGAGGAGAAATGAAAGAGGGAGGGAAGGAGGAGAGAGAGGGGTAGGAAGAAGGAAGGCTGGATGGATGGATGGATGGATGGATGGATGAAGGAAGGGAGGGAGGGAGGGAGCGATGGAGGGAGGAAGGGAGGGAAGGAAAGACAGCAGATTTTAGGAAAGATGAAAGGAAGAAGGAAAAGAAAGACGGAGCTAAGGAAAGTGGGAGGGAGGGGGGGGAGGTAGGGATGGAGCAGAGAGGGACGAAGGATGGAGGGACGGAAGGAATGACGACAGATTTGGGGGAAGGCTGTGAGAGAGAGAGAGAGAGAGAGAGAGAGAGAGAGAGAGAGAGAGAGAGAGAGGAGAAGGAACAATAAAAAGGGGGAGGAGAGAGGGGGTAGCAGAGAGAAGGAAGGGACGGACGGAGGCAAGAAAAAGAGGCATATTTAAGGAAAGACTGAAGGAAGGAAGGACGGAAACAAAGACAGAGAAAGGAGGGGAAGAGAGGAGAAAGGAAGGAAGGAGGAGAGAGGAAGGAAGGGAAGAGAGGAGAAGGGAAGGAAGGCGCAGGGAGGAAGGAAGGGGAGAAAATATGCATGTGTGGGGAAAGAAGGGAGGATGTAGACGAAAAGGAAGAAAACAGGGCGAAGAAAGCGAAGAAGGAGGAAACAAAGGAAAAGAAAGGGAGAAGAAAATGAAGGCGAGAAGGAGAGGAAGGGGGAAAGATGGCAAGCTGAGAAACAGAGGGAGAGATAGCAAAAGAAAAGGTGCAAAGAGAATGGGAAAAAAGAAAGCAAGAGGGAATGGAGGAGAGAAGCCTGAGAAAAGGGAAATTAAAATGTTAAGGGAAGAGAGAGAGAGAGAGAGAGGGAAGGATCGAGGAAAGTGGTGGGATTTTATTTATTTATTTTTTTTACGTGTCCGACTCTGGGCAAAGGATCAGGGCCTATTTCTCGGAGGCAGTGACCTATCCCAAGGCCCAGTAGTCTTCCTACGCCTCCACATGTCACCACTACGGCGCTAACGCCCACCATCCATATTGAATACATGCTAGGGCTGTCTCATTCAGGACTGGTGTATTGGTATTAGCGGGGGTATTTTTTAGACAGGTCGGCGGGTCATTTGGTAGATCAGAAAAGTCTGCTTTTTTATGAAATTCAAATCCTTAAACTGTTCCCTGCCCCAGTCGGGATTCGATCCTGGGTCCATTAGGACTGCAGGCCGCCTCTCTACCGATTCAGCCACTGCCTCCCATACTCCCATTTTTTTTTTTTCCTCCTTCCTCCTTCTTTCCTTCCATCAACATTCCTCCTCCTTTCCTCCTTCCACATCCAACCTTTCCTCGTACAACCCATCCTCCTTTCCCTCCTCCCTCCACACTCCTCCTTTCCTCTCTCCGTCCCTCCACATCCCTCCTTGCCTCCCTCCCCCGATACTCCTTTCCTCCCTCCCTCCACCCATACTGGGAGAGAAAGACGGAAATTAAGATGGGAAGAAGCAAGTGGAAAGAGGATGAATAGGGCGAAAGGGAGGGAGAAAGGAAAGAAGAGAGAAAAGGAAAGTAATAATGAGGAAAGAAAGGAGTATCAATGCTGGAATCAGAGAGAGAGAGAGAGACACACACACACACACACACACACACAGAAATTTAACACCCAAAACTCTCACTCCCACAAAATTAACCCACACCAAAATAATAGTAATAATAATAATAATAATAATAATAATAACAACAATAATAGTAATAATAATACCCAAATAACCACACACACAAAAAAGAGAAAATAAACCAAAGAAATAAAGGAAAGATAAAGGAACACAAGTAATATTTCTCCCCCAACCCCTACTGCTTTCGACCCAGTGGTTGGCAGAAACTCCCTTCATTATGTAAATACTGCATATCAGCTGACAATGGCGTATCGATCAGCTGATGGAGGTAAACAAACAGGTTGCCAGATGCCGATTTACAGAGACGGCCTTGATTACGCTGCTTTGCCTGTGTGTGTGTGTGTGTGTGTGTGTGTGTGTGTGTGTGTGTGTGTGTGTGTGTGCCATAGCAACCTGCTTTTGTGTAATGATTATGTACCCTAATTACATTGTATCTATCCATATGTCTATTCCCAAACTTTATATTTTGTGAAAGAAGATGGCGAATGCAGTAATCATTTAAACAATTCCTGGACTATATCACCATCACCAGCACCACCACCATCATCATCATCCTAACATCACTTCCACCATCATAACTGTAGTAGGCAGAATCCAAAATAGGGAATGAGGAAGACACATAAAAGATCTATCCTACCAATGCCCCCAAAACACAGGCATTACATCCATTCACACCTTACTACCAGAGAGAGTGCTAACAATAAAGAATAATTTTACCTCCTTTCTCCATTATCTCTTTATTATTGCTTAGAGATAAAGAAAATAAAGACAATATACAATACAATTTCTCGTTTCTTCTTTATCTACCCTTTGCCTATGTATGTCATTTGATTGTCTTTAATCTTGTTCTCCTATTTCCTGATCAACCTACCTGCTGTCCTGACTACATTACCTTCCTACTTACCTGTCTATACACCTACCATCATATCCTATCTATTTCATTGTGTCTATAATCTTCCCTTCTACCTACCTACCTACTTACCTGCATAATCATCCTTCCTGCCTACCTACTTTCCTACTTCCATATTCTACTTACCTACCTACCTACCTGTCTGCATAACCTTCCTTCCTACCTACCTACCTTTTTTCTTGCCTGTGTAATTTACTTACTTACTTTCCCTTACCTTAATAATCTTCCTTCCTACCCATGGCCGGACTTTGGAAAATAGGTGTGTGTGTGTGTGTGTGTGTGTGTGTGTGTGTGTGTGTGTGTGTGTGTGTGTGTGTGTGTGTGTGTGTGTGTGTGTGTGTGTGTGTGTGTGTGTGTGTGTGTGTGATTCCCAGCATAATTACCATATTTTTTATTACATGCTGACCAAACTCCTCAAAATTTATTATCAAATCCCTCTTTCCAATTTAATAATTCCACGATAACATTCATATACGGTAAGAGAGTTTTTATATATATTTGGGTAAATGGTATTGCTCTTTTATTATAAGGAATCCAAAAATGGAGGGGTGGGGACCTATGCTTCCCACACCTTCCCCCCAAATCCGTGCCTGCTACCTACCTACTTTCCTGTGTTTATAACCTACAGCACCTACCTACCTACCTACCTGCCTAACCTACCTACCTAATATACCTATCTATTATCCTACCTTAATTACCTTTCTGCCTAGCTCCTTTCCAACCCGCATATCCTTCCCACCTACCTACCTACTTGCCTACCTACCTACCGACCTACCTGCCTGCCATTCACACACTTGACTTGTTGAGGATAGAGGGGAGGAGAGGGAAAAGGCAGGAGAGGGAAGGGGAGGAGAGGGAAGGGGAGGAGAGGGGAGGGGGGAAAAGGAAGGAAAGGGAAGGGAAGCAAAGGGGGGGAGGGAGAGAGGGATGAGAGAATGGGTGGGGAAAAGGGAGGGGAGGGGAGGAGGGGAGGGGAAAAGGGAGGGGAGGGGAGGAGGGGAGGGGAAGAGGGTGGGAGGAGGGAGGTAATTGTTGTCTTTCCATCATGAGGCAAATTGAACAGTGAGATGAGGGAGGGAGGGGAGGGAGGGGGGGAGGGGCGGGGAGGAGGGAGGAGCTATTGTTCCTCCCTCCCTCCTCATTTTCCTCCTCCTCGTCTCTATTATTCTTGTAATTCTCTCTCTCTCTCTCTCTCTCTCGCTCGCTCATTTACATCTACCCACCTCTCCCTCAGCTGTCCTCCCTAATCTGCTTCCCTCCCTCCCTCCCTCTCATTTACATCCCCCCTCACACACACACACACACACACACACACACACACACACACACACACACACACACACACACACACACACACAGACTTTCATTTTGGCTTTCATCTTTCCTTTTTCCTGCTTCCCTTCCTTCATTCCCTGTCTTCCTTCCTGTCTTGCTCTCTCACTCTTTTATCTTCCTTTTCTTCCTTCATTCCTTCATAGTCCTCCTCCAAACCTCTAATCCTTCTCTCATTCCTATTCAATTTTTTTCTTATTTCCTCTCTTGCATATTTACCTACCTACCTACTAACCTACCTACTTATCTACCAATATGCCTTCCTACCCACTACCTACCTACCAAATTCCTACCTACAGATCAGTCAACCAGTGGACTAATCTCATCTTTCCTACTAACCTACCTACCTACCTACAATGCATCCAACCAATCTACCTACCATACATCAAATCAACCATCCTAATCGTCACCTTTACCTACCAACAACCATACCAAACACCCTACTTGCTGCTCAACCAACCAACTTACCTACCTGCCTACCTACTAACCTTCCTTCCTACTACCTGCCTACCTTACACTGACACTACCTTCATATTCACCTTCTGACCTACCAACAACCAAACCAAACTACCTTACAACCATCCAGTCAATCTACCTACAGTGAATACCTACCAACCCACTAACCAAACCACCCTCCTACCTACCTACCAGCGTCCTTACCTACTGTATCTACTTACCTACCTACCTACATCATGGATAATCAATGATCTTTAGGTTTGAGAGTATATCTATCCACCCATCATCATCATCATCATTATCATCATCATCATCATCATCATCATTATTATCATCACAGTTGTTTTTTTTTCCAGTACCCCTCATTTATTGTCTCCTCTCTCTGTCTCTCTCTCTCTCTCTGTCTCTCTCTCTTTTTCCCCTCCCTTCTCCCCTCACTCTCCTTCATTCCTGTTATTATCTCTCGATGTTTTCCTCCATGGTATTCTCATTCTCTCTCTCTCTCTCTCTCTCCAGATTCTTTTTCACTCCTTATCCTCTTCCTCTTTTTCCTTAATGATCCTTCTTCCTTCTTCCCTACTCTTCCTTTCTTTTTCAGCTTCTTCCCCTTTCCTTCCATCTTCCTTCCCTTCTCCATCCACTTTCTCTACTTTACCCATTCCTCCTTCCTAATTCCCTCCCTCCCTTCATCTTCCCTCCATCTCTTTTCTTCTTCTCTTCCCCACTTCCGTCATTATCATCCTCTTCTTCATCCCTCCTTCCTTCTTCCCCCTTCCATCTTCTACCCTTTCCTCACATTCTTCTTAAGGTCCTCATTTTCCTCCACTTCCCTTCCTTCTTTCCTTCACTTCTGATGTTCTTCCCTTCCATCACTCCTTTATGACCCTCCTTCATCCTTCAGACTCATTTCTCCTTCCCTTCCTTCATATTCCTTCCTCCCACTTTCACCTGTCCTCTACCCTACCTTAAGCCTACTTCCTTTATTATTCCATTTCTGTTTAATTTTACTTACCTTTATCAATATATTTCATTTTGTCTATCTATCTCTCTATCTATCTATCCAACTATCTATCTATCTATCTATTCCTAATACTAGACTATTTTTCTTGGACAGGAAGACAATTTTCAAACAAAGATGGCGCTCCTTAAATAAAGAAAATCGTCTGGAGGTAAAGAAAATAAAGAAAAAATAAAGAAATAAAATAAAAAAAGGATGTCGTACTGAAGGGGTTAATCTTATCTACACACAAGTTAGCTTCATAACTTGTACTCTCTCTCTCTCTCTCTCTCTCTCTCTCTCTCTCTCTCTCTCTCCATATTCATCTTTCTGGCTTGCTTCTCACTTTCTCACTTTTTTCATTTCCCTCCCTTCTTCCCTTTCATCACTCTCCCTCTCTTCCCATCTTTCATATTCATCTCTCCCTTCCCTTCCCTCTTTTGCTTTCATCTCTCTCTCTCTCTCTCTCTCCAGACCCATATCCCTCCCTAACTTCCCTCTCATTAAATTCCTCTCTCACTCTCCCTCCCTCCCTCCCTCCCTCCCTACTCTCCCTCCTTCTCACGTTACATCTCTACCTCCCTTCCTCCAACCATAATTCCCTCCCTCTCTCCTTCTATTCCTACTCCCAAATTCCTTACTCACTTAATTTCTCTCTATTTCCTCCTCTCCTTCCTATCTTCATTAACTCTCTCTCTCTCTCTCTCTCTCTCTCTCTCTCTTTTCTTGTTGTCTCTACCAAAATGAAGAACTAGTAAGAACATTAAATATTTTCCATGTGAAAATAATAATAATAATAATAATAATAATAATAATAATAATAATAATAAATAAATAAATAAATACCAGGACATCAAACACGAAAACTTGTTCACTTCGAAAAAAAAACATGACACTGCAATTATGCCCCCCCAAAATTGAATATATTAATTTTTAGAGATGGAATATAACGCTATTAGAAAATAAGAGAAAATAAGTCTAATACCAGAACCATAATACACTGAAATAAGATGCCAGAAGGTCGGTACGGCAATAGTAATAAGTGTATCGAAAACATGCTTCAGTAAGTGTATCATACTTCAGTTAGTGTGTCATGCTTCAGTAAGTGTATCATGCTTCAGTTAGTGTGTCATGCTTCAATAAGTGTCATTCTTCAGTGTGTCATGCTTCAATAAGTGTCATTCTTCAGTAGGTGTGTCATGCTTCATTAAGTGTGTCATGCTTCAGTAAGTGTCATGCTTCAGTAAGTGTGTCATGCTTCAATAAGTGTGTCATGCTTCAATACGTGTCATTCTTCAGTAAGTGTATCATGCTTCAATAAGTGTGTCATGCTTCAATAGGTGTGTCATGCTTCAATAAGCGTATCATGCTTCAATAAGTGTATCATGCTTCAATAAGTGTGTCATGCTTCAATAAGTGTATCATGCTTCAATAAGTGTGTCATGCTTCAATAAGTGTCATTCTTCAGTAAGTGTGTCATTCTTCAGTAAGTGTGTCATGCTTCAATAAGTGTGTCATGCTTCAATAAGCGTATCATGCTTCAATAAGAGTGTCATGCTTCAATAAGCGTATCATGCTTCAATAAGTGTGTCATGCTTCAATAAGTGTGTCATGCTTCAATAAGTGTATCATGCTTCAATAAGAGTGTCATGCTTCAATAAGCGTATCATGCTTCAATAAGTGTGTCATGCTTCAATAAGTGTGTCATGCTTCAATGAGTGTATCATGCTTCAATAAGTGTGTCATGCTTCAATAAGCGTATCATGCTTCAATAAGTGTGTCATGCTTCAATAAGTGTGTCATGCTTCAATAAGTGTGTCATGCTTCAATAAGTGTGTCATGCTTCAATAAGCGTATCATGCTTCAATAAGTGTGTCATGCTTCAATAAGTGTGTCATGCTTCAATAAGTGTGTCATGCTTCAATAAGTGTGTCATGCTTCAATAAGTGTGTCATGCTTCAATAAGCGTATCATGCTTCAATAAGTGTGTCATGCTTCAATAAGTGTGTCATGCTTCAATAAGTGTGTCATGCTTCAATAAGTGTGTCATGCTTCAATAAGTGTGTCATGCTTCAATAAGTGTGTCATGCTTCAATAAGCGTATCATGCTTCAATAAGTGTGTCATGCTTCAATAAGCGTATCATGCTTCAATAAGTGTGTCATGCTTCAATAAGTGTGTCATGCTTCAATAAGTGTGTCATGCTTCAATAAGTGTGTCATGCTTCAATAAGTGTGTCATGCTTCAATAAGCGTATCATGCTTCAATAAGTGTGTCATGCTTCAATAAGTGTGTCATGCTTCAATAAGTGTGTCATGCTTCAATAAGTGTATCATGCTTCAATAAGTGTATCACGCTTCAGTAAGTGTGTCATGCTTCAATATAAGTATCAAAATCTGCCTCGATAAGAGTATCACGCTTCAGTAAATGTATCCTGCTTCAGTAAGTATCATAAATCTGCTTCAATAACTGCTTCGACTCTTCAGGATTCGACCAAGTGTTTTTTTCCATCGACACCTACACAGACTGGGAGAAATCTACACCTTTCACTACACTACCTTTGTGTGTGTGTGTGTGTGTGTGTGTGTTGCTTATTCTCGCAGTGACCAGACGATTTTATTCAGCCTGACAACCCCCCTGCTAGTGAAAGGGTTAAAAATCTATACCAACCCCCTCCCCCCCTAATTCAAAATCTCCATCCTGACCTTAATCGAGTGACCAGAATACAGTAAGGATAATAATAATGTTCTCGAGCTGAAAGGGTTAATGAAGGCTGTATTTTGTACCTGTATTCATTTTTAGATCTGCATCTATTACAGACAAAATAAATCACTGTACCCCCACTTCCGCCTTGCAAACAAAAATGGCCAACATGTTCTTTCCAGCACTCATGTTTTCCTTTCCTTATTCCTGGTGGCTATGACGCGGGAAGGAGTGGCGGGTTGGGGAGAGCATATTTCTTTTTCTCGATTTTTTCTTTCTTTTTTGACCCCCCTCCCACATATGTAGGTCAGATCTTTTGCTCCCCCTCCCCCTCCCCCCAAAGATAATCAATTTACATCAATAGGTCTCCCCTCACCTGTACAGCATTTGTATTCTCTCTCTCTCTCTCTCTCTCTCTCTCTCTCTCTCTCTCTCGACTCTCATGTTACCTGCGTCTACCTTCCCTCATTAACTCTAATTAACAACAACTACCAAACACAAGCCAGGGTTTTCAGAATGAGCCAAACATACTGAAACCTGACACTGTAATCCTGAAATACCCACACACTAATTGGAAACACCGATATTAAATGAAACAGTGATGACTTTTGCGATAATTAGCTTAACGAACGGAAAGATATGAAGTCAAACGTACAGGTGTCATGAAAAGTCCTCGCCCTCGCACACTTTTCTACCGACTGTGGCAATGGGAAAACATGAAATATTTTTGTGACAGTATGTACCAAAAACAGAAGACTATGAGAAAGTATGAGAAGGAAGGACAGGGTATTGTTTGGGAAAAAAATATGGAAAGCATGATATAACAATTCTGGTAAAGGACTGTCAACAAACATTTTCTCACGACTGTACATACATACGGGGAAGCGTGGTCGAATGGTTAACGTCACAATCTGGTAATTCTAATATCGCTGGTTCGGATCCCATGCTCCTCGGCTCCCCAACACCTTTTCCTTAGAGATTTATCTGCCATACTTCGCAGTTAGTTTTCTCTGTTATGTTATTTACTGTATTCTGACATCGATACAGTTTGCATACATGACACACAAGAGAAGAATAACGTGCCATATCCAGGAATAAGTTGGTAAGGAAGAGGTGTTAGGGAGCTTCCTTTGCCGACTACAAAACGGGTCTTGAGATGATACTGTTAGGAAATAATTTGATCCATCCATCCATCCATCATCCAATCCTACATTGCCCCATGAGGAGCGTAGGAGCCCAAGGCTAGGCAGTTGGTCCCGACATTTAAGATGAGAGTGACCAGCCTCACTCATCCCTGAGTGGCATTACATGAGCAATCAACCCCAACCACCCCTTGGATATAAACCTTCACCGGCTCAATCCGACTGGAGCGCAATAATTACCCACTTAACCACCAAGCGCCAAAATTTGGTTATATGGCTACCACCCAGCGTAGTAAATGGTTTCCTGGTGTACAGGAAACCATTTGGCTTGTCACTCAGTGTAGAGTCACCCACAGGAAGAAGGAAGAGTGTTGTTAAAATGGCGCCTTTATCGTAACAATCATCCCTAACCCCTCTCACCTCAGTCTGGGCCAAAATAATCAGGCTGAAGGGTTGATTGGACTACTAACCAAGGAGACTCATGCCTAACTCATACCTAAGGGTCACTGAATTTGATATAACCTTAAGTTGTATGTGAAAAAAAAAAAAAAGTACACCTTCACCACTCACCCACAACCCCAGTACACCTTCACCACTCACCCACAACCCTACTAGTTTATCCTCTGACTAAGATCACATTAAAAACCAAAAATTCTATTGCACACACGTACTGTGCCCATATACTCTTACTTTCACATGAACAAAATCGCTCAACATACATACACACACCGGCAAACACGCATATTCAAACACGTAAGCGATGTAAATATTCGTTAAAACACACACACCACAAATCACATAAAACCAAAACATGCAAGACTCCAATCACACACACACACACACACACACACACACACACACACACACACACACACACACACACACACACACACACACACACACGTTAAATTGAAGGAAGGCCAGACGAATAAAAACCACTTCAATCAGCAACACTCACCTCTTCACCTGGATCAAGCCACGGAACTCATTACCTTACCTGAAATAAAGAAAAAAATACAGGTAAATAATGTCTCTAGGTATGTATGTTTGAAAGAATAACACTATGTATGTATGTGTGATTTTAAACATTTGACCGTCCGTGAGTGTGTGTGTGTGTGTGTGTGTGTGTGTGTGTGTGTGTGTGTGTAACTATCACATGAAGAAATAGATGCAATATTATATGAAAAGAGAAAAATAAAACAGAACGAATGAAAAGAGAAAAATAAAGCAGAACTAACTCCATTATTAAAGCAGCAGTAAAAATACCTATACTTACACCTTCGTTATAAATAAATAATAACCTCACTTATCCTCTACGCTAATGAAGATAGTGTCAGCCGTCTCACTCTCAACTACGTAAATACAAAGTCATCTTCTTCGTTATAGTCTTGCCACTACGATATTTACAGGTGAGATCCCTTGTACAGAACATGTTCGGAAGTGTCTCTCAACCCATGCAAGAGGTTAACGCCTTTATGTAACTTATTCTTAACCTTTTATTACCTCCGCCAGCGAAAGTTGAAGAAGGTTGTGTATTCATCCCTGTTTGTCTATGTGTCTGTTTGTCCACACGGTATCGTAAAAAATTATTAATGAATTTCCCTAAAGTTTTGTGGATACGCAGGTCATGAACTAAGTAAGAGGGTGTTATGTTTTGGTGGCGATGAGTTCAAGTCCCGATTCAAAACTTTTTTTTCTTTGTATGTCCACAAGATATCTTAACAACTTACTAATGGAATTCAATGAATTTTGTGGATATGAGGGTCATTGGCTAGGGAAGATTATATTAAATTTTGGTGGTGATCTTATTTGTCTGGTACAGGCGCTGCCGCAGGTATATGCTCTCTGCGTGCATGTAGTTCCTACTCTGCGTGCTGTTTAGTTCCTACTGTCACTAGACGATGTTATCACTAGACGATGTTATATTGCACAGAAGAGACACTTCGTAATAACAGGATTAAGACTAACAGCAGTGTAAATCATAATGTATGTATGTGTATATCTATCTATCTATCTATCTATCTATATATATATATTATATATATATATATATATATATATAATATATTAAATATATATATATATATATATATATATATATATATATATATATATATATATTATATATATATATATATATATATATATATATATATTTATATATATATATTATATATATATATATATATATATTAAATATATATATATATATATATATATATATTATATATATATATATATATATATATATATATATATATTTATATATATATATATATATATATATATATATATATATATATATATATATATATATATATATATATATATATATATATATATATATATATATATATATATATATATATATATATATATATATATATATATATATATATATATATATATATACTTATTTATTTATTTATATATAAAGTATAAAACAACATGTATAAATGACAGTCCATCCTTTGAACAAGAACGTAAGAGTGATTTAGGAGTAATTATGAAGGGAAGGTAATGCCCTGAAGGAGTGCACTAACAAAATAAAACAAAACAAAAAACAAAAAAGCGATGAAATAAAGCGAACATGCACCAAGGGACCCAAATGATAGCCGAGTGACACATGACCATTTGACTCGCAATTCTATTAGCCTACTACTACTACTACTACTACTACTAACAACAACAATAATAATAATAATAATTGCATCCTTTGTGTTTTCCCTTTTCCAGCTTCCACATCCTACCCGCCCCACTTACAATAATGGGAATATTAGGAGGATGATTAAAAAGACGACAACAGCAGTAATGGTGATGGCGCTACTAATGTCATTCTCTATGGCTCACTCCTCTCATTCTGCCTCAGCTTCACTATCTACCCTATCCATACCCAATTCTTTTCCAGTACTCTACACCCTATGATACTTACAACTTTCTCTTCCAATGTACCCCTCAAATCCCTTCCCAATCACTTCCCTTCCATCTACATTTCTTTCCTTTCCACTTCCCAATCACTTCCCTTCCATCTACATTTCTTTCCTTTCCACCACCTTTCACCCCTTGCTTCCTACTCTCATTCCTCATCTTGTTTCCTTCTCCTATCCATCTCTCCCCTTCCCTCTCCCCTTTTCACTCCCTCTCTCATCTCTAATTCTCTTTTCCCTCTGTCTTCAATTTACCTTCCTCAATCCATCTTTCCCCTCTTCACTCCTGCCCATCTCCTTCATTATCTTCTCTCCTCTCCTTCTCCTTTCCTTCTCGACTTATCTCTCTCCTTCCATTTCCTTTCTACAGTTTTTCCTCCCCGTCCTGTTCCCCTGTTTCCCTTCTTCCCCATTCTATCTTTTCCTCTTCCATTCTTCACTCTATCTTTTTCCCCCCGCCCTTTCTCTCACATCCACCTTACCTCTTTGTCTTCCTCCCATCTTTCCATCCCCCCCTCTCCTCCCCCCGCGACTGGGAGTGACAGGAGGGGAGGGGGGAGTGGGGAGGAGGGGTAGGGGAGGGGAGGGGGGTGAAGGGGAGTAAAGAAAGGAGGAATACCCCAAGTTTGTAAAGGGTGGTGGAGACACTAATTACTGGGGGATGGGGAGAGGGAGGGAAAGAAGGGAGGGAGGAGGGAGGGAGGGAAGGAAGGGAGGGAGGAGGAGGAGGGAAGGAAGGGAGATGGAGGGGAGGAAGGAAAGGAGAGGGAAGGAAGGAAAGGAGAGGGAAGGAAGGAAGGATGAGAGGAGAGAGGGAAGGATGGAAGGAGGGAATGGAGGAGCGTGGCATGGAAAGAACGAACGGAGGAGGGAGGAACAGAAAGAAGGACGGAGGGAGGGAAGGGAGGAAGGAATGAAGGAATGACTAAAGAGAGGAGAGAGGAGCAGATGGTGGAAATGATAGAAAATCAGAAACAGAAGGAAAATCAGAGGAAGGGAATGACGGAATGACTAGAGGGAGGAGAGAAGGACGGAAGGGAAAAGAGAGGGGTAGGAGGATGGGGGGAGAGAGAGAAGGGAAGGAGGGAGCAGGGAGTAGGAATAACAGTACGGCTACACTAAATACACTAAATACAGGATAGAAAAGAAGAAGAATGATGGAAGGAAATGAGGGAATGACTAAAGGAGTGGGGCGGGGGGAATGAAGGAAGGGAGGGAGGAGAGGAACTGGGAGGAAAGAAGATGAATGGAAGGGACGGATGAGAGAAGGAAGGAAGGAAGGGTGTGGGGAGGAATGACTAAATGAAAAAGGAGTGGAAAAGAAGGAATGAAGAGAGGAGGGAAAGAAAGAAGAGAGGAATGATGCAATGAAGTAGGGAAAATGAAGAGGAGTAGGTAGGAAGGAAGGAAAGAAGGAAGGAAGGAAGGAAGGAAGGAAGGAAGGAAAGAAAGAAAGAAAAGTATGGAAAGATGAAACGAAGCGAGGAAACAATGAAGGACAGTGATGGAAAGTAAGGAAGGAAGGAAAGAAAAGAAGGAAGGAAGAAAGAACAAAGGGAAAGATGTGAAGCGAAAGAAAAGTTGAAAGAAAGCAAATAAGGAGGGATGGAGAACAGCAGGGCAGGCAAAGGGACAGGGAGGAGGAAGAAGGAAGAACTGGAGAAAAGGGAGAGAATAAAGATGGAAAAAAGAAAGAGGGAAGGAAGGAAGGAAGGAGGGAAGGAAGGATAAGACAAATAAGGAAGGAAACAGGACTGACGAAATGAAGGGAAGTGGGAAGAGGACAAAAGGGAAGAAAGAATGGAATTGCGATGGAACGAAGAAATGAGACAGATGGAAGGCAAAGAAAAAAGGAAGGAAGAGTGGAGGACAAGGAGAGAGAGACGGAGAGAGGAAAAGAAAGAGGAGGGAAGGAAGTGGCAAGATAAAGGAAGATAAGGGAGATTGAATGTGTACTGGTGGAAAGAGAACAGAAGGAAGGAAGGAAGGAAGGAAGGAAACAAAGACAGATGGAGGTAGGACAAAAGGTATTTCGGGAGAGAGAGAGAGAGAGAGAGAGAGAGAGGAGTTACAAGAATTAAAAATTAAATAAAGGTGGTTGCCAAGTAAAGGAACAGTTTACTTACTTGATGGATGGATGGATGGATGAATAGATGGATGAGGGGATGACGGATGGATGGCTAGGTAATGGGCTGCGAGTCTAACTGAATGAAACGGAAAACAGATGGATGGATGGATGACAGAGTGGTTGCCAGATTAATAAAAGAGAGGAGAGGTGGATGGATGGATGGATGGTAGGATGGATGGATAACACAGAAGATATATGTATGGATTTATGGTTGGCAGAAAAACAAAAGATAGATGGATGGATGAGCAGATGGTTAGGCGAATGAATGTAACAGAAGACTGAGGGATGGATGGATGGATGGATGGAAGGATGACTGAATAATGGGATGGCTTTAAGAGAATATTAATAAAAGGGAGGAAGAAAATGGGGAAAAATGAGGATAATCGATGGAAAAAAGAAAGGAGGAAAACAGGAAAAGAAATGGAGGAGGAAAGAGCGAAAGGTTAATGAGATTGTAGTGATAAGACTGATTAAAGGAGAGAGAGAGAGAGAGAGAGAGAGAGAGAGAGAGAAAATGGGGCAGAAAGAAAAAAAGACAGGAAGAGTAAACACACGGAGGAAAAATGAACAACGAAAACAACAGAGAGAGAGAGAGAGAGAGAGAGAGAGAGAGAGAGAGAGAGAGAGAGAGAGAGAGAGAGACAGACAGACAGACAGAGAGACAGAGAATCTAAAAGTTGAAAAAGGAAAAAAATAAAATATCGAGAATGGTTAATATGGAAAAGACAGCCGAAGAACTCCTGTCTGTCTGTCTGTCTCCTGTCGTCCTCCTGTTCACTCTGTTTCTTTTCTTCTTTTATCCCTTCCTTCCTTCCTTCCTCATGTCTTATTTCTGTACGTTTTTATCAGATATCCCTGCTCTCTTTACTAATTTCTACTCTCTCTCTCTCTCCTCTGTATCTCCTCTTTTCTCCTCTCCCCATTCTCTCTCTTCCATCCATCTCGCATTCTTTACTCTCGTCTTACTCTTTATTCCTTTCTCTCTTCCTTCCTTTCTTTATCCTCCCTCTTCTGTTATTCCTTCCTCTTCCATTTACATACCGGTAGTTCGTTTCTCCTTTCCTCCTCCCTCTCGTTGCTGATTTTCTCTCCTTCCCGTCTTTATATAAAATCTTTCTTTTTTCTATATTCATTCTCCATCCAAACATATGATCTGGACTCTCTCTCTCTCTCACATCTGTCCTTCCTTCCTTCGTCCTTCCTTCCTCATTCCACCTTGTTTTCTTTTAGCATTTTATCGTTCATTCATTCTTTCATCCCATTTCATCCTTCCTCCCTTCTTATTCTCTTTCATCCTTCCTTCTCTCTTTTCCTTCCCTCCTTCCTTCGTGTCCTTCATCCTTTCATATTTTTTTCTTCCGTCCACTGTCTTTTCTTGTGTTCTTCTTTCCGTTACTCCTTATCCTTTTCTTAACCTTCCATCTTTTCTCCTCCCTCCAAAAATGCTCTCACTCTTTGCCATCCTTCTTTATCTCCCTTCCTTCCTTCCCTCCCGCCATTCTCACCTTTTTGTTCTTACCCTCTTTCATCATTCCTTCCTTCATTCTTTCTTTCCTACTTCTTTTCTTCCTTGTTTCCTTCCTTTCCACCCTTTCATCTTTTCCTTCTTTCTTTCTTTCTTTCCATCCTTCCTTCCTTTTTACTCTTTCCATTTTCTTCTTTCCTTCTGACTCACATTCAACGTTACTTTCTTCCTTCTCTCTTTCCATGCTTCCTTCCCCTCCTTCCGCCTTCCACTTCCTCCCTCCATTTCCTTACTTCCTCGTTCCATTTCTTTCTTTCCTTCCTCCCTTCCTTCTTCCATCTCCTCCTTCCATTTCCTTCCTCCTTCTGTTTCCTTCTTTCCTTCCTCATTCCATTTCCTTCCTTCCCTCCTTCCATTTCCTTCCTTCCTCATTCCACTTCCTTCCTCCTTCCATTTCCTTCCTTCCTGCCTTCCTCCTTCCATTTCCTTCCTTCCTTCCTTCTTCCATCTTTCCTTCCTTCTTCCATTTCCTTCCTTCCTTTCTCCTTCCATTTCCTTCCTTCCTTCCTCCTATTTTCTTCCTTCCTCCTTCCATTTCCTTCCTTCCTCCCCCCATTTCCTTCCTTCCGTCCTTTCTCCTTCAATTTCTTTTCTTCCTTCCTTCCTCCTTCCATTTCCTTCCTCTCTCCTTCCTTCCTTCCCTCCACCCCGACCCCCACATCACATTAATGGACAATAAACTCAACTTCACTTCAAATTCGCAAACATTTTTATTCCGACAAACTTGACGGAAATGGTTGGATGGATGGTCGGATGGCAGAGTGGATGGTTGGACAGAGATGGTTGGATGGATGGTTGGGTGGGTGGCGGAGTGGAAGGGAGGGAAAGACGGATGGTTGGCTGGATGGTTGTGTGGGTGGCGAAGTGGAAGGCTGGATAGAGGGATGGTTGGATGGTTGGATGGATGGTTGGGTGGCGGGGTGGAAGGATGGATAAAGGGATGGTTGGATGGTTGGCTGAATGGTCGTATGGCAGAGTGGATGGTTGGACAGAGGGATGGTTGGATGGCTGTCTGGATGGTCGGGTAGCGGGGTAGAAGGTTGGACAGTGGGATATGTTGGATGGTTGGATGGATGGTCGGATGGCAGAGTGGAAGGCTGGATAGAGGGATGGTTGGATGGTTGTCTGGCTGGCTGGATGGCGGAGTGGAAGGCTGAATACAGGGATGGTTGGATGGATGGTCGGGTGGCGGGGTGGAAGGCTGGATAAAGGGATGGTTGGATGGTTGGCTGAATGGTCGTATGGCAGAGTGGATGGCTGAATAGAGGGATGGCTGGATGGATGGTCGGGTAGCGGGGTAGAAGGTTGGACAGTGGGATTGTTGGATGGATGGGTTGACGGTCGGGTGGAGGAGTGGACGGTTGGATAGAGGGATGGTTGGATGGATGGTCGGGTGGCAGAGTGGAAGGCTGGATAGAGGGATGGTTGAATGGTTGACTGGATGGTCGGATGGCAGAGTAGAAGGCTGGATAGAAGGATGGCTGGATGGTTAGAGGGATAAATGGTTAGTTGGAAGGTTCGTAGGTTTGCTGGAAAGAAGGTTGTTTGGATGGTTAAATGGATAGTCTGATGGAAGGTTGTATGGTTGGATGGAGAGTTTGGAAGGATGGTTCTCATGGATGGAAGTTAGGTGGATGGTTGGATATGTGGATGGAAGTATGTGCGGATGGTTTTTGGAAAATGTGTTTGGAAGTATATGTGTGGATGGTCAGAAGGATGGCTGGTTGAACACTTGGATGGAAGATTGGAAAATGGGAAGGATGGTCGGAAGGTGGAAGAATAATGTGGATGGTTGGAGAGATAGGTGGCTGAACATCCGGATGGAAGGCTGAAAGGAGGGATGGGTGGTTGGGAGACTGGTTGGAATGGAGGCAGGATAAATGGAAGGATGGATGGCTGAATAGTTAAAATGATGGGCTGAGCGGACTGTTGGATGGTTGGAGGGCTGGTAGGAAGGTCGTATGGTTAAAGGCTGACTGGAAGTGTGGTCGGCTTGATGGACGGGTGACTGGAGAGATGGGGTGGATGGATGAACTGGCTCGATACTTGGATGGATGGAAGGATGGATGGACAGACAATGGAAGAACATTCGAATTGGGTGGTTGGGCCAATGGATGGTTTACTGAAAGATAGATTGATGGTAGGTTTCATGGTCAAGAGGTGGCCTGGATGGAAAGGTGTACGGCTGGCTGAATGGATGGATGGAGGGATGCATGGATGGTTGGATAGTTAAAAGGCATGTAATGTGGTTGGAGGGACGAGAGGATGACGAAGTTTGGGTGGAGGTTTGCATGAAAGGATGGAGTTGGTTGGATGGTTGGATGGATGGATGGTTGGGATGTTGAATAGACAGATGGACTGAGGCTTATCAGGCTGGATGGTTAATAGTGTCAATGAATGGCTGGATGGCTGACTGTAAATTTGACTGGATGGTTGGAAGGGAGATTGAAGGAGTGTGCAGTTGGATGGATGGTTGGGTAGGTGTTGGCTGTATGGCTGGAGGGCTTATGGAAGGTTGAGTGGAAGGAATAGTTGAATAAATGGAAATGTGGGCGAAATACGGGATAACTGAATGAATAGAGAAGAATGATGGAAGGTCGGATGGATGGAGGGCTGGATGGATGGAAGGTCGGATGGATCGAAGGATGGTTTTTGATACTGATAGCAGATGGGAAGGATGGTTGGCAATATCAAAGGTAAGGATGGCTAGGGTGGATTAATGGCATAACAAAGATGTGGATGGATGGGTGAATGGATAGATTGGCGGATGGATGGATAGATAAATGAATAACTATGGACAAACAGATAGAAGAGTGGATGAAGAGATGAATAAATGGGGGGTAAATAAAAAAAAAATGAATAGACTGATAAAATGAGAGAGAGAGAGAGAGAGAGAGAGAGAGAGGAAACCTTAGATTAGTCTGCCGAGTGGATTAAAAATGATGATTTGTGGGAAAAGGGGGAGGGAAAGAGGGGAGGGGGAGGCAGGAGGATTAGAGAGAGAGAGAGAGAGAGAGAGAGAGAGAGAGAGAGAGAGAGAGAGAGAGAGAGAGAGAGAGAGGAAAACAAAACAAATGACCAGAAAATTTTAGAATAGTGAATAACAGAGAGAGAGAGAGAGAGAGAGAGAGAGAGAGAGAGAGGAGATATTTGAGAATTTAGTGGGAGTGAGGGAGAATGGGAAGCACTGATAATGTCCACAACTGGGAGAGCTATGAGGGATGGAGGGAGGAAGGAGGAAAGGTGGGAGGGAGGAGGGGAGAGAAGTGAGGAAGGAAGGACGAGAAGGGAGGAAGGAAGCGGAGGACAGGGAAGGGAAGGAGGAGAGATGGGAAGGGGGGAAAGGAAGGACGAGAAAGGAGGAAGAAAAGTAAGGAGGAGGCATGAGAAGGGGTGAAGGAAGGCCGAGGAAAAAGAAGGGAAGAAGGAAAAGAAGGCGGGGAGGAGGGGAAGTGGAGAAGGGGCGAAGGAATGGAGAAGAGGAGGGGTGAGGGAGGCCGAGGTTGCAGAGAAGGGAAGGAGAAGAGGAAGAGAAAAGGGGATGGAAGAAGGAGATAAGAAATCAAGATGAAGGAGTCAGGAAGGAAAGGAGAGGTGAAAGTCGAAGGAGGAGGGAAGCAGAGGTGGAGGAAGGAAAGGTGGAGGAAAAAGGGAGGAAGAGTAGAGAAGAGTAGAAGGAGACAAAAGGAAGGAGAGAAAGGATAAAATGAAAAGAAGAGAGATAGAAGGGGTAAGGATAAGGATGATCGAAGGATGGGAGGAAGGAAGGAAGAAAGAAGAAGAAAAAAGAGGGAAAGGAAAAAACAGAGGGGGAAAGAAAAGATAAAAGGGTCTTGAGAGATAAGGAAGAGAGGAAAAGAGGAGGAAGGAAGGGAAGATGAGAAACAGTAGGAGACAGCTGAAGGAAGAGAAGACGGAGAAGAAGAGAAAAGAAGAAAGGGGGTTAAAAGAGAAGGTGGAAGAGAAGATGTAGGGAAGAAAGATGAAAGGAAGAGGAGGGTCATAGGGATGCAGAAGGGATGTGGGGAGGGAGGAAGAGGAAAGAAAAGAAAGGAGGGGAGAGAATGGGAGTGAAGAGATGAAATGGGACGCTGAGAAAAGATGAAGTGGGAAGGAAAATGGGTCGAGAGAAAGTGATAAGGGCAAAGGGAAAAAAGTGAGGAAGGAGAGGGAAATAACCCAACAGAAAAACAGGGAAAGGGAAGAGAAGGTAAGACAAGATGCTAGAGGCAGGTGGGGGGGGGGAGGAGCACAAAGAAGTACAAAAGGAAGCAAGCAGCAACAGATACTGGTCCTTCTGACTGTGTTTGTTACTGAATAGGTTATAATGCAACTATTCTGTCAAAGGCAAGGATAGGAAACCAGGAAGGCTCACCTCACCCACCAAACCCTCCAGGTGAAGCCGGCAGGAAATAGTGAGAAAGAACACCATGCAGGGCAGGAAAGCTGTGATGGAAATTTCATGGAAAAGGATGAAAGGAAACCACATTCTACACTATTGTAACCCACATAGGAAACACATCTAATCAGCTTGAGCAACATGTCCCTTGTTGTTTCATGGTTACTGGTACGCCCTCTATGTTTTGAGCTGCAAGACATCTTAATTCGCAAATGTATTATTCAGAAGTGCACGTTCTCCACTGGGATTTAGAAGACAAATACACATCCAGGCGGCTTTTAAATGTTAGTACAGTACTTTTTTACTGTTAACCACATGAGGAGGCAACTTATTCCAAATATTTACAACTCTATTGAAGAACTAGTGCTTAGTTTCACGCGAGTAGAAGCGCTTTTATGTCCACTGCTTCTGGCATAAGTTGACCTATCTGAAGCAAAATACTTTTCAACAGCCATATTCTCAGATCCATTAAAGATTTTGTATACTTGAATTAAATCCCCCCGTAGTCTGCGCTTAGTTAAGATAAACATATTCAATTCTCAGCTAATCGTTCATCATATGGTTTACTTCTCATCTAGGTATCATTTTTGTCAACCTTCACTGTACTCTCTCACGTTTCCCCATATCATTTTTATAACAAGGCAACCAGAACTGGACGCAATACTCCTAGTGTGGGTGTACTAAGGAATTATATGAAGTGGGGATGCAATTTTCGGATTTGTATTCCAATGCTCTACCTATGAATTTAATCAATTTACTGACTCTTAACAACCTCTGTACACTCTCTGCTTGGTTTCAAGTCACTTGTTACTGTAACTCCAAAGTCTTTTTCATAGCTTACACTATCAGGTTGAACGGTATTCATGGTATAGCTGGCCCTGGCATTATTACTGAAGTCCATTTGCCATGTTTGGACCCATTTAAACAATTGATTAAGACCTCTCTGAATTGCCTGCCTCTGCAATGCTGTGTTCTGCTCTGTTACCTGTTTTAGTATAATCGGTAAATCTAGAAAACCTACAAATTAATCCTTCATGAATATCATTTATATATATTCCCCCCCAGAAAAAAACAAAACAAAAAAAGGAACTGACACTGAACCCTGTGGCACTCGTTACAACGTCTATCAGTCTGACTCTTTTCCGTTCATTACAACTCTTTGCTTTCGTCTGGTGAGCCAAACTTCCACCCATCCGAGCACACTGCCACTGAACCCATGTGCCTTTAGCTTCTGAAGGAGTCTTTTGTGTGGAACTTTGTCGAAGACGTTTTCAAAGTCGAGATAGACAACGTAAACATATCTAGTCTCGTCGTACATGTTCAATATATCGTTGAAAAAATCCAGCAGTTTGGTGAGGCAGGAGCAATTATTCCGAAAACCATGTTGTGAATTTTTGATGAGATTATTTGTTTCTCAGTATTTCACAAACTTCTCTCTGATGACAGTTTTCAGCAACTTACAAACCACTGACAACTAATTGGACGGTAGTTTTCTGATTGTGCTTTGTTAGGAAGGAGAAAGGAGAAGGAAAGGAAGTAGGGAGACATATGACAGCGTATGGATTGTGGAAGAGAAGAAAAAAGGAAAGGGGAATGGCAGAGAAAAAGAGGAAGGAAAGAGATGGAAAGCATGGGAAGGGAAGACATTCAAAGGGAAGAGAGGGTGAGAGAAAGGGTGGAAGGGATTAAGGAGGAGCAGGAGGAGGAGGAGGCGGAGACCGGGAAGAAGAAAATGAAGGAAGAGAATAGATGGAAGGAAGAGAGGAGTACAAAGGGAAGTAAACAGCAACAGACCTAATAATCCTTTCGAGAAGACTATCACTAAGATATCTAATTCAGAAAGTTGAGGGTAAGGAGGATAAAGAAGGCAATTAAAGAGAAAGAAAAGGAGAGGGAAGGAGGGAACGAGATAGGGACGGGAAGATAGGGAACAAGAGTAGAACTGTTCTGAGACCTGCGGTGAGCCTCTTGTTTCAAACAGTCTGCTGTAAAAAGTAACTAGCCATGTCATATAACCTTATATGGGACCTTTGTATGTCTCAGTGGGCTTAAATAAAGAAATTTTACTAAAATTGCTACTAGATGGCGCCACCACAGGTGTCACCTGATGGCAGCTTTGGATTCTCCATGTCAAATTACCTCATATAGTAACACTTTTGTCTCCAAAGGCCTATTTTTAACTAATCCACAAGAAGAAGAAAAAGAAGCACAAGAAAAAGAAGAAAGCTGGCCACTCACTACCCTAGTGGCCATCACCGCAGGCAAAAATGAGCAAAACCATGACAAATGGTGAAAAAGAGAGAGAGAGAGAGAGAGAGAGAGAGAGAGAGAGAGAGAGAGAGAGAGAGAGAGAGAGAGAGAGAGAAATAACTATGAGAAATACGAGAAAAAAGGATAAGCAAGAGGGTGAACAGAGAGAGAGAGAGAGAGAGAGAGAGAGAGCAAACTGATAATGTCGATAAGGAGAAAGAAGTATGAGCGATGAGGAGAGGGGAAAGGGAGAGAGACAGTAAAAGGAGGAGGAGGAGGAGGAGGAGGAGGAGGAAAGACAGACAAAATAAGTGAAGAAAAAATGACTGACAAAAAGAGAAATGAAGGCAAGAGAATAAGAAGGATGGGAACTAAGAAGGAAAGAGAGGGAATGACAGAGGAAGGAGAGGGAGAAGGAGAGATGGAGTGATGACGAGGAGAGAGAGAGAGAGAGAGAGAGAGAGAGAGAGAGAGAGAGAGAGAGAGGAAAAATGGGTCAAATAACAAATAAAGGAAGGGGAAAGGCTAAAAGTAGCCCTTAAAGAGAATGTAGAGAGAGGGGAGTGAGGGGACGAGAGAGAGAGAGAGAGAGAGTGTACACTGGTACAGATCAATGAGATATTAAAAATTTCTTTCCCCCCCCCCTTCTCTCTCTCTCTCTCCTCACCAATACCTCATTTCCTCTCTTCCACTCCCACAACTTTCCTGCTTCCCTCCCACCTCGCCTCCCTCTCTCCCTCCCTCCCTGCTTCCCTCCCTTCCCTCCTGTCTGCCTCTCCCACATCCTGCCTGATATCCCGGGTGCCTGCCTGCCTGTCCGCCTACCTTTCTGTCTGCCCCCTTCTCCTCTTACCTAACTCTCTGATAGCCTGTTTGTCTGTCTGCCTACATACTTCTATCCTTCTATCTCCCTCTTTGCTTGTCTTTCTGTCTGTCTGTCTGTCTGTCTCCGTCATTTGAACAGCACATTCTCAACTCCCTCTCGTCCTCTCTTCCTACCTCTCTTCTTCCGTCTAATCTCTCTCTATCATTCTTCATATTTTTTCTTACTCTTTTTCCTTTCTCTCTTCCTACTTTTCTTGTCCTTCTCTCTTATTCTATTTTTCCTCCCATCTTCCTCTTTTCCCTCTTCTTTCCCTTTTCTTTTCCGTCTTTCTCCCGTTCCTCCCACTTCCTTCTCTTCCTCAACTTTTTCCTCCCTTCCTCCAACTTCTCTGCCTCTTTCCTCCCCCCTCCTCCTCTCTCTGCCATTTTGTTTCTGTGTTTTTTAGACCTCTTCAAAACTTTGGAGGTAATGTTGTGTGAGGCAGGTGGTGGAGGGAGGGAGGGAGGGAAGGAGGAAGACTGAAAGGGAAGAAGTAGGGAGATGGAAGGATGATGAGACAGAGAAAAAGGAAGGGACGGAGGGAGGAAGGATAGGACGTCAGGAAAGAGGAAAGGAAGATGGAAAAGAGGTAATGAAAGAGGGAGGAAGGAAGGAAGGAGAGAGAGAGAGAGAGAGAGAGAGAGAGAGAGAGAGAGAGAGAGAGAGATTGGAGTTAAGCAAAAGCCAGGAATAAACCAATTACGAAAGGATAAAAAGAGAAATGAAGTGAGAGGTGTTGATGAGGACTGAAGAAGAGAAGGGGAGAGGAGAAAGAACGAGGGGAGAGGGAAGGAAGGAATGATAATGTGAGGGAGATGGATAAGAAGAGACATGTGAAAGGGGAGATGGGAATAATTAATGGACGAGGGAATAATAATAATAATAATAATAATAATAACAATAATAAATAATAATAATAATAATAATAATAATAATAATAATAATAATATGTTTTTGGCGTATCCGGTAGAGCCAGTATTTCGGGGGCTTGAATGATGAGTGAATGAATGCGTGGCCTATTTGGATTGGGCAAGTTTGTGCTGTCTGGACACTGCTACTCCTCACCCTGCCCTTCGGTGGGAAAGGAGGTCCAGATAATAATAATAATAATAATAATAATAATAATAATAATAATAATAATAATAATATCTTTTAATTGCAGCACGTTTTCATACCTCCTTCCCAAATTCTACGATGAAAATGTATTAAAAAAAAAAAACTGAAGTATTCCTGAGAAAAGATAAAAATGTCACACAAATAATATTCTTTTTCCCTCTGCCGTATCATCTATGTTTTGCTTCTTCCTTTCTTCATGTCTTCATCAACTTCATAATTCTTCCCTTCATATGCCCCACTTCCTTGTTTCCCTCCCTTCCTCTTCGTTTTTATTTACTTCCTTCCCCTCCTCCTTTCGTTTTCTCCTCATATTTTCCCTCTTTATTGCTCTTCATTTCCATTAACTTCTTCCCTCCCTCTCTCCTTCTCCCATATTTATATCCAGATCCCTAATTATCATCTTCATACACACTGTTTTTATTCCTATTATCATTATCTCAATTCTTATCGTGTTTTCCCTTGTTTCCATGACCACCAATACCTTCATTTTCCACAACTTTATCACTTCTCTTCTTACCTTCACGTCCTCCACCATCCTTCTCCCATTTTCATTACAACACCTTAACCCTCATTTCCATTTCTTCTTGACTATCACCTCTCTCTCTCCCTCCCTCCATCACCACTAATCATTTCCATCTTCATCACAACACCTTCCCACCATCACCATCGCTCAATCCTCATTTTTATCCTCATTTTCCTCCTTCGACCACCATCATTATCCGGACCCATTTTCTTTCACAATCCCTCACTTTCTGCCTTTCCCTATTCATTCCTTCTTTTCCCTTCGCTTTCATTAACATCAACGTCTTCCTTCTACCCCCCTTCAATGTTTGAAGAGATTATAGCAATTACGATTATAATTTAAACTTACACGACAGAAAACGAAACGAGAGCCACATATGATAAACCAAAAAATAAATAAAATAAATAAATAAATCTTTACTAAGTGGCTTCTGTCTTAACACTATCCATCAGTAAGCTTCCAATTTACTGTCGTTTTCTTTTATACAGCCACAAATTTGCAGCATCAACTTGTGCAATATTATCAGGTGTATGTGGCAAGGACGGTACTTAACTATTCACGCAGGGAATGGCATGCAACCCACATTATACGTTCAGGTCTCGTTTTTCTTTTTTTTTTTTCTTTTTCTTTTTTTTAGTTCCCAGCCCCCCTCCCCCAATAAAAAGAAGTATTACAAAATTCCTTATAATCGAACACTACGAATAATGGAATGTTTTGAATAATACTCCACACAATAAAAGAATGCGTAACAGAAAATTCGTAAATCGGAACACTGTAAACGAAAGAAAATTCCGTTCAGTCTAAAAATTCTGGCTAATCAACCGCTGAACAACAGAAAATCCTGTGAAACTAAATATTTTGTATAATCCAATAACCAGTATAATGAAAAAGGTTAGTTTGCAGACGGTGAGGCCTACGTTACCATGATGCCGTTGTAAGGATGTAAAGTTAAAGAAATGGGCATGTTGAGCAAAGGAATGGGTGGAATGGGCTGAAATGTTGGTGGCGGTGTGAGGCTGGGGCAGGATATTATACATAGTGAAAATGGGTTTTGTAGGATTAGCGATTTGAATGGCAAAAATGTATTTCACGACAATCTCAAAAAGTAGAAAAATCAGAGGGGTGAGGAAATGGGAGTGGGGTACCAAGACGTGGGTGGGATGAGCTGGAAATATGGTGGAGGGCGGAGAGAGGCCATGGGAGAACATCCTGTGAAATCGATGCTGTATGATACCTAAGGGCACTGAAGGTTTATGTCAATGTTCTCTCCAACACGAACAAGCCAAGCTTTCCTTAGCCTGGTGTAGCCAAAACCTCCAAACTCCGGGTAACACAATATTCTAGATAATCGAACATTCCGTACGATACAAAACATTCCTCATACTCTAAAAACTTAATAAAAGAACACCGGGACTAAAACTTACCTTAAGATGAGCCTGGGGTGCGCGAGGGAGGGGGTGTCTGGGGGGTAGTTTGTCCACCTCACCCTCCAGTAGGTCGCTGCCTGACTCCGCCTCACTCAGCCACGATAGGAACTTGTCCAGGGCCTTGTCGAAGCTGTGCAGAGAGTTCATGGCCGCGTGGAGTTCCTTGCCACGCGTCACGATGCTGCGAGAGGGAGAGAATGTGGGTTAGTGTAGGCTGGAGACGGATTACATGGGGGGAAAACATGAACACAAGAGCGAGTCATGTGCTTCGAACAACATGAACACCAGAGCGAGTTACCTGGCTGGTAGAAAATGAACACCACAGCGAGTTATGTGCTTCGTAGAAAAAGAACACGAAAGGAAGTTATATGTTTCGAACAAAATGACCACCAGAGCGAGTTAGGTGCTTCGAACCAAATGAACTCAAGAGCGAATCATATGCTTCGAACAAAATGAACATCAGAGTGAGTTGCGTGGTTCCTGGCTGGCTGGAGAATAAGTACAAGGACTGGAGTGAGGAAGAGTGAATGAGGGTGAGAATGGAGGTTCGTGGCTGGCATGGGTTGGATTACGTGCATTGAAAATTGGAAAAAATGAATAAGAGAGGGAGAACAGGAGTTACTGGTTGGTTTGAGACTGAATGCGACGAATGGACAGGGGAATACGAATAACGGAACGAGAATGGGGGTTAGTAGTTGACTGGAGATGGAGTCTGAAAACGGGAATAGGGAAAATGTGTGTGTGTGTGTGTGTGTGTGTGTGTGTGTGTGTGTGTGTGTGTGTGTGTGTGTGTGTGAGAGTGTGTGTGAGAGAGAGAGAGAGAGAGAGAGAGAAACCTTAAATTCTCATAGCTTATAATGGATAACAGGATTACACTAAGAGGCACTGTGTTTAATATAACATTATTCTGTAGTACTGTGCTTATCATCATCATCATCATCATGGCCTCCTTTTCTCACCTAAGGATGTTTGTATTATGTACTGTTACTGCTTTAAGGTGTACTGTTACTGCTTTAAGGTACTTTCTTTCAAATCTGTCACGTTCACTTTTACAATCCTTGAAATGGCTGTACTGATTTGGCTGAGGTACACGTGCGTTCTTCATGAAAACTATACGCCACGCACACATATCGGTGTTCTGGTACTTTTGGTTCGATATTTCGCAATACCTTCCTTACGTACTGTACAGTAAATTCACACCCTGTCTCAATACCCACGAGCAATAATACACACCCCGTCAGTACACCCACACCTTGCCGCAGCACCCAAGAGGAATTATGTATACACCGTCACTTTTATTGAGCTAACTCAGTGTCTGAACTCAGTTTTTCTCTGAACTCCTGCCCGAGCCTTGTTAGTTGTGTACAGCACCTCAGTACACCGCATCCTGAATATGCGCGTGAGTACAGAAGACGGTAAAAAGTAGGAGGGATGAGCTACTTTCTAGATTAACTAAAGCTACTGTTTTTACATTCGTTGAGGTACTGAGCGAACACTGATATTATGCTCTGGACTTTTACTGTCACTAATGCACCCCTTATATATCTCATTCTTTACTCTTTTAGGAGCTGACTGGCGCTAACAAGTCTACTGCACTATCCTTTCCTCTTATGTTCTAATTCTAGATTTTCATGGTTATATATATGCGCGCTCCCAGGAAAAACTTATCAAGAGGTCCTATCTGATTCAAATTACCATTGTGAGAGAACATACACACACACACACACACACACACACACACACACACACACACACACACACACACACACACACACACACACACACACAATAAACCTCACTCTTTCTAAACCCCTCCCATTCCAAAGTACAGTGACCTGACCCCCACCTTCCTCTGTTCGTCCCACCTCGCTGTGTTGGTGCCTAATGTCTGTGTTATAAGGAGACAGATCAGGTATATACGCGAAAAGACTCACATGAGTAAACGTTGTATATCAAGGAAGAAAGAACTCAGACACGGAAGATGAGGATAATGGAGTGAATGATGATTGAAGGTGAGGTAGACAGGTGAGGCAGGTGAGTGGAGAGCTGCTATAAGAAGGGATAACTGATAGGTGTGGATATGAGTCGTAAAGTGCTGGAACAGGATGGAATAAACCCATACTTGGAGATGGAGCGTGAGGAAGTGATGGTAACATGATATCTTGATGTAACGTGAGGATTAAGTGAAGATACACACACACACACACACACACACACACACACACACACACACACACACACACACACACACACACACACACAGGTAAGATGTGCAAAAATTACCGACAGCTGCTCAGAGATGGACTGCGAGGACGAGATGGACTAAAACTAACCCCTTCCGTACTATGACTCTTTTCAGTGTAATAAAGGCACGAACATACGATTTTATTTAACTTAGGATCTCTAGTAGTAAAGGAGTAAATTAAGCCTCGAACCATCTCCTAAATTCTGAAAACTGTCTCCAAAGAGGAATAAAATAGCCCCCTGACAGCAAGAATGACATAATTAACACGTCACCGAACTGATGGGGTTACACTCTGCTTGGATGATGGACTAAGCTATGCAGAGTACGAGGCTCAAGCAGACAAGATGGATGGCTGCTCAAAGGTGAAGGGTGAGACTGACGCAGAGAAGACAAATTGCGGCAGGAAGACAGTGTGGGATAATGAAGTGGATTGGGTGAAGGAGCACTGAGACGGGATAGTAAAAGCGAGAGAGTAAAGTGTGGCTTGGAGACGGGGTACAAAAAGGGATGGACTGGGAGAATAAGTGCACAGAGATGGAGTGTGAGGATGAGGAAGGCAGAGTGTAAATTGTTGTTTACAGAGAGTGCATTAAGGGGTGGACTAGGAGAAAGACTGCACAGAGATGGAGTGTAAGGATGAGGAAGACAGAGTGTAAATTTTGTTGCTTAGGGCGAGCGCATAAAGGGGTAGACTGGAAGAAAGACTGCACAGAGACGGAGTGTGAGGATGAGCAAGGAAGAGAGAGAAAATTGTTGCTTAGAGTGTGTGCATAAAAGGCTGGACTAGGAGAATAACTGCACAGAGATGGAGTGTGAGGATGAGGAAGGCAGAGTGTAAACTGTTGCTTAGAGAAAGTGCATAAAGGGGTAGACAGGAAGAGAGACTGCACAGAGATGGTGTGTGAGGATGAGGAAGGCAGAGTGTAAACTGTTTCTTGGAGAGAGTGCATACAGCGGTACACTGGGAGAAAGACTGCACAGAGATGGAGTGTGAGGATGAACAAGGAAGAGAGAGAAAATTGTTGCTTAGACAGAGTGCATAAAGGGTTGGACAAAAAGAACAACTGCACAGAGATGGAGTGTGAGGATGAGGAAGGCAGAGAGTAAATTGTTGCTTACGCGAAGATTTGGCTAGGTAGGTTTTTCCTTGGAGATACTGCATAAAGGAGCATGACAATGGAAATGACTGTTCAAAGAGATAGAGTGAGAAAATGAGGGAGACATAGTACGCTGCTACCTGGAGAAAGAATGCAAAAGAAGCTTGACTGGAAGAATTAGGCTCAGAGATGGAATGAGAGGATGAGATAAGCACACAAAAGAAAGGGACAAAAAAACTCAATCATCATCATCACCATCATCATCCATCAATCATTATTACCATCATCATCATCATCATCCATCAATCCATCATCATCATCATCATCACCACCATCATCACCCATCAATCATAATCATCACCATCATCATCCATCAATCATCATCACCACCATCATCATCACCCATCAATCATCATCACCCATCAATCATTATCACCACCACCATCATCATCATCCATCAATCATTATCACCACCATCATCATCATCCATCAGTCATTATCATCACCATCATCAACATCCATCTGTCATAATCACCACCATCATCATCATCCATCAATCATTATCACCACCATCATCATCATCCATCAATCATTATCACTACCACCACCATCATCATCATCATCTATCAATCATTATCACCATCATCATCCATCAATCAACATTATCATCATCATCATCATCATCACAATAAAGGCCTCTAACAACCTTCTCCACTCCGGTCTATTGGTAGTTAGTCAGTTGCATTGCCATTAACGATAGTCACAGCTTTTATATCTCCACCTCGTTCTCTGATTACCTCATCCTCTCACTCCATCTCCACGGACACCTTTATTAGTAAAGATCTATACAGCATACCGACTTTTGACCTTACCTGTCCATTCGTTACCTGGCTTTATGGGAGTCGTGACCTACCGCCCTCCCCCCCCCTCTCTCTCTCTCTCTCTCTCTCTCACGCATCTAACATAATTATTCTTTGTGCGTACATCAGGGTAAAGGAAAACGCAGTTACACACTCTCTCTCTCTCTCTCTCCCTCTCCTCCAAAGGCGAGATGGAAATGAAAGATGATGTAAACTGTAAACCAAACGCAGGAATGAAGTGTGAAAAAGAAGATAACTGAAAATGATAGAAAAATGAGCACTATGGTGTGAGAAAATGAGAGAAAGACAGACAGGATACTAAGAGAATGAGACGCCAAAAATATTATGTGAAAGAATCAGCTTAGAAGAATTTACGTTTCAAATTATATTAGAAACAGGGAAGTGAGCAAGGAAGTGAAAAAGTTACTACATGACAGTATTGTGATACCAACTCTGACGTACGGAAGTGAAGCTTGGACGCTGTTGGAAGGACATAAGTCAAGAGTGAGAGCAGTGGAAATGAGTTATTTAAGAGGAGCCTGTGGAGTCACATGGAGAGATAGGCTGACGAATGAGGATATAAAGGAACGTTGTGGTGTTGATGTGGATGTGACAGGGAACGTTATGAGGAACACACTGAGGTGGTTTGGCCATGTGGAGAGGATGGAGGGTGAAAGACTGACGAAGAGAGTGTATGTGAGTGAGGTGGAGGGGGGAAGAGGGAGGGGGAGGCCGAGGATGAGATGGAGGGATGGGGTGGAGAGGTATATGAGAGAGGGGGGTGTGAGTTGGGAGCAGGGCAGTGAAATGGCGGGGGACAGGGCGACTTGGAGGCGATTTGTTTGTGGCCACCCCAAACGGGATTGAGGAGTCTGGCAATAGATAGATAGATAAATTCGCAAAATGGAAAACTGCAAGAGAATGGTAAAAGCAACTTAGGAGAATTATAAAGATAAGTGAAGAATGGGATAGAGGACTGCGTGAGAGAATGAGATAGGAGGAAAATTAGTGACAGAGAAAGAAGTGATATTGAGAGAGACTGGGACAGAGGAGTAGGTGTAAGAGATAACACTAAATTGAGTGACTGAGATAAAAAAATAAGTAACGGAATAAAACAGTGGAAAGTAATATGAATAACACCAACCTACACTGAGGACAATGAAAATCCGAAAAGCAGTGTATGAGCCACTGATAACATGATAACTCCAGGATCACATTATCTACTTTCACTGTGAATCTTAACATTCTTCACAGCACTAATGTGGTACAGTATTAAATCCAACTGAAATGACCTGTGAAAAATATGTATACTATTCCATTCTCGACTAGGCCTGATCTGTCTCCCTCTGTCTACCTATCAGTCTATCTATTTGTCTCTTCGTTCGGGGAAACAACGTCACTGAAGGATGAACAGAAACTGATAGTGGCAAAGTGCAGCTAAAGAGGGGATGTGAAGAAAGTGGACATTTTCTAAAGTTACTGCCTAAAGCTGGAAAAGAAAATGGTTACCCTCTGCACCATAGAAAACTGTCCTTCAGGGGATCCCACGCAATACCACATTCTCTCCTTCCTACACGAAATTATACGTTGCTAACAACACATTTCCTCATCATGCCACCATAATCCCTTCACTAAGCTGTCTCTCAAGTCAATAAAATAGTCTTGAAATAACTAAATAATACAAAACTGACTGGATCAGGATTGAAATAGGTAAATAATCTGTATAATCAATCAGTCAATTATCCTTCAAATTCTCCCTCCCTACCACTCTTCTCCATATTCTCTAGTCACACAACCTCTTTTTCCTGTTTTATCTCACTTTCATTGTCTCGTTTGCATTTTCTTTTCTCCCTACTTCCTCCCTGTCTTCCAACCCAATCCAACCTATCTCATTCCCCCTCTCTAATCAATATTTTTCTCTTCATCCTTGCCTATCCTCGTCCTATTTCTTCCCTTTTCATTCATCTGTCTTTTCATCTCCATATTCTCTTCTACATTATTTACGCCCCCTTCTCTCTCTCTCTGACCTACTGCTAAGGCAAATATATGTTATTAGTCGTCTCAGCCACAACCAACAGTATTTCCTGATATTCTACTTTCCCCCCTCCCCCCCATACACCTATCTCCTCGTTAAGGAACGTAACATGCACCTTCCTATTTTTTTTTTTTTTTTCAACCAAGTCCAAATTTGAAATCCTAAATTATCTAGTTGGCTATGGTTTCAGTTCCCCGTCTGTTTTATACCTGTCAGTCTTCAGGCCCAAATATTAAATCATTTCTAGCCACAGCTCTCTACAATCACTTCCTACAATTCGTAATATTTTGACACTGCTTAATCTTACTGATAGAAATATTTAGTTAATTCGACTTTCCTCTCCCAGTAGTGCGGAAAAAAAAAAAAAAAAAAAAAAAGCGAAAGATAGCGATTACTTCTTCATAGAATGTTGAAAAGGGATTTGTTGTGAAAATTTCTACAACCCCTGGAAATTCTGACTCGCGAATGAATGAATGGTGCAGGAACCGATACATATTACTAGCTCTGTCTTGCCCTGTTTCGCCTACATGCGTACTGAATGGGTTAAGCATCTGTGAGCTACGCGTTTCCAAAATCGGGCTGTTGTGTTTTTCTTTCAGCTGGATAAGATGAGCAACTGTTAACACACACACACACACACACCAATCTCCACCACTGCCGTCCCTTCTATCACCAACACACTCCATTCCTCTCTCTTCCCACCTGGTGTTGAGGCTGGTGTATCGCAGGTTGATGGTCTCCGTGACTTTCTTGAGGCGGCGTGTGTCATCGTGCTGGTATATGGCAATCAGACGCTGGGTCATCTGGTTGAACAGCTCCACCTGGTGCTTGTACTGGTGGATCTCAGCGTGGAAGCCCTGTATTGAAGAGAAGAGACGCAAGATAGAGTGGAAAGTGACAGAGATGAAGAGTAGCAGATGTGGTGATTACAGTACCCCCACGCACCTCTAAAAAGTGACACCCAAACAGGTCACAATTACAACGACCCATGGATAGGTTTATTTCTTTATTTACTTACTTATTTACTTATTTACTTTAACCAATATAGCGATGTAACTGTGACCTACTCCCATGGAAAGAATGACCTAATGCAGAGACACAGATTTCCTACCATGCTGCTTATTTCTTCACTTGATGATTATAAACGAGAACAGAGAGGTTCAGAATTAGTACAGATTTTTCTAGTTGATTATGGGCATGAAGATTAATTAGAACTACATTTCATACATATACAGTATACTTACTACCACTAGACAACGTTTCTCAGCTTTGGGGAGCTCTAGCACTATGGAAGAATGAATGAAAGCTAATGCCCCCCCGTTTAAAAAAATCCCCCTAAAGCTAAAGAAAACGGTCTGATGGTAGCAAGAATAAAATATAAAAGATGACACCATAATGAAGAGGTTTAGGGATCATTACAAGGGCTGACAGATGGTTGGAGAAGTTAATGACGTGAAGAAAATATAAATACGACTATCCCTCCATCCCTAACCACTAACAACCTTTCCCTCCCCAATCCGCCGGTCGAGGATGTATGCAGTACTATCCACTGGTAGCGTCCTCTCTTATCTTGGTATCCATTTAGTCTGGTCATCCATTCACCTCTTCTTTAAATCTTTTTCATCATTACTTCTCAAGCTTGTATCAGTCAGCCTCTTATTTACTAGTGTCTCAAACAACTGTCCTTCAATCCACCTGGTGAACAAGCCTACATCTTTTCTATCCTTAATGACCTAGAGCAGCTTGTACAGCACCCTACCCGTATCCCTGACCGCCTTGGAGAGAGCTCCAACATACTTGACCTCTTCCTCACAACTAATCCTTCAGCTTACTCTGTTAATCTTTTCTCTCCGTTGGGCTCCTCCGATCACAGCCTTATTACCTTAACCTGTCCTATCGCTCCAGTACGGCCTGCGGACCCTCCAGGGAAACGTCGTCTCTGGCATTTTGGAGCTGCGGACTGGGAGGCCCTCAGGCAGTACTTCTTTGATTTTCCCTGGAATGATTATTGCTTCCATGGCCGTGAGCCATCTGAGTGTGCCTTGCGCATTACGGAGGTTATTCTCTCGGGCATGGAAGCATACATTCCTTTCTCATATCCTTTGACTAACGCAAGAAAGCCTTGGTTTAATCACGCTTGTTCTAATGCTGTCCGCAACAAGGAGAAGGCCTACAAAAGGTACCGGAGCCAACCCACCCCTGAATCACATAATCTTTACGTTTCTGCCCGGAATCGTGCTAAGTCTGTTCTTCGCTCTACTAAAAATAATTTCATCCATACTAAATGCTCTCAACTCTCCAACTCGAATTCTTCCCGCTCCTTCTGGCACCTTGCCAAAATCTTTCTAACAACTTTACCTCATCATCCTTCCCTCCTTTTCTACTCTGATGGTTCTGTAGCTATTTCTTCTACTGATAAAGCAGATCTCTTCGCACAGACTTTCTCCTCCAATTCCACCTTAGACGATTCCGGTGCTGTTCCTCCATCACTTCCCCCTCTGACTTCTCATGGCTGACATTAAAATTTCTTCAGTTGATGTATTTTCTGCCATTACTGGCCTCAGTACTAATAAGGCATATGGGCCTGATGGGGTCCCTCCTGTTGTTCTCAAAAACTGTGCTTCTGTGCTTACACCCTGCCTAGGCAAACTATTTCGCCTTTGTCTGTCAACTTGTACCTTTCCTTCTTGCTGGAAGTTTGCTCTCATTCAGCCAGTCCCAAAGAAGGGTGACCACTCCCAACCCTCCAACTATCGTCCAATTGCTTTAACGTCCTGTATTTCAAAAGTTTTCGAGTCAGTTCTTTATAAAAAAATTTAAGGCATCTTTCCTATCACAACCTTCTTTCCGATCGTCAGTATGGGTTCCATCAGGGACGCTCCACTGGCGATCTTCTCACCTACCTTTCAGACTCCTGGTCATCCTCCTTTCGGGACTTTAAGCGAAAGCTTTGCCATTGCACTTGACATCTCAAAGGCTTTCGATCGAGTCTGGAATAAATCTTTAATTTCCAAACTGCCCTCCTACGGTTTCTATCCTTCTATCTGTACCTTCATCGCTAGCTTCCTTTCTGGTCGTTCTATAGCTGCTGTCGTAGACGGCCATCGTTCTTCTCCTAGATCTATCAACAGTGGTGTTCCTCAGGGCTCTGTCCTATCACCAACTCTCTTCCTTTTATTCATCAATGATCTTCTAAGCTGTACATCTAACTCTATCCACTCATACGCTGATGACACCACCCTTCACCTTTCCATTCGGTTCCCGCAACGCCCATCTCAACAGTTACTTCAAGAAACAAGGGATGAGGCTATGGCACACCTAATGTCTGACTTGGCTCATATCTCTGACTGGGGTAAAAATAATATGGTTGTCTTTAATGCTTCTAAGACTCAGTTCTTACACCTATCAACCCGACAAAATCTTCCACAGGTATACCCACTAATGTTTAATAATATTCAGCTTAATCCTGCATCATCCTTGAACATGCTTGGGGTTTCATTTACTCGGGACTTATCTTGGAAAGATCATATTGCATCTCTTGTAAAATCTGCTTCCAAGAGATTGGGTGTGCTAAGCCGACTCTGCTCTTCTCTTTTTCCCCTGCACAATTGTTGACTCTATACAGGGGTTTTATCCGCCCCTGTGTGGAGTACAACTCTCATGTGTGGGGAGGCTCCCCACATACAGCTCTTCTCAATAGGGTGGAGTCAAAGGCTTTTCGTCTCATTAACTCTCCTCCTCTTACTGACTCCCTTCAACCTCTGTCTCTTCGCCGCACTGTTGCATCTTTATCTCTTTTCTATCGCTACTTTAATGGTCACTGCTCCTCTGAACTGTCTGCTTGCATTCCTCCACCTCTACGACGGGCGCGTAGCACCCGTCTGGCAGCAAACTCTCATCCCTTTTCTGTCCAACTCTCTAATGCAAGAGTTAACCGTTACTCCCAGTCTTTCATTCATGCAACAGGTCAGCTCTGGAACTGTCTCCCTCTGTCTGTATTTCCTCCTGCCTATGATCTCCAGTCTTTCAAACGCAGTGTGTCCAGGCATCTCAAAATGATCGGATCTTGAATTTGGCTCTCTATTGTATTTTGTTTTTCTCTTGGAGGGAACTGTTACTGCGGGCTCATGGCCTTTGGTTCCTTCTTCCTCGCATAAAAAAAAAAAAAAAAAAAATCACCTTTCCCCCTAGCCTCTCGTACTAACCTTTCGCTTCCTTTCCATCCTCTCCAACTACTATCATTCATACTCTCATCCACCGTAGCAGCATGAACACTCTCTCCAGCCCCTATCCGTGCATTCCTTCCACTACCTTCTTGGTCCTCAGTGTACCCTCTTTAGTCCCTCCAAGATTTCTTCATTCCCTATGCGTCCAATTCTATCCAGTAACTGTGCACCATAAGTCTATACTCTTCAGCCCTATCAATACATCTGTTCTCTTTATCCTTACCTCCATCTTGTCACACTATCCTAACATCCCCTTCTTTCAGCCATGTTCTCTCTTACTATTACTTTTACCTACTATAATATCTAATATAACGACTAACCTATATTCTATCCTTCAATCCACTCTGGCTAGTGAGATGCGCCAGTCATACTCTTATCGCCATACACACAAAAAGACGTTCATTTCATTCCCTGTTCCTAAATCCCTATCCTGTAACATTCTCCTCCCTCATCTACAGTCTTCAAGTTTACCAATAGTTTCCCATCCCCTATTATTTAATCCCTATCCACTAACTTTCTACTCCATCACATTATTCCCTTCTCCCCTATCCATGCTTCTCAGTCCCCTATCCACCCACCTTCTGCTCCCTGATCTGCTGGTCCAGTATGTCAGCTGTTCTTGCCACCGGTGCCATCCTCTCCAGCCTGACCTCCATCCTGTTAAGCCAGGCCTCCAGCTCCATACGCTTGGCCTCAAACTTGTGGGTGTCGCTGTACATGGCGTCCAGCTGCGTCTTGCGCGCCAGCACCACACTGTTGGTCTCATCCCAGTGCTCACGGAGTTTGGACACTGTAAGAACAGGGGAGGCACTGGTCAATACACACAAAAGAAAAAAAAAATACTGAACAAAAAATAAGTGTTCGCTAAGGACGACACTTACAGTGAGGAAAGGAGGTCTTGTTTAGTGATTATACAAATACACTGAAAATACCAACAAGAACTGAGTAAAAAAAAAAAAAAAAAAAGCAAATAAGTAGTTACAATGCCACACCTCTTGTGACGATCCGGCCATGCCCATGGATTCGATCTCCTGTAGGCGACCGGGGTGTTGTGATCACGTCACCAAGAGGATTTTTTTTTTTTTTTTACATAAAAAGAGAAAACAAAACCCACAGAATATATATATATATATATATATATATATATATATATATATATATATATATATATATATCATAGGAGTGGTTATTTTCCTATACCATAAACATCACCAACAATGACTGACGTGTTTGGAGCGAAAGGTGATACTGTTAATCAGGCGGAATATAAAAATACCAGCAACTATTTATACCTGTATGCTGGGTCGCAGTGTTCGTCAAGTCTGAGACTGTGATTATTTTCTTAAATAAAAAGGTTTCTAAGTCTATGGCAATGCTCCCTTTCTTTTTCTGAGTGCAACTGTAACATTAGAGAAAAGTTGCTGATTATGGAGATTAAAAAATGTCTCAAACTGATGACTCTGAGCTTCAAGTGGCAGCAGGACAATAAGCTAAAAAATGTTGTGAAACATCAATAATCATTTATTGTAAATGAGATATATCACACCGCTATAGATATATATATATATATATATATATATATATATATATATATATATATATATATATATATATATAATAAGCGAGAAACGGAGGAAAAATTTTAAACGTGATGAGTCATGTATAATGCGCCAGGAAAATACGGGTAGGTTGCGGGAATAAAAGGATACAGTTGAAGATAAAACAGGATTTGGTTAACACAGAAATACTAAAAACCTGCAAGAACAGCATTAATGTAGAAAATAATATTCGAACAGAACACACAGAGAGGATGCAACACTCTTCCCGCCACTCACAGCAAACACCATCCCCATCAACACACTGCACTCAAGTTTTATTAGTCCTACCTAAGCGTCTCTTGTTAACACACTACTAAACACTGATGTAAACAGCCTACTATAAACATTAAATTCCGGCTAGTAATGTTAGACACAAATTTCTCGGGCATCTTTCCATGCGTGATGTAACTCATTTTCAATTGTTTACCCTGAGCTAATTTAGGTCCCATTTTCTTCTATCTCAGGTTTTCTCTGGAGCAAAATTGTAAGGGTGTCTGTTCAATACTACGCTAGTCAACCATTCACCTAAGCTATCTACAGCACAGGGCCATCCGGGATTTTGGTGTATGATTTTGATGTGTGTTTGTGTCGGGGAAGGGAGAATGGGTCATTTAGAGTCGGATTCCTATGATTTTGGGAAGCTGCCAGACAACATACCTTAGATAATTTTTGCATGTAGCATGTTATACTTTATGCAAACTGTGTCAAAACGAAAAGATACATAAATAGCACCTAAGAAAATATTGAGGTTTAGTATGCATAATAATCGTGACGACAGGTAAACAAAAATTGTTTATCAGATTGCGTGTAACTTTTCAGAATGTGTAGTTGAAAAAACTAATGGTAGATTCACTATCAAGATTTGAGAAAACTTCTACCGACAAAAGCGTGAAACTGTTGACTCTTAGTTAAAGTAATTCCTTTTTCCTTTTAAGCTCTTATATTTACCTTCTCTTCCCTTTATCAAAGCTCGAAGATGGGAGGATCATGGTGAAATGTGATAATGGTAGTCACCTATTTAGAAATGTGAATAAAAATCTACAATATTTTTTTTTTTTTCTTACCAGGACTAAGGTAAATTCTCTATAAAAATGCCTTCCTTCATTTCTTGCCCTCACTCCCTCCGCCTTCCTTCACCTTCCCTCTTTTTTTGTTTCTTTCCTTTCTATAATCCTCTATTTTTTCCCCTTTCCCTAACTTCTGTTCATTTTCCTCTCCTTCCTATCCTTTGATTCCTCCCACGATCTTCTGCTATCCTTCTTCCGGTTTCCCTTCTCTTCCCCTCCCTTCATCCTCGTTCTACTCTCTCTCTCTCTCTCTCTCTCTCTCTCTCTCTCTCAAATGGCCTTCTTATAATCCCTTTTTTTCTTCCCATTTGTCTCTGCTCTTCTCCTCTCTCCCTGTCTTCTTCCTCCATTTCTCTTCCTCCTTTTTCTTTTTTCCTCTTTTTCCCTTCCTCATACATTGCACCAGTCTTACCCATACTGCTTCTTTTCAATCCTTTCCCCATCCCCTCCTCCTTCCTTCATTCTTCCAATCCTTCCTTTTCTACTGACATTCCTTCCATTCTCCATCCCTTTCTTCCTTTCCTTTCTTCCTTATCTTTTGTTTTTTTCTTCTGTCCTTCCTTCCTATCCTCTTTCCTAATTTTCATATATCTCTTGCTTCTTATATCTTTTTTTTTTGTCCCCTCTCCTTCATTCTTTCTTTCTCTCCTTATTTTTCATTTATTCCTTCCCCTTTCTCATACTTCTGCTTAACATCACATACCTTCATCCTTCCATCAATTCACTCATTCCTCCTTCTTCCCTAGCCTCCTTCCATCCTCCTTCTCCCTCTCCTTCAATTAATTTAAAGATTTTTTGATGGTTTTTCTTTAATAAATTCTGCATCCCTCCCTCCTTTCTTTCCTTCCTTACATCCATCTTTTCCTTTCCTTCAGTCCTTCCTTCCTTCAATATATCCTTTTCTTGATTCATTCCTTCACCCTTCCTTCTTTCAGTCTTTCCATCCAGCCTTTCCTTCATTCATCTCGCCTTTTCTCATCCTTCAGTCCTTCCTTCTAACCTTTCCTCCACTCCTTCTTTCGCTGTCCTTCCTTCCATCCTCTTTCACTCACTCCTTCCTCCAGTCCTTCTTTCCATCAATCTGTCCACTATTTTTTTTCATTCATTCATTCATTCATTTCATCCATCCATTCCATCAGTCACTCCTCCCACCTCCTTCAATCCTACTCATCCTCTCTCTCTCTCTCTCTCTCTCTCTCTCAATTCCTCTGCCTCACTTCATTCATTCAATCCACGTTTTCTTTCTTGCATCCTTCCCCTCCTTCCTTCTTTCCTCCATCTCGTCCTTTCATGCTTTCATCGATTCATCCCTCCCTTCCTTCCAACCTTCTTTCCTTCATTCATTCCACCCACGTCTTCTGTCCTCCCTCCCTCCCTCGCTTCATCCTTCCCTCCCTCCCTCACTTCTTTCCTCCCTCCCTCCCTCACTTCTCTCCCTCCCTCTCGTTATAGGTCAAAGCACTTAATTATTCCCAGCTCCCCTTTCAATCACTAGGCCTACTTGTAAAGCCTAGCCACCATCCCAGCTCCTAGCCACCCACCTCCTCCATCCCATCCCCTAGGTACTATCCATCCACCCCTTCAGCACGAGGACGTCACTTGTCTAGCCACTTCAGGACGATTTTTCTCAGCTAAGTGGATGGGTTAGATTGAGTTAGCAGCAAGAACTAGAAATTAGGAGTCATCGTAGTGAAAATATTAGTACAATTATTATCTATTTATTTTTTGTACGTTTTTCTGCCTATTCTCTCGACTAACCCATCTATCCTTCTCATCCAGCTCCCATCCTCTCTCTCTCCCTCTCTCTCTCTATCCACTTAATCCCATACTTTCCAAACACTGAACATACCCATCTATACATCCTTGTGTGTGTGTGTGTGTGTGTGTGTGTGTGTGTGTGTGTGTGTGTGTGTGTGTGTGTAACTGGCTTTCTTTATCCTTTAACATCGACTTCATTCAATTATTCTGTTTCCCTCACCATTCGTTATCGCCTTTATTTCCTCTTCTTTGTCGCCCTTATCGCATTTTCCTCCATTTTCTAATATTCTTTCCCCTAACCCAATAATCTCTTCATCCACTCAAGGTCTCTCTCTCTCTCTCTCTCTCTCTCTCACACACACACACACACACACTCTTCCTTCTTTCTTCCCTCCCCTTTATTTTTGTCAATTCCTGTTTCCTCTTCCCTCTCCTTCACTCCTTGTCTCCTATGCTCACCCCTTCCAGCTTCTTACATCCTTCCTTCCCTCCTACGTCTTCCTTCAGCATCCATAGCTATTTTCCTTCACTCCTTCCCTCCACCCTATCTTCATTCCTTCATCCTTCGCTCACATTTTTCAGTTTTCCTTTAACACATTCATTTTTTCTTTCGTTTTTCGCTCCAACCTTCATCTCTCTTTTCCTTCCTTTCCTTCATTTCCCTTCTCTTTATGCTTCCTTCACCTCCCCTGCCCCCCTCTTCCTCCTTTTCCTCTTTCTTCCTCTGTTTCCTCCTACTCTTCCTTCTCTCCTTCAACATCTCGTTCCTTCACTAAATATCTCCCTCCTTCTCCACATCCCTCCTTCCTTCCCTTCCCTCTTCCTTTCTATATACCGTTTTCCTTCCACCTCTAATTGCCTACCTGCCTCTCTATCTCTTTCCTTCCCTATAAGACTATCTCTCTCCTTCCCTATGCATCCCTCACTTCCTCCCTATCTCCCCCCTCTCTCTCTCCCTTCCAACATGCCTCCCTCAGTTCCAATGTCACTCCTTCCCTACATTCCTCCCTCCTTACCCAAGCCCCCTCTTTCCTATATCTCTCCCTCCTCATCTTCTTCCTTTCCTTTCTATCCTCCCTCATTCCCTCCCTATCTCCCTTCTCCTCAGTATGCCTCCCTCAATCCCAGGATCTCTCCTTCTCTACATGGCCTTTTCCCTCACCATCTCCCTCCTTCTCTTCCCCATCTCTCTCTCTCTCTCTCTCTCTCTCTCTCTCTCTCTCTCTCTCTCTCTCTCTCTCTCTCTCTCTCCATATGGCCACTTCATTGGACACTGTAAAATTGAGTCAGCCTCCCTACCCCTCCCTTATTTATTGACAATTAGGGAGGGAGGGAGGGAGGGAACAGAGAAGGAGGGAGGGAGGGAAGGGGAGAAAGAAGAGAGAGAGAGAGAGAGAGAGAGAGAGAGAGAGAGAGAGAGAGAGAAGGGGGGGGCGGTTAACGATGAAAGTTGGAGGTGAGAGGAAGAAATACGGAAGAAAGAGACAGCGAAGAGAGGAGGAAAGAGGGAGGGACAACGAAAGGTAAGAGGGAAGTGAGAGTGAGGAAGAGGAACGGGGAAAGGGTGGGGCGCCAAGGGGTGAGGGAGAGATAAGAAAAAGGAAAGAGAGAAGAAAAAGGAGGGAGAAAAGGAAGGAAGAGGACAGAGAGAAGAAGAGGGAGGGAGAAAAGGAAGAAAGAGGGAGGGAAAGAAGGAAGGAAAGGATAATGGTAGTCAGGAAAGGTGTAAGGAGGGATGGAAGGACACAGGGAAAAAAAGAGGGAAAAAGGAAAAAAGGAAAGGAAGAAGACTGAAAAAATAAGGATATGACTCATTTTACGAGGAAACACAATAAGGGGAGAGAAATGAAGGACGAGAGAGAGAGAGAGAGAGAGAGAGAGAGAGGAAAGTTCAGATTGAGCCATGGAAAGATATTAAAACTAGCTCACACAACACGCTCACTCCCACACTTGGAAAATTTCTTAACACAGATTATATATTTCACACACACACACACACACACACACACATACACACACACACACTACAAACGTAACCAAATCATCTCACAAAAACCATACGTATTTCTGAATCAAAATAAATCCTATAACTTTACTACAACATAACTAAAAAAAAAATAAAAATAAAAATAACAAGAAAGTACATGAGCAGAAAACAGAAATTAATCCTTAAAAATAAAAGAGAATCAGTCAAATTAAATAAAAATAAAAATACATACCCTTTACTATAAAAACAAATTCTTCTACTTTCACTACTTCTCTAGCGCTAAAACCAGCTACTTTCCACGGTGCGCTTTCTACCCCAATCATCTACCCGTATCTACTTTCCCCAATTCACACTCTTCCACTCATCTACTTTCTCCAATTCATCTATTTCATCTACTCTTCATCTACCAAAATCCACTGGTCTACTGTGTGTGAGGGAAGATTACCACCACCACCACCACCACCGCCGCCGCCACCACAATTCTACGTGCTCCTTGGTGGATGCGATCTAGGTCACTAATGCATCCTTCACCCCTGCCAGTGCTCTGTGGTGGATGTGATCAAAGACTCAAACACATCCGTCACTCTCCACTACCTTCACGCCTTTTTCCTTCATTCCTACTACCGCCAAACGATTATAGTCGACTTGGGAGAGACTTTTCAAACTTGAGGAATTAATTACGGTCATCATTAACCTCCTCACAAGCAGAAGAGTCTCCCGAGCTGAATAAAATCGTCTGGTCGAAGTTAGAAAAAGTAATCGTATCAAAGTGGCTGTCAGTGCCTTTTGGTGGATGTGATCTAACCTGTTAAGCAGTGCGTTTTGGTGGATGATATCTAATGCATTCTCAACCCTTTCAGTACTCAGAGGATTTCACTTATCACATAAAATCGTCTGGCGGAAACATGTACAGGTATACAAATGCAAAATTAACGCAAATCGACCATACTCCCCGTTTCACTTTAATGACGATTTTTACTGACTTGTTCTGATTCCAGCCGGACGATTTTATCACTGCCAAGCACAACCCGTAAAACTTCAGCTGACACTACATGGCCACAGTTTTCCGACTGAACACTATAATTCCTAACCCTATGTGAGTCAGTGTACCGACTGTTTATGTTGACTGTATGTTTTCTGAAGAACTTAAATATTTAAAGTCTTGGGTTTAATGTTCTGTGACTTCTTCTAAGGTATGTGATATATAATTAAATAAACACGTGTACATTATGAAAATTTTGCAATACCAAAATCATATATATATATATATATATATATATATATATATATATATATATATATATATATATATATATATATATATATATACATGTGTGTACACTGTATTTGGGCCTGTATGTCAGTGAGAGAAGAAATGTACACCCAGTTAGTCACACCAAGAACACAACACCCAAAAACCACACCTGTTACAAGCACCTGTCTAGCCCAACAGGTGTGCACGAGCTAATTAAGAAGGCGCAGGTGTCAAGCGGGCATATCCAGGTGGAGGCGCAAGGGAAGGAGGCATCACAACTAGTCATTTTTTGCACCTTTCACTTTCCATTTTTTGTTACCTTTAAAGCACGTCCGCAGGTGGTCAAAAAGACGTGAGTGTGTTGGGAATTTGTACACTGCGGCGTCGCCCTCTGTGGCTGTAAGGTCAAGTCAGGTCAGGACAACAATTTACTGACCCAAGATTCTACCAATACCTACATCTTGCTCAACCAGCACATCCAGCTGACTTAAACCTAAGCTATTTATAATTATCCAGCTTCCAATTATCCACAAACTTATCATTCAACATTTATGAACAACTTTCTCCACTACCTGAGCTGAACAAGAGTAGTAACGTTAATACATCTATCTATCTATCTATCTATCTATCTCCTGATTTAGCAATCAACCTTTCAAGAAATAAATACCTTCTACTTATCTTACATAATATTATGGTAAAATAGCTTACACATAACTCAAGTGCTATTAATTTTTTCAGTCAATTGTGTATCCTGCAAATATCTGTAATTTCACTAGTTTTTGATAAGAGGCACAAAAAAACCTTCCACAGATATTTACAATCTTATCAATCATCTATTACATCACGATCGAATAATCTATCTTTTTAGTAATACCGCAATTTCAATAACTCTGAGTATTTTCAAGTGTTCTCTACTCTGGCCTGATGTTCTTATTCAACCTTCTGATCGAACTTCACATCTCAACATACTTCCGCTAACACAGGATACAGTCAACCACCTTCAACCACATCAACATCTTCAATCTTCCCAGCACAAAAAATTCAATCAGTATCTAATGCCAGTTTTCTTTAGTACTAATCCCTTCAGTCCAAAAACATATATATTTTTTTATCTTATTCGTGCTACCCATGAATGCTTTTTACACAGTTTATGAGAGACTTCTTGTTGAAATGGGGTTTAATGAAGTCTGTTTCCAAGCCTCTCACTGCAGTCTTTTTACTCTAACTTGACCCATATTTTTGTCTTTTTGTAGCTTATTTCACGTAGACCAGTGGTATAAAAAGACAATATTACGGCTCTAACACTCAGTCCATAGCACTTCTTGCTGACTAGCATCACAGCCTAGTGTTTACTGTTACAAGTGAGCATTCAACATGGAGAGATGGCAATTATGGGCCAGGTTAGAGTAAAAGGGGTACAGTAATCCTCTCTTCAAAGTTAGAGAAAATAGTCTGGTGGTAGAAAGAATACAATGAAAAACAGGAAGAATATAATAAAACGCACGTCATTAGATTAACAGGAATAACCCAAAATGTCAGCCAACGCCACACCACACAGCATTACGCACCACACCCAAACCTTCCCATCGTGTAAAGGTTAATTTCTGTGACTTTTCAGCACTTCTTCCACTAATATCAATAACCTTTGCACAGCCACCAATTTCCCTAACGACGAGAACTCCAACACCCGAGGCCCTTGTGTTGGAAAACTTTATTGATCAACCGCAAGATTTTTGGGTTTCGAGTTGCAATACCGCCATTTGGGTTTCGAGATGCAGTATCGTGGTTAACTCAAGGGCTGTCAATTACTATAGTCTAAATTCCCTATGTTCTGAGACCCAGATACATAAAAATATCGTATGAGTGGATGGTGACTTCAAGATGCCAGAGTACCAGAATGAGATCCTTGAAGTATGAGCGACGAATCTGTCTAAGGTGAGATTTGAGATAAATGACTTTAAGTTGGTGCTTGTCATTATTATTATTATTATTACTTAACGTATCTCACCGTCCACCCACAGAACTTCATATATCTGGCCTCAGCAGATATCAATGTTTATGTATCTCAGCAAGTAAGTATAAAAGAATGTTGTAATTCATTTGTAAAGATAATTATATGCACATTTACCACAAGCTTTTCATGAACCCTTTTCAAAAGGAAGGAAGTTCGTGTACAAAAATATGCAAACATCAATCGATTAACTTAAAACCCATAACCTTCTTTTAGGATTAGTCGCCCTTCTGATTCCTCGGGTCCCTGTTTCACCACAATCTTCCATCTTTCCAGCCACTACCTTCAGTTCTTTATTACCATCTGTATCACCTCATCTATCAGTCCATCTGCCAACACTCATAAAAATCTATATCTATATCTATCTGCCTACTCACCTATCTATTAATTTTACTATCTACAGCGAGACGTCTTAATACAACAAATAAAAAAAAATAAAATACAAGATCCTAATTTACCCAAACACTTCAATTAAGTCTGAATGAACAAATTGGGGAGGAGAGGAGAAATACCTGAACGAAAACCTGAGAACACATGAACACTGGCTCTACTGGCCTTAATTAGTTTTCTGTTTACTTCGTCCTAGTTGCATTTTATTTCAAGATTTTTGCTACGGAATTTGAGAGTGGAATGTGTTTGAATTCGATAGAGTATATGGAAAGGTATACAGCAGCGTGTGAGGGGTTAATGAGCAGGTGTATACAGGTGTGTAGTGGTAGCGACAGGTGTGACGCGGAGAGGTGAGTCGATATTAGCCGGTGTGGAGAATGAAACAGGTGTGTGTGTGTGTGTGTGTGTGTGTGAGAGAGAGAGAGAGAGAGAGAGAGAGAGAGAGAGAGAGAGAGAGAGAGAGAGAGAGAGAGAGAGAGAGAGAGAGAGAGAGAGAGAGTTAAACAGCTGATATGGGCAGCTGCGTGTAAAAAAAAAATGTGATGAATATACTCTGATATATAACTACAGGTAATGAAAAATAAGAAGAGGTGTGGAAGGAGGATTAAATGAACTGACGAGAGAGTGCATGTGTTGGATACAGCCAAATGTGTATAAGACGGGAGGAGAGATGTGTGTAAGATTTTAGAAACAGGTGTATGCAGAATCAAAGGCTTCGGATATACAGGTGCGAAGTCAGGTGAGCCAGGTCTGCGTAGGACTGCATTAGTCATATATACAAAAGACCAATGGGGAAATGACAAGGGTTACAACACGTATGTAAAAACAAAAGAAACACGTGCATGAGGTGTGAAATGTACTGTACAAGTGAACTGAGCTGGAAAGGTGTGGATAGGTATGATATGTGGAAATGACAGGTGTGAAAGGGGAAAGGTGAATGATAAGGGCAGGTAATGACAGGTGCAGGAAGGGCTAATTATGCTTGACAGATGTGGTTATGCCAAATGTGTGGTAATGACAGGTCTGGAAATGACAGGATTGGAAAGATAGTAAAAAAAAAAATAAAAAAAAAAAAAAAAGGTACGTTAGAGGTAAATGCTTTGAAAACAGACAGGTGTAAGAAACGACAGGTGTACAAGCAATTACGAAGGAGTGCAAACAGATGTGTAGAGCAAACACGCGAACTAAACTCCACACACCTGGTTGCCTGTTTACCTGGGGGAGACTACAGGTGCTAATGAGAGGCAAACACACCTGGGCCGCACACACACACACACACACACACACACACACACACACACACACACACACACTCTCTCTCTCTCTCACGCTATATTGCACTCACACAGACACTCACTCATCACTGTCTCTAATACACATTCATATACACGCTCGCTCTCTCTCTTTCCCTCTCTCTCTCTCTCTCTCCTCTTCCGTCCTTCTCTCAGTCTCTCTCATTTCTCCTTCTTCTCTTTCCATCTTTACTCCACTCTTTCCTTCACTCTTACTTCATCTCTCTTTCCGTCTTTCTTTTATATTCCCCAGCCTCTTAGCTCAATCCATTGCTATTCTCTTCCTTTCCATTTCTTTCACTTCCTCATCTCTCTCTCTCTCTTTCTCTCTCTCTAACCCACATTATCATCTCCATCTTCCATCCTTGCATTCCCTTTCTTCCAGACTTTCATTTTTCCTTCATCTTCTCCTTCCTCTTCCAGCGTTCTTCCCTTCTTCCTTATCGACCACTTTCCCCGATTCTTCTCTCTATTTTCTCCTTCCCTCCTACCTCCCTCAATCTTCCCCTACCTCACACCTCCTCTTCCTCCTCCTCCTCCTCCTCCTCCTCCTCCTCCTCCTCACTTCACTCTCATTATCTCTCCTTCCCGGTCGTCATTTCTCCAATCTCCCTCCTCACTTCCTCCTAATTCCTTATTTCCTTCCTTCTATCCTTCCTTTCGTTTTCTCAACTTCCTCCAATTCCTTCGTCTCTCATATATTCCTTCTTCTTTCTCCCTCCTTCCCTCCATTTCCTCCAACAACTCCTTCCCCACTCTTCTTCAGTTCTTTGCTCCCCTCCATCTTCCTTCTCGTTCTTCCTTCCCTCCTTATCTTTGTCCTTTTACTTCTTCCTCCTTTCCTTCTCTCCCTCCTTCTCAATTTAACTCTTCTTTTTCATTCATTTTCCTTCACACTTCCTTTTTTTCCCTTACATTTTTTGTTTCTAATCTTCAAGTCTCCCTCCCTCCCTCCCTCTCTCTCTCTCTCTCTCTCTCTCTCTCTCTCTCTCTCTCTCTTCTTTTCTTCCCTCACAGACAATCCCACGAAAGCCCTCTTCAAGACCCTACCACAACCACCAACATTCCTACCAAAACCACCAAAATTCCTACCACAGCCACCAACACCTACCACAACCACCAACATTCCTACCACAACCACCAACATTCCCACCACAACCACCAACATTCCTACCACAACCACACCAACAGTCCTACCACAACCACCAATACTCCTACCACAACCACACCAACAATCCTACCACAACCACCATTATTCCTACCACAACCACACCAACAGTCCTACCACAACCACCAATATTCCCACCACAACCACCAACATTTCTACCACAACCACACCAATAGTCCTACCACAACCACCAACATTCCTACCACAACAACCTCTTACACAAACACCACAACCACACCACAGAACAACCACCACAACCACCACCATCACAACCCTAACAACAACAACAAAACAAGAAAGACAACAACAGCTTCAGAAAGACAACCAAACAAGAAATTAATCATAACTTTTTCAAATACGTTTTTTTCCTTGTTTTTTCCTTGTTTCTCTTTCCTATTGGGTTTCATTCATCATTATTTTCCTCCTTTTCCTTGTCTTTGTCCTTGTCTTCGTGTAATTAATTTGTTACTATTGTGATTATTTATATTAATCGATTTATATATCTATATGTTAATCTATCAATTTTTTTTATCTATTTACCTATGATCTCTCTCTCTCTCTCTCTCTCTCTCAATTTTTATTATATTTACCTCTCTCTCTCTCTCTCTCTCTCTCTCTTTCAAATCCTCTTTCCTTTTCTCTCTGATGCCACTCTTGACAAATCCTTCATTCCTTCCCCTCCCATCTTGTATTCTCTCCTTCATTCCCTCACTTACCATCCCTCCTTCCTTCTGTTTTCCTTCCTTCCATCCTTCATCCATCCTCACACTCTTACATCCTGTCTTGCCTTTCCTTCATTATTTTCTTCCTTCTTCGACTTTTCTTCACTTCCTTCTTGAATTTTCTTGCAAGATAGTCACTTTTATCTCTAACTTTCTTCTTCCTCTTCATTTTCTCAGCTTCCTCTTCCCTCTTTCTCGCTTTCCTTCCTATGCTTCCTCTTTATAGTTATTTCCTTCACTTACCTTATTCAGCTCCTTCCTTCATTTATTCTTTTGTTTTTAGGCCCCTCTCTCTCTCTCTCTCTCTCTCTCTCTCTCTCATTTCTTTGTACTGTGTAATTTGTACACAGGTGGGCAAGGTGTGTGTATCTTGTGTACCTATGTAAATGTAATTCTCTCTCTCTCTCTCTCTCTCTCTCTCACACACACACACACACACACACACACACACACACACACACACAACCACGAAGCACCCCAAGCATACACACATAAATACGAAAGACACACAATACCTGCACACCCACATACGTACACACATGCAAAAACCTACATGCACACACACATACAGACAAACACCCGTACACATAACCAGACGTATACAAACACAAATAAAGAGGAGCAAATACACACACAATCACAAACACAACCACACATACATGATCATAAACATAAACTCGCGCATACACAAACGGATAAATACACAGGCACATACATGAGAACACATACTCACAAACACATACACACAAACACGTACACAGGTCTACAGACACATAAACATACAAACACGCACATGCCACATACATACACATGTTCACAAAAACATAATCAAAACAAATACGACAAACATACAAACAAACATTCTAAAAATACATGGAGGCAAACAACACACACACACACACACACACACACACACACAGGCGTGGCTCAATCGGTAGAGAGGTGGCCTGCCGTTCTAACGGACCCAGGTTCAAATCCCCGCTGGGGCAGGGAACAGTTTAAGGATTTGAATTTCATTAAAATCAGGCTTTACTGATCTACCAGAAGACCCGCCGACATGTCGTAAAAATACCCCCGCTAATGCCAATACACCAGTCCTGTATGAGACAGCCTTAGCATGTACTCAGTATGGACGGTGGGTGTTAGCGCCGAAGTGGTGACATGCAGAGGTGTATGATATGTAGGAGGACTACTGGGCCTTGATAGCAGGCTGTGAAGCCTATGCCCAGAGTCGGACACATAAAAAAAAAAAAAAAAAAAAAACACCTATAAGCATACACAAACGAAAACCAGTATGTAAGAACACGTATGTAGACACAAATGCATACATACATACACGAACATACACACAACACAGGCTGCACAAACACACACATATTCACAAACAAACACAGACTAACAGCGTGTAATTAAAAACAATGTTGTAAGGTTAATCAGCTAAATCTCCTTACAACCCTCCTTCCTTCCCTCCTTCCTTCCTTCATTCCTTCCTCCTTCTTTCTTTCCATATTTCTTTCCTTATTCCATTCATCCTTCCCTACTATCCTTCATTCCATCCGTCCTTCCTTCCTTTCGTCCTCTCTTCCATCCTTCCTTTCGTCCTTTCTCCCTTCCTTTCTTCATTATTATTCTTATTTTCCTTCCTTGTTACTTACTGTCATATTCTATTCTGTCTTCATCCCCTGTTTCCTTCCTTTTCTTTCATTCATTTTCCCTCCTCCTCCATTCTTCCCATCTCTCATTCCTTCCTACCTTCCTTCCTTCTCCCATCATCCCTCTTTCCTTCACCTTCTCAATCTCCTTGCCTCGTTTACCTTCCTTCTTTCTCAGTAGCCTTCCCTTCCCTTCCTTCCTTTCCTGCCTATGTCATTCACTATTGTTCTTTGTGACACTTTTTTCTTCATTCTGTTTTCTTCTTTACTTTTCTCCTCTACTTCCTCCTTCACCTCCTTCCTTCCTCTTCCGTTCCCTCTTGTCCGTCCATATCAATTCTCTCTATCCATTCCTTCTTCTGTGTTCTCTTTCTTTCTCCTTATTTTCTTTATTCCAGTTTCTGTTTCTCATGTTTTCCTTTCTCACTTTTCTCTTTTTCACAAGCTGCAATCTCTCTGTCTGTCTGTCTCTCTCAGTGGATTAAGTGGCAGCATGAGAGTGAGGTAATCTGGCTTCTCTCTCTCTTTCCCTCCCTCTCTCTCTCTCTCTCTCTCTGGGTTAAGTGGCAACATGAGAGTGGGGTAATCTGGTTTCTCTCTCTCTCTCTCTCTCTCCCTCTCTCATTTATTCAAAGTCAGGAAGGAGAGGAGTAAAGTGAAAGGAAGAGGGAAAGAAAGATAACAGGAAAATGAGAAGAGGATGAGAAAGGGAGGAAATGGAAAAGACAGGGAGTGAATGGAACGGGGAGGGGGAAAGAGAGGGAGAGAATGGAAGGGAGGAAAGAGAAGGAGAGGAAAACTGCTGAAGAAGAGAACGAGAGAGGAGGGAGGGGGAGAGAAGGGAGAGGGGGGAAGAGTGGGAAGAGAGGAAAAGAAAAAGGAGAAGGGAAGAGAATTTGAAAGGAAATAATGGAAAGGGAATAAAGAGAGGGAAATGCAGGAAAAATGAATGAAAAAAAGTGGATATATACAACGAAGGGGAAATGCATGGTGAGATGAAAACTTGATGAGAGAGAGAGAGAGAGAGAGAGAGAGAGAGAGAGAGAGAGAGAGAGAGAGAGAGAGAGAGGAAGGAAGGAAGGAAGGAAGGAAGGATGGATGGATGGATGGATGGATGGATGGATGGAAGGGAGGGAGGGAGGGAGGGAGGGAGGGAGGAAGGAAGGAAGGAAGGAAGGAAGGAAGGAAGGAAGGAAGGATGGATGGATGGATGGAAGAAAGGAAGGAAAAAAGGCAGGAAGGAAGGATGAAAAGTCAAACTAAAGTCTCCATTGTGAGGTTACAAACGCGGAAGTGAAGGAAGGAAAGAGGGAATTAAGGGACAAACGAAGAAAGGGAAGGAAGAAAAGAGGGAAGCAAGAGATGAAAACAGATAAAGGGAAGCAAGGAAAGAAGAAAATGTGAAGCAACGAATGAAGGAAGAAGGAAGAGAAAGAAACGAAGGAAGAAAGAAGGAAAGGTAGGAGGGTAGATGGATTAGACTGGTGAATGAGTCAGTAGAGAAAATTAAAGTCAATGAATTTAACACTCCTCTCTCTCTCTCTCTCTCTCTCTCACACACACACACACACACACACACACACACACACACACACACCTTCCCAGAACCATCCTGACTTGTAAGTGTTAATATACAATAACCCCCAACTAAATCACACACAGAGACGGGCTAACAGTTATTTGTTCAGAGAAAGGGGAGTAGGAGGGAGGGAGGGAGGGAGGGAGGGAGGGAGGGAGGGAGGGAGGGAGGGGAGGGGAGAGATAGAGAGATGAGAAAACAGAGAAAAAAGAAAGGAAGAGAAAGAGTGATAATGGGATGATGAAATATGGAAGAAAAGTGAGGAAGAAACGAATCAGTGAAAAAATAGGAATCGGAGAGGAATGGAAGGGATGGAGAATGGAAATAAGGAAGAGAAGAATGAGGAGAACGAGGAGAAGGGAATGAAGACTTGGAGAGGGGAGTGCAAGGAGACAACGAAAGAGAAGAGAAAGATAATGAAAACTGGAGAAAGGATAAAACTGAGTAAAAAAAAAATCGGAAGAACAGAGGAGAAAAAGGATGAGAACTGAGGCAAGAAAGCAGAGAGTGGGAAAAGTTAAATGAGGAAAGGAAGGAGTGGAAAGGAAAAAAGAGAGAGGCAGATGAGAACTGAATAAGTGAAGGGAGGAGATGGGAGGGGAAATGAAAGGAGATGAGGGGGTGGAAATGGAGTAAAATGCCAAACGGGAAGGGGAAGAGGAAAAGACGACGAAAGAATGGGGTAAAAGGGAAATGATGACAGATGAATGAGTGAGAGGGAAGATGGAAGGGAAAGAGTGAGTGGGGTAGAACGAGAGAGTGAAAAAACGGAGAGGGGAAAGAGAGCAGAAGTGAAACAAAGTAAGAGAGATACAATAAGAGTGGAATGAGAAGGAGGATGAAGAGCAATGAGTAAGAGTGATGGAATGCGAGAGAGCAAGAAGGGAGAGGGGAGAGAGAGAGAGAGGGGGGGGGAAGACAGGTAAGGACTAAGGAGGGGTCAATTAGAGAATGAGTGGGGTAGAGGGAAGGGGAGGAAAGTGAGGGAAAGAGAAGAGTATGGAGGGGAAGGGAGGGTGGAAGAGGAGGGAAGAAAGGCTGGATGTGGGAAATAATGAGAGAGAGAGAGAGAGAGAGAGAGAGAGAGAGAGAGAGAGAGAGAGGATGGGCAGCGTAAAGAGACAGGAAAGAGAAAAGAAGGAAAACAAGACAAATGAGTATGAAAAGAGTGTAGTACAGAGAAAGAGAAGATAAAGAGAAGAGGACAGAAAAAGAGATGAAGAAATGAGAGGACAATAATAGACAAAAAAAAAAAAAAGAGGATGAGAGAAAGATGAAAGAGGACACAGAAAGGGCAAGGCAATAAAAGAGGAGAAAGGAAGAGAAACACAATAAGGACGACGAAAGAGAGGAAAGGAGAGATGAAAGATGGGTGAGGAAAGAACAAGGAAGAGGAGAGGAAAGAAGAATGAAAATCAGAAAGAGAAGAGGATAGGATGAAGGAATAATGATACAAGTGAGAGGAGAAGAAAGATGAATGAGGACAGAACGACAGTAAATGATAAAAAGAAGGAAGGAGGAAAGAAGCTAACGAGAGGACAGAAGAGGTGAGGATTGAGAGAGAGGAAAGAGGAGAGGAGAGAAGAGGAGAGGAGAAAGAGAGAGAGAGAGAGAGAGAGAGAGAGAGAAGAGGAGAGAGGAGAGAGAGGAAAGAGGAGAGAGAAGCCAGGTAGTATTGATTGTGTGGGCCCTCCGCTGTTACCTGGACACACGTTAATAATAGTCCGCTGCCCCGCCCCGCCCCACCCCGCCCTTCTCCGGCCCCGCCCCGCCTCGCCTCCACCTCCCCTTCCTCCTACCTACCCTGCCGCACCCATCTGCCCCGTCCCGTCTCGCCCCGCCCCAACCCGCTCTCTCCCGCCCCGCCCACACCGCCTCTCCTGCCCCGCCCTCTCCTGCCCCGCCTCACCCCGCCCTCTCCTGCCCCGCCCCATCTTTCCTTACTTAGCCTTACCCTCTTTTATCAATTTTCTTTCACATTTTCTTACCTCTCTCTCTCTCTCTCTCTCAAATTCAGTTTTTCACTATTTCTCTCTCTCTCTCTCTCTCTCTCTCTCTCTCTCTCTCTCTCTCTCTCTCTCTCTCTCTCTCTCAAATTCAGTCATTCACTATTTCTTTCCTGCCATTTTTTTTTTCTCTCCTCTCCACTCTCCTCTCCCAAATTTATTTTACACTCACGCTCATTCATGTCCTAGCTCTCTCTCTCTCTCTCTCTCTCTCTCTCTCTCTCTCTCTCAGTAAATATGTATGGAAATCAAGGTTGCGTTTTGCCTATAAATAAACATTTAAAAAAAAATATATATATGGCGAGGTGGAATATGTGAGCAAAATTCTCCACATTGTTTCGTTTCCGGTGCGGTATGTTTCGGTCTGTTTCTTTTTTTGTCGGTTTTTGCGTTGATTTTAATGTGGGATTATTTTGCGACTGATAGATGGATGGATAGATGCAATGACAGTCGGGTATGGACGGATAGATAGAAAATTACAGGAGTGAGTTCAGTTACACAGACAGACACAAGCGACTGATAAATTGAAGTATTTATTTATTTATCTATTTTATTTAGGTGTGTGAGTCTTGAATGAAAAAAAAAAACATAAATAGATAATGCAGAAAAAAGCTGATAGATACATACAGATATACATAACAATAATAGATAAATAATAGATAAAAGACAGAAAAAGAAGATAGATAGTTATATACAAACTGATATACCGTATTATATATTGACAAAAATGTATATAAAAAGGGCTATCTGAATAAAAATGAAAGCTGACACAGTTTGAAAGACAGGAGGCTGTTATTACAAGATTATTAAAGACAGGAAGATGGTGGGAGGGAGAACTTTATTGGGTAGACAATGAAGAATATCTGTGTGAAATAAAATGCACTCAGGATGAACTATGAGGGAAATTTTGATGGAAAGTCTGACATAAATACCTATATATACATATGAGAGAGAGAGAGAGAGAGAGAGAGAGAGAGAGAGAATCTGGAGGAAAAAGCAAGAATGAGGATGAGTTATGTCGAAAGCGTGTGGGGTGAGGGAGGGAGGGGAGGGAAGGGGAGGGGAGGGGAGGTAAGGAGAGGAAAGAAGGAGGAGGAGGAGGAGATGGAGGGGAGGGAAGGGGGGGAAGACAAGGAAAAGAAGGAGGAGGAGGAGAAGGAGAGGAAGGAGGAGAATGGAGGAAGAAAGGAGGGAAAGGGCATGAACAGGAAGAGAGGAGAGGAAAGAGGAAGGAGGGAAAGAAGAAAGCAATCAGGGAGAGGAAGAAAACGGAGAAGCAGAAGGAAGAGGACAAGAGAAACAAGATGCAAAGGAGGGAAAGAAGGAAGGAAGGATGGAAGGAAAGAAGGAAGGGAAAGGAAGGAAGGAAGGAAGGAAGAAAGGAAAGAAAGAATGAAAGAATGAAAGAAAGGGAAGGATGAAAAGAGGGAAGGAAGGAAGGAAGGAAGGAAAGGAAGAAAGCAGGAAGGAAGGAAGGAAGGAAGGAGGGAGGGAGGGAGGGAGGGAGGGAGGGAAGGAAGGAAGGAAGGAAGGAAGGAAGGAAGGAAGGAAGGAGGGAGGGAAGGGTAGGGAAGGGAAGGGAAAGGAAGGGAAGGAAAGGAAAGAAGGAATGAAAGACAGAAAGAAAGAAAAAAAAAAAGAAAGGAATGGCAGGAGGGAAGGAAGCATGAAGGAAAGAAGGAATAAAGGAAGGAAGAATGCAGAGAGAGAGAGAGAGAGAGAGAGAGAGAGAGAGAGAGGTGGTCAGAGTGGAATTTTGTGAGAGGCATTCCAAATCACCCCATCAATCACTGCCCTGCCCTGCCTTCCTCTCCCCTCCCTTGCCCTGTCCTGCCCTGCCCTCCCCTGTTTTACCTGCTCTTACCTATTCCTCTCAAGACCTGCCCTTCCCTGCCTTCCTCTCCCCTCCCTTGCCCTGCCCTGCCCTGCATTTCCTGCTGCATACTCGCCCTGCTTCGTCATATCCTACCGTGTCCTATTTTCCGTGCCCTTCCCTCCCCTCTTCCTGCCCTGCACTACCCTCTTCACATTCGCCTGCCCTGCCCTGTCCCTCTCGATATCTGTCCACCATTGCACTCCCCCCCCTCCCTACTCCCTTAATATTTTCACCTGTCCTGCCGTCCAATTTCAAACATTCCGTCCTGTTCTGCTCCATCCTTTAACCTTTACCGCACGTCTCTCATTCACCCGTTTGTCTATTTGTTTGTTAGTTTGTTTGTCCACAAGATGGCTCAAAAAGTTATGGATGGATTTCAATGAAATTTTGTGGGTATGTGGGCTATGGGCCAAGGAAGAGTTGATTAAGTTTTGGTGGTCACCTGAGTTCGAATCCCGGTTCAGGACTGTTTTTTATTTGTCTGTCCACAAGATACTTCAGGAACTTTTTGATAAATTTTACTGATTTTGTGTGTGTGTGTGTGTGTGTGTGTGGATATGTAGGTCATGGGCCAAGGAAGAGCTGATAAAGTTTAGGAGGTGATCTGAGTTGTCTGGTATAACCGTTGGCGGAGGTATGCGCTCTCTGCGTGCTATCTAATTTATTCTTGCTACTACACGATTCTGCTCATCTTAGAATACCTCTTTTTTTTTTTTTTTTTTCAATGATGTTAATGAAGGCTATATATCTAACCCCTCCATTGCGACAAGCCTCCCAAAGTTCAATAAAATCATCTTATCCTCTCCTGCTGCGTCCTTTATCTCGGCCTGTCTTGCCCTGTCTTTTAATATCTTGCTCTGTCCTGCATCTTGCCCGTTTATACCCCTCCCTGCCCCTGCGTCTCCTTGCCCCATCCTGTCGTTGTGTTATTCTGTCACAGCCTGTCTAACCCTTCTCAGTCTTTCTCCGCCATCTTGTCACATTCTTCCCAATAGTTGGCCTTCTATTTTCCTGCCATATACTAACTTAACCTGGTCTATCTCATTTGGATCTTTCTCTCTTATTTTTTCTCTTCCCCTGTTCTCTCCTTTCTCTTATTTCTTCTCCTGTACCTCGCTGCCTCGCCCTATCTTATTCTTTCTCGTGTTTCTCCTTCTGTCTTTCCTTGCCCTGCCCTCCTTTCTCTTCATTCCTTCTGCTGTCTTCCTTTGCACTGCCATGTCCCGTCATTCCTCCCTTATTTCTCCTCCTGTCCTTCTTGCCCTGCCTTTCCTGTCCTTTAGTCTCTCCTACCTTCTCCTGATCTTCCTATCTCTCTCTCTCTCTCTCTCTCTCTCTCTCTCTCTCATTTCTCCTCCTCTTAGCCTGCCTTGTTCATTTTTCTCTTTCTGTTACTCTACGTTCTGTCCTTTTGTGTCCGACTCTCTCCTGTCCTTTTTCTCCTAATTCTGTCCTGCCCTGCCCTGTCCTACCCTGCCCTGCCCTGCCGTGTCCTGCCGTCCCGCTAAAACGCCAATCAGAGGCCCCATTACAACCTAATTTCCCTCCACTATAAACCCAAACATCCATTACTCTCCTGCCCTTCCCTTGCCTCTGTCCTGTCATGTCCTGCCCTGCCCTGCCCTGCCCAGCCCTCCCCTACCCTGCCCTCCCCTCCCCAGCCCTGCCCTCCTCTCCCTTACTCCATCCCGTCCTATCATGCTCCCCCCTGCCCTGCCCTGCCCTGCCCAGCCGTCGTTCATCCTGCCATAAAAACCTCGGCCCTGGAGCCCTATTACATCCTAATTCCCCTCCAGTATAAACCTAAACATGCACTGCCATTTTTACCACAGGGCGTTTACCGGTGTCCCTGCTGGTTCAATATGCTTATTATGCTCGCTATATTATTAATTTTCCTCGCTCGTGTGTGTGTGTGTGTGTGTGTGTGTGTGTGTGTGTGTGTGTGTGTGTGTGTGTGTGTGTCCACTAATTGGATGTAAGTTTTGAGATTGGGGTGGACGGAAGAAGACAAGAGAAAGACATTTAAGAAGACGGTAAGAGTATTCTATAGGATGGACGGTGGAGAGTCGTGGAGGAAGAGGTTGTTACTGAGTAGGGACAGAATGTGTCAAGAGGTCCTTTTGTTGCGGCAAAACCTTACAGGATACGGTGATGGACAAGAGTTGGATGGAAAGACAGGGAGAAATATAGAAAAGTAGGATCGAAGGAAAGAAAGAAATATGGAGGAGTAAGCTGGAAAGACAGAGTGATATGAAGGATAGTTGACAGGAAAGAAAGGGCAAAGTACAGACAGACACACAGACATACGACACACCGTCATGGTATGGGGAACAACTGTGTGAAGTTATATCAAAATCTCTCCGTGAATGTGGAAGTTACAGAGCGCGGACACGAAATTGACGGACGTGTTGACGAAACCGCGCAAAAGTAGAGTCCCCGACCGATTTGACAGGTAGGAGAGTAATAAATAGGTTGTTAAAAAAAAAAAAAAAAAAGACGGATAGGTTGATAGACTACACCGAGTGATAGACAGACGACGGCTAGACGACCAGATACTGAGGTGGACAGATACAGACAGACAGACAGACCAACCAGCTGATAGACAGACAGATAGACAGACAGCTACACAGAGAAACACACATAGATAGAACAGATAGACAGATATGAAGATAGACAACTGACTGACTGATGGATAGACAGATAGGCAAGGGGATCGAACAACACAAAATGACCCAATTCACAGACCTGATATAATCGGTCTTTGGATCCCCCACCATTGAGAGATACACCACAAAGCCAAACGACACAATAGAATTAATACCAACACCATACCAGTCTCTCTCTCTCTCTCTCTTCCTCCGAGGCAAAAGTCTGGTCCTTCACACTGTAGGGCCAGTAAAGTCTTCTCTTTCTCCTCCTCAATCTCTTCTTCCTCCAACTCCTGCTTCCTTCCTTCCTCCTACTCCCCTTTTCCTTTCTCCTCCTCTCTCTACTTCTCTAACTATTACCTCCTCCTCCTCCCCTTTTTCTTTCTCCCCCCCCCCTTTCTATTTGTCTAACTGCTTCCTCTGTCTCCTCCTCCTCCTCCTCCACCTCCTCCTCAATCTTAACTTCGCCTCACACTCCATCTTCTGTTATCTCCCTCTCCCATCCATTTAATCTCTCCTCTCTCTCTCTCTCTCTCTCTCTCTCTCTCTCTCTCTCATCCTTCCTTAATATCTCCGTCTTTTTCTTCCTCGACTTCCTTTCGTCTTTCATGTCTCCTTTCTCTCCTTTTCTCCTCCTTCCGTCTCTTTCCTTTTCCTTCTACCTTTCCCTCCTTTCCCTCCGCCCTTCCCTTCCTTTCATCTTTTTTCCATCCCTTCCTTCCTTTTCCTCTTTCCATCTCCTTCATTCTTCCTTCCTTCTTTCCTACTTCCATATTTCCTTCCTCCCCTTCCTTTACTTCTCTTTCCAGCTTTTCCATTCTTCTCTCCTCTCCTCCCCCCACCCCCCTCTCTCTCTCTCTCTTTCCTAATCCACCCTACACACCTCCATTTTTCTTCCCTCCCTTCTTCCAGACGTCTCTCCATTTTTCCTCCCAGCCACAAACACAAACCTTGGCATTTGTCTTCTTTCTTCCATTTATCTTTCATTTCTTTCCTCTCTCCTTAAACATATTTCACATTTTCTTTCTTTTCTTCAGTCCCAGCTTCTTTTCTTCCCTCTCTTTCTGTCTTCCTTCTCTCCATCCCTCCCTCTTCTCCTTCCTTCTTCTCTTGCTCTCTGTCTTCTTTCCTTCTTCCTTCTCTCCATCCCTCCCTCTTCTTCCTTCTCTTGCTCTCTACCTTCCTTCTCTCCATCCCTCCCTCTACTCCTTCCTTCTTCTCTTGCTCTCTGTCTTCTTTCTCTCTCTCTCATTCCCTCCCTCCTTTCTCTCCATCCCTCCTTCCTTTCCTTACCTAGTCTAAGAAAACAAACTTTCTTATTATTTCTTCTTTCCTTCCTTCACTCTCTCCTTCTCTCTCTCCTTCATTCTCCTCCCCTCCTATTATTCTCCCTCCCTCCTATTTCTCTCTCTCTCTCTCTCTCTCTCTCTCTCCTTCCTTCCCTCAATCTCTCCTTCCTTCCCCAACCCACCTAATATTTCCACTGTATTCCCTCCCCCCGCTCCCCACCTCCGTCTTTAAAATCTCTCCTTCCCTCCCTTCTCTCTCCTTCCCTCCCTCTCTCCCTCCCTCCTTCTCTCCGGCCGTAATTAATCCAAGAGGGGGGTGTCGCCTCTTTGTTCCTCTTGATTGGACTAGAGTTAGCCTTTCACAGTCAAGAGGAAAGAGGAGGTGAGAGAAAAATAAGAGGGAGAAAAAAGAGGAAAAAAAAAAAAGAATAAAAAGAAGAAGGAAAAGAGCAAGGGAGGAAAAGAGAGAGGAACCGAAGAAAAAGGACGAAGAAAACGAGATACGGAGGAAGAAAATGGAGATTAAAAATAAACGCCAGAAGAGGGAGAGATGGAGACGCAAGGAAGAGGTGGAAGAAGACGCGGAAAAATTAACGGAAGAAGAAAAACAAGAAGAAAAGGTTAGGCAGTGAGAGAAACAGGAAGACCAAAGGACGAAAAGGAAGACAGAGAGGAAGAGTAGGGCTGAAGATTAAAGGGGTATATAAAGAAAAATAAGAAAGGAAAAGAAGAAAAAGACTAAGAGAGGAAGACAAGAGGGTGGTGAGTAGGAGAGAGAAATTTAAAGAAAGTAGGAAAAGAAAAGAGTAGGAGGGGAAAATAAGAGAGAGAGAGAGAGAGAGAGAGAGAGAGAGAGAGAGAGAGAGAGAGAGAGAGAGAGAGAGAGAGAGAGAGAGAGAGAGAACCCTTCGGAAAAGAAATAACGAGAGAGATGGAAAGGAGAAAACAAGTGGTGAAAGAAAAAGATAGAAAATGGAAGGAGAGGGAAGGAAAAAAGGTCATAAGAGAAAGAAATAGTAGGGAGGGGAAAGGGGACAACGAGGAAAGGAGAAAGAAATACGGAAAATAAGGGAAAAACAGAAAAGAAGAGAATGAGAGAGAAATGAACGAGTGTACGATGAGAAAGAAAACGAAATGAGGGGAAAGAAAACGAGAAAAGAGATGATAAAGGAAAACGGGTAGTACAGGAGAGATGGAAGAGAGGAAGGAGGAGGGGGTGAGAGAAAGTTAAAGAGGAGAGAGAGAGAGAAAGGATAAAATTAAAGAAAGAGGAAAGGAAAGCGTGAAGGAAAAGAAGAGAAGGATGGGATGACAATAAGGAAAAAGAGGGAGAAAGTAAGACAAAAAAAATGAAGGAAATAAATGAAAGGAAGAGAAAACTCACCAAAAAAGAGGAGAAATCAGAGAGAGAGAGAGAGAGAGAGAGAGAGAAGGGCTCAAAGACTGCAAGAATAAAAGAAAACATGTAAAGAACAATGGTATAAAAGACAACACAAAAGCTAGCTCACTTCTTCCCTCCCTCCTCACTCACTTTCTCACTCTCTCTCTTCCTTTATCATTCAGGCTGTCTTTATTCACTTCTCTCTCTCTCTCTCTCTGGTAATATTCATACGAAATAAAAGTTCAAACTCTAACTTTAAATCACTCCTTTCTAAATATGAAACCCGACGAATGTAAGTGAGAGAGAGAGAGAGAGAGAGAGAGAGAGAGAAGGAAGTAATTTCTTAAGGTTTTTAAGCCTTTCTTTCACGTTCCTTCCTTCCTCCCTCCCATTTTCTCTTCCTCCAACACTCCTTCCTCATTAGACTCTCTCTCTCTCTCTCTCTCTCTCTCTCAATCCACAGCTTTTCCCAGTCTTTCCAGTTCTTTCCCTCTTTTCCCTCACTCTTCTCCATCTACAGTCTTCTCTTCCTTCTTATGCTTTCCACTTTACTTTTTCTTTTCCCTCCTCTCTCTCTCTCTCAGCTAAGCTCCCTCCCCTCTTTCCTCCATAATCACTCCCTTCCTCTGGCTTCCCTCCCTCCTTTCTCTAATCTCCCCTGCTCCCTCCTCCCTGTCCCCCCCTCCATCTCTCTCTCTCTCTCTCTCTCTCAAATCCACATTAAGTTTTTTTATACATATTCATCCATCTTTATTTGTCTCTCAATCATTCTTCTTTATCCATCTATCCATCTATCTATCCTTCTATCTATTCTCCATCTATCTACACTTACACATACATAAAAATTCTAGCTGTCTCTTTATCTATTTATATACCCTGTCATCAATTTATCTATCTACCTGTGAAGATAGATTTTAAAGTATATCTATCTACATCAATCCTTCCATCAATGTCACTCAATTATCTATCCAACGATCTATCCATCAATCCAATCAACAAAGCTCTACTGTCTATCTATCTATTTATCTATCTATCTTCCTATCTATCTACTTTTCCAACCAACCTTCCATCCAATCATCTATCTATTCTATCCACCTACTTATCCATCCATCCATTCATCCACTTATTCATCTTTTCAACCAATGATCCATCCATCCATCCATCCATCCATCTATCCATCTAATAACTATCCATTCTTCTATCCATACACCCGAAGTCCCATCCACCCAATCATCCATCCATCTATCCTTCCCTGCCTTCCACTATCCATCAGTTTCTTCATCTTACCAACCATCCACCGAACCATCCATCCATGTATTCAACCCACAATCCGTCTATCCATCCAACCATCAAGCACTAATCATTCAATCCATCCATCTATCCTTCTGTCCACTCATCCATTCAACCACCCACCCATCCAAAAACCAACCATCCATCCGTGCAACCAAACAACCATCCATCCCTCCCTCCCTCCATCCACCCAACCACTCATCCTTCCATCCAGCTAACCATCAACTCATTCATTTATACATCTATCCATTCAGCTCTCCTATCCACTCATCCATCCACCTAACTCTCCACTTATTCATCCATCCATCCGTCCACTCAATCAACCTATCCACTCATCCATTATCCACTCAAGTATTCATCCATCCATCTATCCATCCGTCCACCCAAACAACCTTCTATCCACTATCCATCCTTCCACTCAACCTATTATCCATTCAACTATTCATCCATCTATCCATCCATCCATCCGTCTACTCAAACAACTTTCTATCCACTATCCATCCGGCCAATCAACTTATTATCCAGTCAACTATCCATCCATCCATTTGTCCATATAATCAATCTTCTATCCATTCATTCATCCCTTCATCAAACCCACCTTCTATCCACTCATCCACTCATCCATCCATCCATCCACCCATCCGTCCATTCATCCATCCATCCATCCATCCGTCCAGCCAGCCAGCCTTCAATCCATTCATTCATCCTTTCCTCAAACCCACCTTCAATCCATCCATCCATCCGTCCATCCACCCAGCCTTCTATCCATTCTTCCAACAAACCCACCTTCTATCCATCCATCCACCCACCAGTCCACCTACCCATCTATCCACCCGTCCACCCATCCGTCCATTCATCCATCCATCCATCCATCCATCCGTCCAGCCAGCCAGCCTTCAATCCATTCATTCATCCTTTCCTAAAACCCACCTTCAATCCATCCATCCATCCGTCCATCCACCCAGCCTTCTATCCATTCTTCCAACAAACCCACCTTCTATCCATCCATCCACCCACCAGTCCACCTACCCATCTATCCACCCATCCATCCATCCACCTATCCATCCATCCATCCACCCACCAATCCACCTATCCATCCACCCATCCATCCATCCATCCATCCTGAACGAAGCAACATTTTTTCATTTTAATTCACAGGATCCAATTACATTCGGGCTGTTTCATACATTCCCATAATGAATTGGACACTTTATGGCAGACTTGTATAATATTTTGCTATTTTGAACGATATTTATAGGGATTTTGTGATAATATATGGGCATGGGGGAGGGAGGAGGGAGGGAGACGGGGAGGGAGTAGGAAAGAGTGAGGGAGAGAAAGGAACGATGGAGGAGGGAGGAAACAGGAAGGAGAGAGAGACAAGAAAGTTAGAAAAAGAGAGGCAGGGGGAGAGAAAGAGGAGAAAGGGGAGGAAAGAGAGAATGAGTAGTCGAAGGGATAGGAGAAAGGAAAAAAGAAAGAGACAGGAAGAGGAAAGCAGGGGAGGGAGAAGGGAAGAGAGGGAGAGGAGACAGGGAGAGAAAAAGGAATTGGGGCAGGAGGGAGGGAATGGGAGGAATATAGGAAGGGGAGGGAAGGTGTTGGAGGGAGATCAATAGGGGAGAGAAAGAAGAGGGGTGAGGAGGAAACGATGGAAGATGAGAGAGAGAGAGAGAGAGAGAGAGAGAGAGAGAGAGAGAGAGAGAGAGAGAGAGAGAGAATTAGTCAGTTAATTAAGATGCAATACAGAGGCCAAACGCTACCTACGCCCCTGGATTACGCAGAATGTAAGGGGGAGGGGAGGGGAGAGGAGGGGAGGGGAGGGGAGGGAGTGGGGGTACAGCAAAATGGGAGGGGGATGAGGGACAAAGTAAGGGGAGTCGGCAATAGGGAAGGAGTAGGCTGTTAGAGAGAGAGAGAGAGAGAGAGAGAGGATGTGGCGACTGATCAGAAAAGTCCAGATGGAATGGGGAGGGGGGGGAGGGAATAGGGATGGAGTGGGGATGGAATGGGAGGGAGGGAGAAAGGCAAGAGGGAGAGAGTGGAGAAGGCATAGTGGGGAAGTTGCAAGGGAATAGGAAGGTAACGGGGAGGGAGTAGGAGGAGAGGAAAGGGGAGAAATAATTAAGGAAGGAACTAATGAAGAGAGGAAGAGACAGCGAAAGAACAGGAACGACGAGAGAGGGAGAAAGAGAGAGGGAAGGAGTGGGAATAGACGAGAGTGGAGGAGAATAAGGGAAAGTGAAAGGGATGGTTGGAAGGAGAGGGAGGAGGGGTAGGAAAAAGATGAGGGGATGGACGGAGCAATGTAATCTAATGTAATGTTGCTGAGCCTCGTTTACGTATCTCTACCCAGTTAACATTGGCACCACAGAAGGCTCCACATCACCCCGTTATTTGGCTATATGGTTACCACCCAGCGTTATAAATAGTTTTCTGGGTTATAGGATATCATTAGGCTTGTTATTCGGTGTAGGGTCACAGAAAGTGGAGAGAAGGATAATAAAAATGAAAGATTGAAAAAAAAAGAGACAAATTTACAAAGGTGAAGGATGAAGTAAGAGAGAGAGAGAGAGAGAGAGAGAGAGAGAGAGAGAGAGAGAGAGAGAGAGAGAGAGAGAGAATTTTCGATCTGCCTATTATCCCTTTAAGGATGGCACCCTTGCAGTCTCTCCCTTCTCCTCACCTTATTCTCCCTCACCTATTCCCCCCTTTCTCCTTACTCTCGCTTTATTTTTTATCTCTCTTCCATTTTACCCTATTCCATCTTTCCATTTATTAGTTTTTTCTCATTCCTCTTTCCAGTCTCTTCTCTACCTATAGTCATTTAATACTCTCCCTTCTCTCCCTTTCTACCCTTCCTCCGTTATCCTCCTTTTCTTCCCTCGTTGTATTCTCTTCCTTCTTATTCTCATTCTTTTCATCCTTACTTCCCTTTCCTTACCTCTTCTTCGCTCTCCTCCTCTCGCTCTTGCCCTAATTTCAGTGTTTCACCTTCTTTACCTGTAATTTGGTTCTTCCCTTATTCTGTCAACGTCTATATTAGCCTGTCTGCCTGCCTGCCTGCCTCTCTCTCTCTCTCTCTCTCTCTCTCATATCCAATCTTCACCTCACTGTCACATTTCCTTCATCCATTTCTTAAAACATCTGTCTCTATTTTCTTCTCCTCACAATTAACATGCAGGTTCCCCTCCCTCTCTCTCCCCCCCTCTCTCTCTCTCTCTCTCTCCGTGCCACATGTCTCTCTCGCTCCATCTCACTTAACCTCCCTCTCCCCTCCCCCCCTTCGCAGCACAGGTAATGGGGTCAATACGTTACACGGGAGTCACGGCTTGGACGAAATCGGGAAATGGAGAGAGAGAGAGAGAGAGAGAGAGAGAGAGAGAGAGAGAGAGAGAGAGAGAGAGAGAGAGAGAGAGATTGTATGTGTGTAATCTATATGACACAAGAGTAAGAACCTAACAGATAGATAAATGGGTAGATATAAAGGCAGAATGATAGATACTGTGACTGAGAGAGAGAGAGAGAGAGAGAGAGAGAGAGAGAGAGAGAGAGAATCAAAGGAAGGCAGACTGCAACAAATCCATTAGTTCATACGTGTCTGTTTGTCTGAGGGAGGGCTATGTCTGTGGTATCTATTTTATGAGACTAAGATAAGGAGAACAAAGCAAGAGGGAGAGAGGGAGAGGGAAGAAGAGATGGAGGAGGGTGGTATGGAGGGGAGGGAACAGGGGTGGAGGAGGTAAAGGGCACGTGGGAGGGAGGGAGGACAGTGATGGGAGGGAGTGAGAGGGAGAGGTAGGTGGAGAGGGAGAGGCAGGGAGTAAGGGGTTTGAATACAGTAGGGTAGGGTTGGGTTGGGTAGGGTAGGGTAGGGTAGGGTAGGGTAGGGTGGGGTGGGGCAAAATAGACGGGATCAGTTATGGGGTAGGTTAGGTAAGAATACTATACAATACCTAGGTAAAGCAGTGTAGGGCAAGGTAGGGTAGTAGAGGGTAGTGTTACATAGGTAAGACGAGGGTAAGAAGGGTTAAAGAAGTGTACGTTAGGGTAGGACAGTATAAGGTAGGATAGGGTAGGGAAGACAGAAGATAAGGTAGGCTAGAAGAGCAGGGCTGGGTAGGGTAGGGTAGGGTAGGGTAGGGTAGGGTAGGGTAGGGTAGGGTAGGGTAGGGTAGGGAAGGATAGGGTAGGGAAGGATAGGGTAAGGTAGGGTAGGGAAGGATAGGCCAAGGTAGGGTAAGGTAGGGTAGGGCAAGGTAGGGTAAGGTAGGGTAGGGCAGGGCAGAGTAGGGTAGGGTAGGGTGGGGTAGATTTTCTGAAGACGATTTTACTCAGTTTAGGAAAATCACACGTGCGCAGAGAGTTTTATTAAATGAGAGAGAGAGAGAGAGAGAGAGAGAGAGAGAGAGAGAGAGAGAGAGAGAGAGAGAGATTGCCTCTTTCATTGCTCTTTAACTTCCTTTTTCTGACCAACTCTATGACCTCTTAATTTTTCTCTCTTCTTCCTTCCTTCTGAATTCCCGGGATACCACCCACTCACCTTCTCTCTCTCTCTCTCTCTCTCTCTCTCTCTCTCTCTCTCTCTCTCCAACGTAATCTTCCTGCTGTTTCATTTCTTTCCTTCTCTCCCCTCTCTTCCTACATTTAATCTCCTCCTTTTTTCCTTTTCTTCCCCCTCTTCCTTCTTTCTTTCTC
>NC_137010.1:35758152-35778152 GCF_032717465.1 Coenobita brevimanus
CTTCATTCCCTTCCTCATAATTCGTCTTCTTCCTCTTCCCTCCTCATCCCACATCATCTTTCTTTTCCTCCTCCTCCTCCTCCTCTTGCCCCAGTTCTTATGCCTGTCCTCTTTGTCTTCCTCTTCCACTTCCTTGGTCTTCCTCTTCCTCCTCCTCCTCCTGTCCTCTTCTTCGTCTTTCTCCTCTTCCGGTGTCCTCCCCGCTCCTTCTGTCCACTTCCTTGTCTTTCTCACCTTCCTGTCTTTTCTCCCTCTTCCTCCTCCTCATCTCCTCTTCTTCCTCGGCTTCCAGTGTCTTCCTCCTCCTTTTCCTGTGCAATCCTCTTTCTCCTCCTCAGTCTTCCTCCTCTTCCTCCTCCTCCCAATCTTCATGTCTTAACTTCTTCCTCCACCTGTCTTTCCCTACTAACTTTGTCCATTGTGCTTCCCTCCTTCCTTCCGCCTTCCCTCTCCATTCCCTCCCTCCTTCCTCTTTCCCTCTCCATTCCCTCCCTCCTTCCTCTTTCCCTCTCCATTCCCTCCCTCCTTCCTCTTTCCCTCTCCATTCCTTCCTTCTCTCCCTTCTCCATTCCCTCCCTCCTTCCTCTTTCCCTCTCCATTCCCTCCTTCCTTCCTCTTTCCCCCTCCATTCCCTCCTTCTCTCCCCTCTCCTCTTGTTTCCCTCTTTTTCCCATCTTTTCTTATTTCTTATTTTCTCCACTCTTATTTATCCTTCTTTTGTTATATAATTACTTTCTTCTTTAATGTCTTCTTTCTATCCACTTGCCTCCTCTCTCTCTCTCTCTCTCTCTCTCTCAGTACACACCCTTGCTACTCTTGCTCACTTTCCACTTAATTTGCTTAATTTAGTCCTGTCTGACTCGCTCCTTACACCCACCCTCCCTCCCTCCTTCCCTTTCCTCTCTCTCTCTCTCTTTCTTAGCCTGGCTCACCCCTTCCCTCACTTCTGTCTTCTTTTCTCCCCTCCTCCTCCCCTCCTGTCAGCTTTGTCTCCATCCTCTCCTTTCTATTCTGATTCTTTCTCCTCTCTTTTTTTTTTCTTCCTTCTCTCCCTTCCTCCTGTTTGTTTTGTCTCCCTCCCTCACATCATAATTCCTTCTCTCATTTTTTTCTTCCTCTCTCATCTTCCTTCTCTTCCCTCCTCCCTTCTTTCTTTCCTTCCTTCCACCCTTCTTCCTTCCTTCTTTCTTGCCTTCTACCCTTCTTTCTTCCTTCTTTCTTGCCTTCTACCCTTCTTTCTTCCTTTCTTTCCTTCCCTCCACCCTCCTTCCTTCCTTCTTTCATTCCTTCCTTCCACCCTCCTTCCTCCCTTCTTTCACTTCTTCCTCCTACCCTCCTTCCTCCCTTCTTTCATTCCTTCCTTCCACCCTCCTTCCTTGATTCTTTCCTTCCTTCCTTCCACCCCCCTTCCTTCCTTCTTTTAATCCTTCCCTCCATCCTCCTTCCTTCCTTCTTTCATGCCGTCCTTCCACCCTCCTTCCTTCTTTCATTCCTTCCTCCCACCCTCAGTCCTTCCTTCTTCCTTTCCTTCCTTCCGCCCTCCTTCCTTCCTTCTTTCTTTCCTTTCTGCCACCCTCCCTCCTTCCTTCCTTCTTTCTTTCCTTCCTTCCACCCTCCTTCCTTCCTCTTTTCATTCTTTCCTCCCATCCTCCTTCCTTCCTTCTTTCTTTCCTTCCTTCCTCCCTCCTTCCTTCCTTCTTGCATTCCTTCCTCCCACCCTCCTTCGTTCCTTCTTTCATTCCTTTTTCCCACCCTCCTTCCTTCCTTCTTGCATTCCCTCTTCCATCCTCCTTCCTTCCTTCTTTTCTTCTTTCCACTATCCTTCTTTTCTTTCCTTCCTTCCACCCTCCTTCCTTCCTTCCTTTCATTCCTTCCTTCCACCCTCCTTCCTTCTTTCCTTCCTTCCTTCCACCCTCCTTCCTTCCTTCTTTAATTCCTTCCTTCCACCCTTCTTCCTTCCTTCTTTCATTCCTTCCTCCCACCCCCAGTCCTTCCTTCTTCCTTTCCTTCCTTCCACCCTCCTTCCTTCCTTCTTGCATTCCTTCCTTCCACCCTCCTTCCTTCTTTCATTCCTTCCTTCCACCCTCCTTCCTTCCTTCTTGCAGTCCCTCTTCCATCCTCCTTCCTTCCTTCTTTCCTTCCTTTCTTCTTTCTTTCCTTCCTTCCACCCTCCTCCTTCTTTCTTGCATTCTTTCCTTCCACCCTCCTTCCTTCCTTCTTTCATTCCTTCCTTCCACTTTCCTTCTTTCCCTCTTTCTTTCCTTCCTTCCTTCATTCCTCCTTTCCACCTTCCTTCCTTCTTTCGTTCCTCCCTTCCGCCCTCCTTCATTTCTTCTTTCATTCCTTCTTTCCACCCTCCATCTTTCTTTCATTCCTTCCTCCCACCCTCAGTCCTTCCTTCTTCCTTTCCTTCCTTCCACCCACCTTCCTTCCTTCTTGCATTCCTTCCTTCCACCCTCCTTCCTTCTTTCATTCCTTCCTTCCACCCTCCTTCCTTCCTTCTTGCATTCCCTCTTCCATCCTCCTTCCTTCCTTCTTTCCTCCCTTTCTTCTTTCTTTCCTTCCTTCCACCCTCCTCCTTCTTTCTTGCATTCTTTCCTTCCACCCTCCTTCCTTCCTTCTTTCATTCCTTCCTTCCCTCTTTCTTTCCTTCCTTCCTTCATTCCTCCTTTCCACTCTCCTTCCTTCTTTCGTTCCTCCCTTCCGCCCTCCTTCATTTCTTCTTTCATTCCTTCTTTCCACCCTCCATCCTTCTTTCATTCCTTCCTCCCACCCTCAGTCCTTCCTTCTTCCTTTCCTTCCTTCCCTCCTTCCACCCTCCTTCCTTCCTTCTTTCATTCCTCTTTCCACCCTCCTTCCTTCTTTCATTCCTTCCTTCCACCCTCCTTCCTTCCTTCTTTCAATCCTTCCTTCCACCCTCCTTCCTTCTTCCTTTCTTTCCTCCCTTCCACCCTCCTTCCTTCCTTCCTCCCACCCTCAGTCCTTCCTTCTTCCTTTGCTTCCTTCCGCCCTCCTTCCTTCCTTCTTTCATTCGTTCCTTCCAGCCTCCTTCCTTCCTTCTTCCATTCCTTCCTCCCCTTTAAAACCACACACTCAATGTTTCCTTACCAAAACAAATGAGGGAAATCTAACGTAAAAGTACAATAATTTTCAAAGGACAAGTTACTTAAATACTTAACTACAGTACACCACAAAAGTCTTCATTCAGCCTTAAGTACATTTTCTTAAAGTACTTTTTTCTCTTAATTAAGGACAGTACTTTTCTTCAAGACATACATAAAATCAGCAATATTCACTTTTTTTGTTTTGGTCGAAATATTATGAAACGTATACGAGATAAACTGAAAAGGCTGTTGATTTTCGAGGCTTGTATCGGAAGTCATCGCTCACTCCCTCGTTATTTATCGTTCGGAGGTCGTTCGTATATTCCGCTGCTCTTACCCTCCACCAAACGATATTTTCTTTGATACAGGGACTATTTTAGGAAGCGTTATCGGTGTCTATCTCGCATCATATATTTATTTACTACCGCCGCTGCCACTCCCTCGCCCACGCCAGCAGACTGAGCCGCCCCCACGACACGCGAGATGTACTGAGAGAGAGAGAGAGAGAGAGAGAGAGAGGGAGAGTCAATGGTGCTTTCTGCTGTGGATTTTTTTTTTACCTTTTCACATTTTTCCAATAAAATTTTCATGACAGGTTTTCGATACTGGGTGGCGATCCTTCTCACTCGTGTGTGTGTGTGTGTGTGTGTGTGTGTGTGTGTGAGAGAGAGAGAGAGAGAGAGAGAGAGAGAGAGAGAGAGAGAGAGAGAGAGAGAGAGACAGACAGACAGACAGACAGACAGAGAATGTTGCTGTTGTTTGTTTCCTTTGCACTCCTCGTCTTTCCTCACTCCCTTTCTTATCTCCTTCTCCCTTCCATCCCATCTACCACCTTGTTTTCCTCCCTTCAATCTCCCTCACTCTCTCCCTCTTGCTTCCCTCCCTTTCTTCCTCCATATCACCTTGTTCTCCGCTTTCCTCCCTTGCGCCTCTCCACCCTTCCTTCTTTCCTCCTTAAATCTCTTTCTTCCTTCCTTCCTTTCCTCTTCCCTCTCTTCTTTCTTTCCCTCTCCTTCTCCTCTCCACGCCACCCTATATCCTCTCCTTTCCCCTCTCTTCCTTCCCTACCTCCTTCATCCTACTCTTTCCTTCTTTTCTCCCTCTCTCTTCCTCACCTTCCTTCACTTCGTCCTTCCCTCCCTTCCTCCTTCCTTTCCTTTCTGCCTTTCTTCCTTCCTTCCCTCTCTTCCTCCTTTCCATTTCCGTCTTATTCTCCCTCATCACTCTTCCCTCCATTCTTCTCTTCCTCTCTTCTTGCCTTCCCTCCCTTCCCGTCTCTTTTCCTTTGCTTCCTCCCCCCTTCTTTTCTCTCTTTCCTCTCTCCCTCTCTCTCTCCCCCAACTTCTTCCCTCATTCCTTCTTCCCCATCTTCCTTCCTTCCTTCTCTCCCCCACTCTCTCCCTCCCTTCCTCCCTGTTTACATGCAGGGAGAGTCATTCTGGAAAATCACATGAGCTTTTCTCGTCTCTCCCTCCCTCATAATCCCCTCCCTCCCTCCCTCTCTCTCCCTTTCTCTAGTCTCCAGTCAATCTCTCTCTCTCTCTCTCTCTCTCTCTCTCTCTCTCTCTCTCCTTTGTCCCTTCCTTCTTTTGTATCTTGTCTTCCTTCCTTCCTTCATTAACCTTCCTTCCTTCACTCTTCTGTGCTTCCACCTTCTCACACTCCTTCCTTCATCCTATATATTACTTCTTACCAGCACTTCCTTCTCATCCTCCTTCACTCTCATCTTCCCTCCTTCCTTTCCTTCCCAGCCTGTCTTCCTCATTCAATTAACCTACCGCCACACGTCTAATCCCGGAGTTCATCTCGATTGGCAAAGATAAAACTGTCGCCAGTCTCCTCCAATCCAAGCCCCACTCCCTCATGTACTTTCTCTCATCTAATCTTCACCTCATTGTTAATCTCCTTCTCCTAATTCTCCTTCAAACATCTGTCTCCCTCCTTCTCTTCTCTCCCTGTCTATTTTCTCTTACCCCCTCACAGTTAACCTCTCTCTCTCTCTCTCTCTCTCTCTCTCTCTCTCTCTCTCCCTCTCTCTCTCTCTCCCTCCCTCCCTCCCTCTCTCTCTCTCTCTCTCTCTCTCTCCCTCTCTCTCTCTCTCCCTCCCTCCCTCCCTCCCTCTCTCTCTCTCTCTCTCTGTTTTTGCTTATTACCCCCCTCCTCTCCTCTGCTCGTCTCTATCTTTCTCATTACTCGCTTCCCGTTCTTTCTCCTCTGTCTGTCTGTCTCTGTCTGTCATCTGTCACATTTCTTTCGGATGCGCTTTCTCTTTCTGTCTCTCTTCCCTGTTTGCATCTCTCTGTCTATCTATCTCTCCTCGCTTCCTATCTATCTCTTCTCTGAATCTGTCTGTCTCATCCTCCCTCTCTCTCTCTCTCTCTCTCTCTCTCTCTCTCTTTCTCTCTCTCTCTCTCCCACCATTCTTCCATTTCTCTCTCTCTCTCTCCGTATTATTGTCATTTTCATCAACATTTCACTAAAAATACATATATAGTGTATTGACTTTTTCGCATTCTCTCTGTCTGTCTGTCTGTCTCTCTCTCTCTCTCACTCACTGCTGGTGATAATCGTCGGCAAGGATGGTGTAACTCCCTCCTGCTGCTCACAAACATACATTTTGCATGCAGGCGTGGCGCTCTCTCTCTCTCTCTCTCTCTCTCTCTCTCTCCCTTAGCTTTTTTCTTTCCTTCTGTATTTCCTTCCTCTTTTTTATTTCTTATTTTTCTCCCACCTATCCTCTCTCTCTCTCTCTCTCTCTCTCTCTCTCCTTCACTTCTTCCCCGTTACCCTCCTTATTCCCGACTTTCCTCCCTTCCTACTTCCTTATCATTTACTTCCGTCCCTTCTTCTCTCTTCTCTTCGTTCTTACTTTCGCTATTCCTACAACATTTCGCCTCCTCCGCTTCTTCGTTCTCCCTCTCCTTCTCTCTCTCTCTGCATCCTTCATTTGTTTACTTCCTGGCTCCATGAACTCTCCTTCTTCCTTACCCTCCTTCCTTTCCTTTCTCTCCTTCCTTTTTTACCCATACTCCTCCCTTCCTTACCTCGCTCTTACTTTCCTTTCTCCTTCATTTCCTTACTTAAACCCTACCTTTCTTCCTTCCTTTTTACTAGGCTTGCTTCGCTTTCCCTTCCTTTTTTCTTTCCTCTCATCCATCTTCCAAACACCTCTCTTCCTTACTTTCTTTTCTTCTTCCTTTCCTTAATTAAACCCTTCCTTTCTTCCTTCCCTTTTTTCTAGGTTTCCTTCGCTTTCTTCCCATCTTCTCTTTCCTTTCTTCCATCTTCCAAACACCTCTCTTATTTTCCTTTCTCCTTCCATTCCCCTTTCTCCCTTTAAGTCTCCCTTTCTTCCTCTATGTTACACCGTTCTCCGCAATCACGCTGCCCAATTTCCAACTCATACTGCCTTCATCTATGCCTCCTTTTTTTTCCCCTTTTTCTTTCTGTTCCCATTCCTATTCCTTCTTCTTCCTTCCCTCTCCCCTCTCCTCTCCAATACCCCTCCTTCCCCCCCCCCTCTGTCTGTCTGTCTCTCTGCTTTGCTATCCTTCTCTTCATCTCATAGATTTAGATATCATAGTCATAGGCGTCTCTATAACAAACAGCTCCGAAAGTAACATTAGGTCTCTCTCTCTCTCTCTCTCTCTCTCTCTCTCTCTCTAATATCGAATTATATATTTCTACGACTGGAGTTAGATATATATTTAACCCCTTCAGCCCAACGACCCTTCCTGGTCCTAATAAAACCCTCAAGAAATAGGAACAGAAAAATCACTAGAAAATTGGTGGGATAAAGAGATATTTTGTAATTTGATGTTTTTTTTCCAATTTAAAGGAACTAACAATGGCAAAAGAAACACAGCTTGTCTTATTTTCGTCACTTGAGGAAGCTCCCTAACATCTTTTCCTCAGCGATTTATTTTTGGATGCGGCTGGTTAGTATCCTTTTGTGCGTTATTCATGGAGAGGATGGCGATATTGGAAGGATTTATGCAACACCGAAGACGACAGTGAGGTGTAATAAACAAAATACATCGCTTAGGAAAAGGTGTTAGGGAGCTTCCTGAACGACGCGGTACTGTTATGTCTGTGTGGGCTCTCTCTCTCTCTCTCTCTCTCTCTCTCTCTCTCTCGTTATGTTCCCGATTTCCCCTCTTCCTACTCATACCTCTCTCCTGCTATAAAATTTCCTCTAGGTAAATAAACACGTTCGTTCATTTATAGTTATTTTTATGTACTTTTATCGGGCTGTCTGTTTGTGCCTGTCAGTCCTTCCACACCTCTGTAGTCCGTCTATCCATCCATCTATCCGACCATCCATATGAGTCGAAGAACCAGGGTTGTAATACACACCCTTATTCTCAACGTTTCGGAACAACTCTTTCCATTATCAGGATGGTGACAAAGAATTAAAGATATAAAGAATTACGATAAAAAAAGAAAATAGAAATAACATTAAAATAAGTGAAGCCAGCAACACAGAAACATAGACACCTAGAAAATACCACGACGTTCTAAAATAAAAACATCAATAAATATACAGTATAATTAAAACAAAACCTACACAAAAATCTTTAAAAAAAATAACACTTAGTAAAAGCACAGTAGCGGTATTGACGATTCACAGTTTTCCAATTTCAGGTTTTTGTATTCTTTTAAAAATGTTCTTCATAACTGGCAAGTTCGTATCACCCCAACTTTTTTTTTTAATGCCAGAAAGAAGGAACCAAAGGCCAGGAACACTGAGAAAATATCCTGATTTATAGGGTGCTCTGAATCACTCGCATGCTGAGGAAGTGCTGAGTGATGTGGCTTTGATACATACCAGCTTGTGACCTACCTAAATGTTAAAAATTCCCAGTTCTAAGATGCCCCGTATTTATATTGAGAATTCCACACACGAAGTCAGCAGCAGCGGTCTTTTCACCATCCAGTCTTCCATTTGTTTATCCATCTGCTCATTCCTTTTTTTTTTTGTCCTATCGATGTTTAATGTTTCTTTTTTTTTCTGCCTGTTCATCTGTCTATCTGTCTCTTACATACTTAGAGAGACAGACAGTTTATCCATCTGCCTATATCTCTGTCTAAGAATTTTTGTATTTATATTATCGAGCTGTTTGTCTATCTGTCTATCTGTTAGTCAATGTCTGTCTATACATCTGCCTTTCTGTCTGTCTATCTACCTATCTACCTACCGACGTGTCTGTCTACATACTGACCTGTTGACCATCTCATCTATAAAATCAATCTATATATCTGTCCATCTGTCTATCCATCTATCCATCCATCCATCGGTCAGCCTGTCGCAGCGTGTACCCCTCCCTCAACCAGCCGTGGGTTGCACAATGCCTCCCAGAAGCGTCTTTACCCACCTGATCGATGCTTTCACAATGAACTATCTTCCTCTCGCCGTTTTTTCTCGTCACGTCAAAGATTTCTGAATTTATTGCGGTTACTGAATGATGTATAACGGGGTCTTTTTTGATCCTATATGAGTGGGCCTAAGTAAAATATTTATGAAGAGTGTTTTTATCATTTCTGTTTTAATAATTTCATCTACATTGTCTGAATAGAGAAAGAGAGTTAGCTTTTTTTTTTTTTTAAAGCCATTGTATCCCATTCCTCTTTTTTTTTTTTTTTTTTTTTGTCTCCATCCACTTCCTCCTACATTCCTTTATCACTGTCCTGTTTTCTGTCTATTTTCTTCCATTCCTTCCTTCTTTATTCTCTCCCACACCTCTTCTTTGTCTTCTTCCCATTTCCTCTCCTTCCCCAAGCCTTCTTTCCTCCCTCCTTTCCTCCTTCCCATTTCCTCTTTTCTCCAGCCTCCCCCCCCCTCCCTCCATCGGCTCGTCTTCTTTTCGCCTTTCCTTCATCTCTTCCTCTTCCTCTTCCTCCCTGTATCAATTCCCAACTTTCCCCACCTTTCCTCTACCCTCCTCCCTCTCTCACACCTCTCCTTCATTTCTCCCACATGCAATCTTCCCTCCTTCTTACCATTTTCCCTCTGTTTTCCCTCCTTCCCTCCGGTTCTCTCTTTCTCTCCCTCTTCCCTCATACTCTCCTCCCTCCCTCCTTCTTTCTGTCTTCTCTCCTTCTCTCCCTTCCTCCCTCCATCTCTCCTCCCTCCCTCCTTCTTTCTGGCTTCTCTCCTTCTCTCCCTCTTCCCTCCTTCTCTCCTCCCTCCCTCCCTCCCTCCGGCTAGAGTGCCCAGAAGCCTTGTGTCTGGCGTGTTAAGTGTCGGGTTTGCATACATTGTCGCTTGAGAGAGAGAGAGAGAGAGAGAGAGAGAGAGAGAGAGAGAGGATGAGACCCAAGTTGAAGAATCTGAGTAAGTGAATGATGGAAGGAAAGTAATGACGACACAGCAGATGGGAGACAAGGAGAGCAAAGAAGCGTGATGGAACAGAGATGTAGTACAGAAGGAAAGTCATTATAGCAACAGGGAGGGAGAGGGAAAGGAAGAAGAGTGTTGTGGAAAAAGGGAGGGGATGGAAAGGAAGAATGGAGGAATGAGGGAGAAGGGAGGGAAGGAAGGGAGGTTAAGTGGTGTAATGGACGGGGTCCAGGGAGGGAGAGAGCAGCTGGAAAGGGAGAATAATGGAGAAGGGAAGGGAAGGGAGAGAGAATGATGGAGTGGGAAGAGGAGGGAGGGAGATGGAGGGAGAGAATGAGACGCTTGAATGTGTGAATGATGGAGGAGGGAAGACTGCAGTAAAGGAGGAGGAAGTATGTTCAAGGAAGTGGAGGGAGATAGAGGGAGAGAAAAATATGGGAGAGGAAGTGGAGAGATGAAGGAGGAGGGAAGGGCGTATGATGGTGGAGAGAGAGAGAGAGAGAGAGAGAGAGAGAGAGAGAGAGAGAGAGATGTGGCAGGGATTTAATTAGGCCACTACATGCTAATTTCAACGTGTTTTTTCTCTCCTGCTAGCACACCTCTTCTCTCTCTCTCTCTCTCTCTCTCTCTCTCACACACACACACACACACACACACACACACACACACACACACACACAAACACACACACACAAGCTTTTATATTCTCCTTCATTTTCCTTCATTCCTTGTTTCTTCCAACAGCTTCTTCGTCTTGGCGCTACTCCTTCATTTCTTCACTAATTCACCTTACACTTTGCACAATTATTCCCTCAGCCAATAGCACAAGATATCTTTATTAATCTTCCTTTATTTTTATTTAATTTGGGGATTTTAAAAGGGATTCATTTGGTAAAAAGCCAGATTATATAAACACATGATTTTTGAGAGCTTGTTTTGTTATGCGTGGAGACCATCTTGCATTCTCCTCGTAATTTTGGCACTCTTGTTCTTATCTGTATTTCCCCATCTTCTCTCCTCCATACATCCCTCCCTCCCTCCCTCCGTGCCTTTCTCCCTCCCTCCATTATCCCTGTGACTTCCTCCTACTCTCCTCCCTGCACCCTTCCCCTCCTCCCTCTAATCCTTTCATCCCATCCTCTCTTCCCTCCCTACCTCATGTCAAACCCTTCCATCCTCCCTCTCCTGCGCCTCCCCCCCTCCCATCTCTCTCTCTCTCTCTCTCTCTCTCCCTACCTACTTTCCTACCTACCTACCTACTGTACCTATCTCTTTCCTAGTCAACCTCCTCCAAGTATGCGTCTCTCTCTCTCTCTCTCTCATCTCACTCACCTTACCCCTCTTTCCCCGTACTTCCCCTTCTTCCTGCCTTTAACCCTTTCACCCCGAGAACGTCTGTATTTCTCTAAGTCTTGCCTCCTCTAGACGATTTTATTCAGCTCAGACTCTTAGAAATGGAGGGGTTAGACACAGCCCTCATCAACCCCTCTAAAACGCTGGATAAAATCGTCTGGTACGAAAAAGAACATAATATACAGACGGATTTATCCTTGCTTGTCTTTCTCGTGTGACTTCCTCCCACCTTCTTCCTCTCTCCCTTCCTCCTTCTTTTCTCCCTCTTCATACTTCCTTCCTCCCCCCCTTTCACTTTACCTACCTTCCTTCTTGCCTATCCTCTCTTCCTGCCTGCCTGCCTACATCCCTTCCTGCCTCTGTGCCTACCCCATTTTCCCGCCTCTCTGCCACCCTCTCCTCTCCATGTCTTCTATTCTGCCTTACTCCCTCTCTCTCCCTGCCTCGTTCCTTCACCCCCCTCCTTTCAGCCCAACTCCCTGCCTAGCACCATTCCTGCCTCACCCCCTCCTTGTCGATCTTCCTGCGTCCTACCACCCAACCTATCCCTACCACCCTTCCTGCCTCACCCCAGCATCCTACCACTAACTTTCTGCCTGACAACGCCCTGCCTGCCTTCTTCCTTCCTACCACTCTCTCTGCCGCCTCCTTTGCCTGCCTGCCATCCACCACTCCCTCTGTCTGCCTCTTCCCCCCCCCTCAGCGTCTGCCTACCCCCTTCCTGCCTGCCTTCCTGCCTAACCATAAATCAGGCCCACAATCTTGTCTCCTCCAAACTGCCTCCTCATTTAGGCAGCTGGGAGGTCGCGCCACTCCTTTCCTCCATCCCCTCTTCTCTCCATCCCTCCATACAGTTTTCCCTCCCCTCTTCTCTCCATCCCTCCATTCAGTTTTCCCTCCCCTCTTCTCTCGTCTCTCCATCCCTCCATTCAGTTTTCCCTCCCCTCTTCTCTCTTCTCTCCATCCCTCCATACAGTTTTCCCTCCCCTTTTCTCTCTTCTCTCCATCCCTCCATACAGCTTGCCCTCCATCCTCTCTTCTCTCCATCCCTCCATACAGTTTTCCCTCCCCTCTTTTCTCATCTCTCCATCCCTCCATTCAGTTTTCCCTCCACTCTTTTCTCTTCCCTCCATCCCTCCATTCAGTTTTTCTTCCCCTCTTCTCTCTTCTCTCCATCCAGTTTTCTCTCCATCCCCTTTCCTCTCCATCTCTCCATGTAGTTTTCCCTCCCTTCTCCCTCTTATCTCCATTCCTCCATCCTCCCTCTTCCATCCCTCCCTTCAATCTATCCCTCTTTCTTTCTCTCCCTCCTCTGTTTTCTCTTCTTTTTTCTCCCGTCTCTCCATCCCTCCCTCCTTCTCTCTTCAGACCTCCTCCATATCCTTTTCTCTTCTCCCCATCTCCTGTTATTTCCTCCTTCCTCTTCAAACTCTTTTTAGCATTCCGTTTCCATTTTTCCTTCCATTCATCCATCTAACATTCTCTGCCATCCATACTCCTCCTCTCTTTCCTCCATCCTTCTGTCATCTCTCCATCCTCTCCACGGTATTCCTTATCATACTTCTATCTCATCCTTCATCCTCGCTAACCTATCCTTTCTCTCTCTCTCTCTCTCTCTCTCTCTCTCTCTCTCAGTCTCCTTTCTAAATCTATTTCCTCAAATTCTTTCCTTCTCCCTTCCAGCACTCCTCCCTTCATTTCCTCCCTCATCCCACCTTCCATCCTTGCCTCCCTTCTTCCCTTCTTCAGTAATTCTCTACCCCCGTACTTCACTAATCACTTTCCTCCCTCCCTCTCTTCCTCCTCCTCTTCATCATTCTCCCCTCCTCCTACCTCTTCTTTCCCTACCTCCCACACTCTTAAATCTTCCTTCACTCCCCTCTTCCTTCCTTCAGTCACTCTTTCTTATCATCTTCCCTTCTTCTCTTTTCACTCTTCCTTCTCTCTCTCTCTCTAACTCTCCTCCCTTCCATCATGTTCTCTTTCTATCTCCCTTCTTCCCTTTCCCCCTTGCTCCTTCCTTTCCTTTCTCCCTCCCTCCCTCCCTCCTCGTCATTCGATGCCAGCGTGGGTGGAAGTTAAACAAACACACAAACAAAAAAAACAAACACACACAAACACATTTCATTCTCTTCTTAATGGTTATATTATTCATGAGGCCAGAGACGCGGCTTTAGGTGATGATGATGATGATGATGATGATGATGATGATGATGATGATGAGGAGGAGGAGGAGGAGAAGGATGATGATGATTATACAATGATAGTGATGATGATGATGATGATATGATGATGGTTATGATGATGATGATATGATGATGGTTATGATGATGATGATGATGATGATGATGATGATGATGATGATGAGGAGGAGGAGGAGGAGGAGAAGGATGATGATGATGATGATGATGTTGTAGCTTGATGATAAGGAAGGTTGAATAACATAAAGAGAGCAATATGAATTACCGATAAAACGCACACACACACACACACACACACACACACACACACACACACACACACACACACACACACACACCGCCTAGGAATATCAGCCAGCAGAGGGAAAGTGAGAAGCAGAAAAAGGGAAATATCTGAGCTTCGAAATATTAGCCAACAGAGGTAAGGGAGACGTAGAAAAAGTGAAATATTAGGGTAGACTATTGAATTACACTGTACCGCGCCCTTCACACCAGCAGGGGTCTCGCGTTATTCTTCTGACTGCTGTGAACGCAATTTTGTCTATACTGTGCACGCTAAAACCAGATCCTTGTGTTAATTGTGTGTGTGTGTGTGTGTGTGAGGCGGTGGAGTGGACTAAAACGCATCTTCATTAACCCCTTCCTTCCCAAATATTCACCCATTTGTACACCTGAGACGAGATCAATTAAGGTGAATAAAATAACTTGGCACCACTCAGACCCCCCTCCCTCAAAGAAAAAAAAAACGAAAAAAAGGATTCTGGAGGGAGGGGGGTAAGTGTCGAGGGGGTGGTGGTGGAAGGGTGGGGGGTGGAAAGGGTAGGGCGGAGGGCTTGTGAAATTTTTCCTTAAAGTTACAGCTCGCAAGTTCTATTCCTGAAGATTTCTAGGTTATTTCACACACAAATAACTTTACCTAAACATCAAAATAAACCCCAGTGAATATCTAAACCCCCATTACCTCCTCCGTCACCATTAACATTAACATTATTAGTAAAACTCTGGCGGCGGAATAACAGTAATCAACATACCTCATTACGGGAGCAAAAATGGCTAATGAGGTTATGCTTTGATTACATGCTTAGTTAACAATGTGGATGAGAGTTAGTGGCAGGAGGAGGAGGAGGAGGAGGAGGAGGAGAGATAAGAAGGGAAATGTGGAAGGAAATGGGAGGGGGAAGAAGAAGAGCGAGTGGAAGAATGATACAAAAAGGCAGAATAAGCGATAAAGGAGGGGAAAATGGATGGGAGGAGAGGAAAGAGAAGGAAAGGGAGGGAAAGTGGAGGAGAACGAGAGGAAGGAAGAAGGGAGGTGGTGGGAAGAGAGGATGGAAGGGGTGGGAAGGAAGGGGAGGAAGCGAGAGGGGTGAAGGAGATAAAGGAAAGAAAGAGGGAGAAAATGAGAAAAACGGGAGAAAGGAGACAGTATATGAGAGAGAGAGAGAGAGAGAGAGAGAGAGAGAGAGAGAGAGAGAGAGTTTAAAGGTGAGGTGCTGACAGGGTTCCACCTCACCTGACCGCCCAGTTACTACCCATAGTACTACACCCGCGGAACAGGTGGAACGGGGGGTGGAACACGCTGGATGTGGGTGGAACTGACGAGACAAAGAAGGCAAGCGTCATTCCCATTCAGAGTGGTGAGGTGGAACTGGTGGAACTCAGAACAGGTGGAACGGGGGATGGAACCTGCTGGACGGGGGTGGAACGGACGAGATAAAGAAGGCAAGTTTCATTCCCATTCAAACTAGTTAGGTGGAACGGGTGGAACTCAGTGTAGAACCTGTTGAAGAGAGTGGAACGGCCGCTGTGGAATGTGGAACGAATGAGATAAAGTGGCCAAGGTTTATTCCCGCGTATATTGGTGGACTGAACATGTGGAATGAGGGTGAAACAAAGTGGAAATACGAAAATGGAACGGATCGGAGAACGGAGGTGGCTTCATTCCCGTTCAAGATGGTGGGGTGGAACGAGGGTGGAACTCCGCGGAACAGGGGGTGGAACGGAGTGGATACCGGAGAGGCTTCCTTTATGTTCAAAGTGGTGGGGTGGAACTGATGGAACGGGAGTGGGTGGAACGGAAATGGCAAAAAGGAGAGCGTCATTTCCGTTCGCGATGACAGGGTGGAACAGGTGTGGAACTCGGTGGAACAATCGCTTGAGACGGAGGAACGAACACTGAGAGGAGCTGGTTAAGTTTCGGTTATATATCTATGAGTGGAACAAATGGAACGGGGTGGAACATATTGAACGGGGTGGAACTAAGTGAATCAGGCGTTAACGAGGGTGGAACAGACGTGAAATGAGGCAAATTCGATTCTAATTAAAACCATCAGTGTGGAACATAGTCGAACTGGCACTGTACGCCGTAAAGAACAAGTGGAACAGAGTGGAACACGCGTCGGAGGAAACAGAACGCGGGTGGAACTTGGTATAAATTTGATGGAACATGAGATGGCGAAGGTGGAACGAATAAAATGGAACAGGTTTGATCCCCATTCACATTACTGGGATGGAACAAGTGGAACGTGCTGGAACAGGCGTTAGAAAAGGTGGAACTTGGAAGAAATACAACGAAACACTCCTAGAAAAGATGGAACAGATTATGATGAGGGTGGAACGCGGTAAACAAGCTCTGAAGGCGGAACGGAAGGGGAACATGTGGACTGGAGGCGGTATGTGTCCTGCAGAGATGGAACAAGCACGAAGGAACAAGGGTGATGCAATGAAACAGGATTTGCTGGAAGTGGAATACGGTGGAACAGACACCAGTTGGGCGGAACGAGGATGAAACATGCAGTGGAACAAGTTAAACTCTGAGAAACAAACGCAGGAGGAGTCTGAATGAAGGTGCGATGGAACAACGTCTACCTAAAAAGTTGAAGGGATAAAGGTGGAACTACGTGAAACAGGTATAAGTAGTTAATTAATTCAACGTAAGAGTGAGGCGGAATTATGTGGTCCGCAGTTATAACACTAAAGGAACGCACTAGAACAAGCTGAACATGGTGAACATAAGCGGCGGGAGGTAAAATGGGGAAGGGACGCAGTGGAACAGGAGTAGAATACGCGGAACAGTGGCGTGAACCAATCAGAAGCAAATGGAACGGAACGTGACAAAAGCGGTAACAAGTGGAACCGACGTAACCAGGCTGGAACCTACCCCAACACATACCTCTTTAACTCTCTCCCCACAAAAGGTTAAAGGTCTCGCTTGTACTCTGTAAATCGCCGATAGTGATTCCTGACCCCTTTCGGCTCGGTTGATGACCAGGTGTAATCAGACTAGAGGGTTCATCTCACTAGTAACCAAGGAGACTCACTGTTACCTCATAACTAGGGATCATCGAATTATATGAAATCACGACTTAATATTCAAGCTGGGAGTGGCATATGAAAACAAACTGATGATAGAGATTGCAGGAATAAAATAAAATACAGTAGATGAAAGTGCTGAAATAAAACAGCAACGCTACACCTCTACTCTGACCTTGACCCGTGACCTTTACCTTTCATCGATTCATCCAGAACAAATCACTTCTTACCACTGATAAACACAGGCCACGTGGCAAGTTTGATCCAAATGAAATAACGCGACGCTGAGCTATTTCGTACATACATCGAAGACGACCCGATCACAACAGTTTACTCTTCCACCGTCGCTAAAGATACACTCTGGAAATGAAGGGGTTAAGCCGTGTGTCGTGGTTATGCTCTAATTCCTCTTCACCACGATGATGTATTTCTTTCAGGACTACCACCAGACGCCTTTATTCGGGCTGGGAAGACCTTAAACAGTGAAGGGGTGAATGAAGCAGTGAAGGGGTGACTGAAACAGTGAAGGGGTGACTGAAGCAGTGAAGGGGAGATTGAAGCAGTGAAGGAGCGAATGAAACGGTGAAAGACCGAATGAAACCGTGAAGGAGTGAATGAAACAGCGAAGGGACGACTGAAGCAGTGAAGAGGCGATTGAAGCAGTGAAGGGGCGATTGAAGCAGTGAAGGGGCGACTGAAGCAATGAAGGGGTGAATGAAGCGGTGAAAGGGTGATTGAAGCAGTGAAGGGGCGACTGAAGCAGTGAAGGGGCGAATGAAGCAGTGAAGGGGTGAATGAAGCGGTGAATGGGTGAATGAAGCGGTGAAGGGGCGACTGAAGCAGTGAAGGAGCGATTGAAGCAGTGATGGAGCGAACGAAGCAGTGAAGGGGCGACTGAAGCAGTGAAGGGGCGATTGAAGCAGTGAAGGGGCGATTGAAGCAGTGAAGGGGTAGTGAAGGAGTGAGTGAAGCCTATATGTAACCCCTCCACCTTGGTAAGACAATCTTAAGGTGCGCAAGAAGCGGCGCCAAGGCACAGCAAATCCGATCCAGCAGTCATTTTAGTGTTGACGTATAAACACAACAGGATATCTAGTCAAAGATGTCACATATCAAATTTGGAGTAAATCGGGTGAAAATTGACGATTTTATACCCATTTGAAATTTTAGGCCCGACCCAACTGACACTGATCCCCCTACGGCTAACTGGGGGGTGACCCCCCTGATGTAATGAGGCATGTTATAGGATGCAGATTCGAAAGATGCACACACTGCACCTTTAGGTTTTGGTTTCATGTCGAAATGACGAATTTGAAAGGAGTTATGGCGAAAAAACAATATTTCACCCGTACTTTTTTTTTTTTTTTTTTTTCATTTTTTGGGTATACAACCTGGCCTTGGCCCAATTTGGCCCAAAATTTAATCAGGTGATCAGAAGGTCACAGCCCATCATCCATGAAATTTTAGTCAAAATCGCTCCAGTAGTTTTCGCGTCAAGTTGTTAACAGACAGACAGACACACAGACAGAAAGACAGACAAACAAACAGACAAACCGAGTGAAAACAATAACCGTCCCCGAGCCCCTCCGTGGCGAGGACGGGTAATAAAATCAGAGTTATAGCAAGAGTAATACGTCTTGAGACTGAAAGGATTAAAGAGCTAATACACCCCTCCACTCCATCAAATGCCTATGAGTCTAAAACAAAGAAAAAAGAAGAGTGTCAGGGGAAAGCAAAACTAAACCCGAAAAGGACATGTGCAGAAATGATCAAAATATTGTGTAAGCCTTTGCACGCACGCCAGCAGGAGGGGTTATCAAGCTATCCATTGTTATTACACAGATTTTTACCTCACAACCCCACCCAGGGACGAGGGAACAGTTAATCCGCAACCCAGAGAACACACATCATCGTCTCAGTTAAAATACAATACAGCACAATACAATACAATACGATACATTTCTTGTCGGTAAGGTGTGATGAAGTGGGTAGCGTTTCCTCGTCGACTACAGAAGCTCCCCGACAACTCTTCCTCAGTGATTTATCTTGCTGATTATCCCTTACTGTCCTCTTCTTTGTCATGTACATCGTTCAAATACCACCATACTCAGCATAAGGAACACACAAATTGATATTAACCAGCCATATCCGAAAAGAGCTGCCTAGCATGGGCCAACCGGCCTACTGCAGTTATCCTCTCTTCTTATGTTCTTAAGATAAAGAAACAGGTGAACGAGGAGTTATTAGGAAGGTGAAAGACGGTGAAGCAGGTAGGGAAACGTAGCCTCTCTCTCTCAAAGTCATGACAAATATCAAACAGACACAGAGTTACGTGTGAAACAGACATACACGTTTGGAAAGGGATATTGCACGAATGGCCCTCAGCAGCCCTCAAACGCCACCCCTTGTCCACCAATACCCACCGCCTGTACGTTGCTCTATGCCAAGACTATCACACTCACAGCCCCCGTGTTGGTATTAGCAGGGGTGGTATGGGGAGGGGTGGTATGGGGAGGGGTGGTATGGGGAGGGGTGGTATGGGGAGGGGTGGTATGAGGAGGGGTGGTGTGAGGTGGGGTGGTATTATGGGGTGTCGGTGGGGGCCTTACGGAGGAGCGCTGAAAGCCTTGTTAACGATATTCAGATCCACCAAATGTCCACTCAGGCCAAGAGGATCGAACTCGCTAACACACTATCCCCAGGCCATCCCTCGATCCACTATCCCCAGCCCGTTCCTCTATCCACTAAACCAACGCTTCTACTGTGGAGCATTTGTGAGAGATAAAGTTACGGAACAGAGCGTGAAATAAGACCAACGGAACAGACTGATGCTTTACTAAACAAAACTAGTAAAGAAACATCAGCATGAAAGTGGAACAAGAGGAATAAAGCTGAAAGGGATGTGGAAGAAAGTGGAGCCAAGAGAGAGAGAGAGAGAGAGAGAGAGAGAGAGAGAGAGAGAGAGAGAGAGAGAGAGAGAGAGAGAGAGAGAGAGAGAGAGAGGAACAGAGGGAACACAAATGAAGATATGGAACAAAGTGGAACAAAAAAGGAAGATATGGAAGAATGGAACGAAAAAGAACGATGTGCGGCTGTGGAAGTAACGGAACAGATGCGGAACAGTGAAACCAAAGGGAAGGATGCGGAACACTGGAGTCAGAGAAGCAGAGGCCGAATAGAATGGAATCAGAGGAAATGATGTGGGAGAGTGTCAGCAGAGGGAAACAAAGTGGAGTCGAGTGGAAAAATGTGGATGTGGAAGAGCAAAGGTGTAGAAAACAGAAAAGAGAATGGAACAGATGGGAAGGGTGTAAAGAATAATTGTAAAACAGAGGAGGTGTGAAACAGAAATAAATATAGAGAGAATACACCATACTTTGCGGCACACGAAATATACCGAAATTCCAATCGTCTATCTATATGTCTATCTATCTGCCCTATCTACTACAGGAGAGGATCTGCATGTAGTCCCATCCCCAGTTAATCCCAACACTTCTCACCAGGAAGAGAAAATAATATACACGCAGACAAACACAACAAAGTAGGCAGCAGACAACAGCACTGAGAATGATGGAAGACAGAAGTAATGATCTAGAGAAAAAGCAGTAACGGAGAGGAACACAGAAAGGACTACAGAAGATGGAGCACAGACAAACACACACACACACACACACACACACACACACACAC
>NC_137010.1:35783152-35808152 GCF_032717465.1 Coenobita brevimanus
AAATGCGGCCCTGTCCGTCTTTTTCTCGCTAACAAATTTCGGAAGAGGTTCATGACGACCATACACATAAGCGATTTTAGTGACGCCAAACCACACACACCACACACCCTATCCCCGACCCCCCTTCTCACACCACACCATAAAACACACAATCACCCTCCCACACCACACCACACAAAATCATCTTCCCACATCACAGCACACCACATCACACCATATCCCCGCCCTCTTACACCACACCACAAAACACAGTATCAACCTTCCACTCCACACCACACCACACAAAATCACCCTCCCACACTACACCACAAAACACACCATATCCCCGCCTTCTCACACCACACCACACCACACATTATCACTCTCCCACACCACACCACACCAAGGGCATTAACCGAGGGGCCCTGAAGCTCCCACATCTAGTACATTTGCACGTGCTGTACCTTAGAGTTCCTGATGCTAGACGATTTTATTCAGCTTAGAGGAGGCCATAGTAATGAAATTGGTTACTGGAGACTACCCCGCCCCCCAGTTCCAAAATCCATCCCGGGGTGCATTAAAGCGTGTAGTAGCAGCGGAAATATAATGTAAAAATACGTCATAGGTCTGAAGGGGTCAAACATCGCTTGGAGGAGAGGAGGTCAACAATGCACAACATCACTATGCAATCATCTTTACCTTCCTCTGTAGGTTAAGACAGTGGAAAGAGTAATATGTGTTTTGTTCACCCTATCCTGTGAAATTTCCCTATCCATTTTTCTCCATAGGACAGTGCAGAATATAATGTGTTTTCAGTTCACCCTATCCTGTAAAGTTTCCCTCTCAGATTTTCCTCTACTGTATGGTGGTGTTTCTCGTTTTTCCTGTCGGTTTCAATTGCAAGGATCTGTGAGAGGAGCCTTCTTGCAGTCAGACTCTTCTTTTAGACTCACAGAGGAGAAAAACAGACTCACAATCTAAGTAAATATCCTTATACCTCTTCCTACGTGGTATAATTCTGCACACTATACTATTAAATTCCTCAGTAGCTTATCAATGCCAGCTGCGTCGGTATTACCACACTACATATCAGACAATTTTATGGTGTGACAAAGTAAATCGCTAAGGAAAAGGTGTTACGGCCAATATTCTTCGCCACAACAAAAGGCTTCGAAAAGGCTAACAGATCTACTGATATTTGTTTTCCTTTGTACTCTCTCTCTCTCTCTCTCTCTCTCTCTCTCACCCCACTTTCTTTCCTTCCTCTCTTGTTATTTAAATATTCTCTCTCGCTCTCTCATTCGTCTCCATTTATCAAGCTATCGGTCTTTTTCCTCTCCCTTTCTCTTTTCTTTTCTGCATTCATTGCCTCCTCTCTTCCGTCTTCCTTTCCTTAGCATATTGCCTCACTCCTTCTGCCTTTAGTTCATTTCTTTCATTTTCAGTATATTTGTCTATTTTCTTTTTAGACTTTAAATTCTCTGTATTGTTTTAATATTGTCTTTTTCTTGCTGTCTCCCATCGATCTTGTTTACTTGTTTACTTTCTTCGCTTCTCTAACTTTTCCTTCATCTCTCTCTTTCTTCCTCTGTTCTCTTTTCCTTCCTCCTCTTTCTCTCTCTAACTTAAATTTCTCTTTCTTTCCTTTTTTTTTCTTCTTCCTTTTCCCTCCCTGTCCCTTCTTTCTTCCATTCTCTCTTCCTCTGTTATATCATCTCCTCTTCACCCCTTCCTCCCTTCTCTCTTCCAGTCTTCCCTTCTTCCCCCCTCCTTTCCTTCCCTTCGAACGTGGAAGCTGGCAAATATAACCCTTAATGTAAAAATTAAAAAATAAATAAAATAAATAAATAATGAAAATAAAAAAAGAAAATAATGCTGACGAACACTTTATACACTTATCAAACCCCTCTAACAGTGACGTCTATATTACGTCATTCTTTCTACCTCCAGACGATTTTCCTCAGCTCTGGAGAGACATTTTAATATCCAGGGGTTTGGCGCACCCTCCCTCAACCCCTCCACTACAAAATGCCTCCCTTAAACTGCGCTTAATCTCCCTTCTCGTAGCCAGAAGAAAGAAATAAGAAAATGCTGATGTACTGAGGATGTTAACATTTGTGGAGAGATTACACACACACACACACACACACACACACACACACACACAAATCTACTCGCAGTTTTACAGAACGTACTCCGGAAAGATCCTTCGTGTCTTAACTATGTCAAGTTCTTTTGTTATTTTTATCATTTTATATATTATGTACGATGAGGCAATATCAGTTGACATTATGTATCTCGAGTTTATGAAAAAAAATGATAAAATTCCTCACAAAAGACTGTCCAGACTCAAAAGGAGGACTGATTCAATGGCAGAGAGAGAGAGAGAGAGAGAGAGAGAGAGAGAGAGAGAGAGAGAGAGAGAGAGAGGAAAACCTGAGACAATATTGCACAAGGGTGACAAACACACCTTCAAGATCCGAAATAAAAATAAAAAAATAAAAATAAATCCGTACGAGAAACACTCAGAAGAAATAAATCTGTTAATCCGGATTCAGAGTACGATGGCTCTTAATCCACACATACAGATATTAAACAGACACGGCAATATGGCTTCTGATAAATTCTTCACAACAGATCAATCTCATCTCAATGGCGGCCATGGTTATAAAATTATTGGTAAAAGTCCTTCGTCAAAGTACACACACACACAGACACAGACACAGACACAGACACACACACACACACACACACACACACACACACACACACAACGCATCTCTTCTACAACAACCACGTAAATACAAGAGACCAAACTGCCTTGTAATATGATAAACTGTCAATATATATACAAAATTCGCCAGGATGAATTCTTACCTCAATTAAACCCCAGGTAAATATATTTCCAGGTGAACAATACACTTCCTGCCACGCGGTATATGTATGTTTTTCCGTCTCTAATCCTGATCACGAAGAATACCACCATCGCAAAATCCCTACGCACGTAACTGCAACACGATATTAACTTCCCTTAGATGATATGATAGTGCACAATTTCACTTTCCATCTAATCTCTCCTATCCTTTAAAATTACCATGGCAATTTCTCTGTCAAACTTCATGGTGATCTTTCCCATTTTTTATTTTATTTTATTTTGTGGCGATCTTTCTCATTTTTTCCTGCCGGCTTCGGATTGGGGGGGGGGGACTATTCGAGGGGTGGCGACCTTCCTGCTTTGCTACCCTTACCTTGAAATCTCAGAGAATAGATACCAGAGTCAAACAAAGCCGATAAAAGAAAAGAGTCGGGGAAGGGCTAATATTTCTGTTACCGTTTGTTTTCCGTTGTGTTCCCTGTTACTTTCTTCCGTTCATTCATTTATTCATCCTTCCATCCATCTTTCCTTCCTTCCTTCCTTCTTTTCCGAACTTCATTCCACCCTTCCTTCCTCCCCCTCCCCTCCCTCCCTCCCTCCCTCCCGGCCAGAATAATTGGACTTTCTTGACAAGATTCACAACTGTTGTTTTTATTTATTATTTGGGGAGGGAGGGAGGGAGGGAGGGAGGGAGGGAAGGAAGGAAGGAAGGAAGGAAGGAAGGAAGGAAGGGAGGGAGGGAGGGAGGGAGGGAGGGAGGGAGGGAGGGAAGGAAGGAAGGAAGGAAGGAAGGAAGGAAGGAAGGAAGGGAGGAAGGAACGGAGGGAGGGAGAAATGACAGAAGGAAAGAGAAATAGGAAAGAAAAAAGAAATTCGGGATTCAGAAAGGAAGGAGAGAAAGGAGAGAAAGAAGAAGCAAGAGAAGAGAGGCGGAAGAGAAGAGGGGAACAAGAGAGAGAAAAGGAGGAAGAAAGGAAAGAGGAGCAATTAGGCAGAACAAGGAAGAACCGATAATGAAGGACGGAGGAAGGAAAAAAATGAAGGAGCGGGAAAGAAGGAAGGAGAGGAAATGAGAGCTGGGAGAAAAAGTGAGGAAACGAGTCGACCTAACAGGCTCTCTCTCTCTCTCTCTCTCTCTCTCTCTCACCTATATTTCCCTCTCCCTACCTCACTCCTTACGTTTCCTCCCTTCTCCTTACCTCATTCCTCCTTCTCTCCTGCTTACCTCACCCCTCCCTCCCTCCTTCCTACTTAACTCTCCCTCCCTCCCTCTGTTTACCTCTTCTTCCCTCCCTCCCTCCTACTTACCTCTCCCTTCCATCTACTTCCCTCCCTCCCCTTCCATCTTACTCTTCCCCTCCCTCTCTCTCTCCTACTTACCTTTCCTCCCTTATTCCCTCCCTCCTCCCTAGCAAGCCTCAGCCAAGCCTAGAATTGATGGGGGGAGTGTGAGGGATTGGCTGGGGAGGGAAGAAGGGAGAGAAAGAGGAGAGGGAGGGAGGGGAGAAAGAAGGAAGGGAGGGGTGGAGGGAAAGAGGGGGAGAAATAATGCAGCGAGGTAGGGGAGGGCTGATGGAGAGAGAGAGAGAGAGAGAGAGAGAGAGAGAGAGAGAGAGAGAGAGAGAGAGAGAGAGGAATATAAACCAGGGCCAACTCTCAAACTACCTCAACAAAATCTTAACTTTATGATACACGGAGATGATAGTTTTGACTTTCTCACTTTCTCCCTTTTTCTCAAATTTCGTTCTCTCTCTCTCTCTCTCTCTCTCTCTCTCTCTCTCTCTCTCTCATGCATTTCGTATTCACGTCTCATTTTCTTCTTGCATCTCTCCTTCATCATTTCCTTTTTTCCTTCACTTCCTCCTCTTCTATTTTTCCCTTTCCCTCCTTCCTCTTTCCTCCTTCATCTATCCATTCTCCCTCTTCTTCTCTATCTATATACCTACTTCTTCTTCCTCCTCCTCCTCCTCTCTCTCACATTTTCCCTGCCTTTCTCCATACCCTCTTCTTTCCTCACCTACTCTATGTACTTTTCTTCTCTCCTTTCCTCACCTCCTCCCTTCCTATTCCCTCCTCCTTCCTCTCCCTTCCACCTTTCCTCCCTCACACTAGCCATTCATCTCTGCTCCCTTTCTTCCCACCCTCCTCTCTCCATCACTCTCCAAAACACTGCCCCCCACCTTCTCTCTCTCTCTCTCTCTCTCTCTCCTTATTCCCTCACCTCTTCTCTCTTCCTTAGCTCTACTCCCTTCCTTTTTTCTTTCCTCCCTCCCCTTCTTCCTTTCTCCCTCTCTTCCTCCTCCTCTTCCCTATCACTATTTCTCCCTATCTCCCTCCTTCCTTATCCCTTCCTATTTTCCTCCCTCCCACCTTGTTTTCCTCATATACTCTCTGACTCACTGCCTGCCTGCCTCCCTCCCTCCCTCGTTCCCTCTCTCTCTCCCCCTCCCTGCCTCAACTCCTCCCTATCCCCCTCTTCTCAACCCCTCTACAACCTAGCTTACTTTTTTCCATCCTTACTCCCTTCTTCTGTCCCTTCCTTCCATCCCTCCTTCCTTCCTTCCTTCCTCCCTCCCATACTTCAGTCTGCCTCCCGACCCTCTTGCTTCCCTCCCTCCCTCCCTCTGTCTTATTATTCTCTTCCTTCTCCTCACCTCCATGCAAATTTTCCTTCCTCGTCTCCTTCCCTCCCTCCCTCCATGCTTCCTTCCCTCCCTCCCTCCCTCTCTCACTCCTTCGTACATGATGCATAAATAAATTGTTAGGTTGCTACTGGGGTGCATTACGCATACTTCCGGTGTGTGTGTGTGTGTGTGTGTGTGTGTGTGTGTGTGTGTGTGTGTGTTTTGTTCCTTAAGGTCTGGCATTCCTCTTAACGTGCTATATACCTTCACATATCACCACTTCAGCGCTAACACCCACCGTCCATACCACATACCTGGTAGGGTTGTCAATTATTCAGGGCTGGTGTATTGGTATTTGCGTTTATCTATTTATCTATTTATTTTTTAACGGCATGTCGGTTCAGCCAAATTCAAATCCTTAAACGGTTCCCTACCAAAGCCGGGATTCGAACCTGAGTCCACTGAGACAGCAGACTATAATATCCACACCGTCAGTAATGTTGTTTTATATGTTAATCCCTGAACCTCAATTTTAATACTACTTTCTGATATTACTATAAAATTTTCTTCAAGTCTTTTATCCCTCCAAACTGTTGCTTCTCTCTATTTTCCTGTATGGCTAAAGTTGTCAGAGGCTGTGGAGCGTCGAGCAGCGCCTTCTCCTCTACTATTGTATTCTTAAACCTCTAATTCTGAAACTCTTGTAATTATTAGGTGTTTCTACTGACGTTAAGGCCAGACCACCTGTTATGTTGGTCTGTGTAACTCTTTTCTCTCCCTTTTCCCTCCCTCACTCCCCACTTGCTTTCCTTCCTTCTTCCACCAATCCTTCATGTCTTTCTCCTTCACTGCCTTTCTCACTGCCCCCTTTCTCCTTCCCTACTCCCTCCCTTCATCCTTCCCTTCTTTCACTTCCCCTCCCTTCTTTCCTCTCCTCTTCCAAACTTTCCTCTTCGTTCCTTTCCCTCTTTTTCATTACCCTTCCTACCTGTCTTCCTTCCCTACCTTCTTCCTCCTTGCTTCTTTCCATCTTCCCTACTTCCTTCCTTCCTTCCTTCTTGTTCGCCCCTACCTGCTATTCTTTCCTGCTCTCTCCTCTCCCTCCATCCCTCCTTTTCCTCTCCCCCTTCCTTCCCTCCCTCCCTGCCTCCCTCCCAGTAAGTGTGATGGAGTCGACTTAGTGAACTTGGCTGGCCGTGGGAATACTGACACTCCCTCAAGACTGGAGGGGAGGGGAGGGGAGGGGAGGGGAGGGGAGGGAGAAGAGAAAGACAGACAAATAGATAGGTAGATAGACAGATAGACAGAGATAAATAGATAGACTGATAGATGGATAGATGAGAGAGAGAGAGAGAGAGAGAGAGAGAGAGAGAGAGAGAGAGAGAGAGAGAGAGAGAAGAGGGATGGAGGAAGGGAGAAAAGGAGGAGGAGAGGAAATGATGCAAGGAGAAAGGATGGGATGGAAGGAGAGAAGAAAAGAGAAAAGGGAGGGATGGAAAGGAGAGAAGAAAAGATAAAAGAAAGGAAAGGATTTAGGTATATAGGGAAATATGTAAATGTGAGGGAGGGAGGAAATAAGGGAGGAGAAAGAGAGAGAGGGAGAGGGAAGGGAGGAGGCGGAAGCAAAGAAGAGAGAGGATGGAGAGACAAGAGAGAGGGGAAAGGAAGACGAAGGGAGAAGGAAGGATAAAATGATAAGAAGTGTGAGAAAGAGAAGTAGGGAGTAAAGGAGAAAGGGAGAAAGGGAGATAAAGGAAAGGGAGAAACGAGAAAGGAAGGAGGAAGGAAGGGTGAGAAAGCATGACGAAGGGAAGGCGGAAGGAAAGGAGGAATAAAAGGAAGGAGAGTGAAGGAAGGTGGAGGAGGAAGGTGGGAGTGAAGGAGAGACAGGGCAGGTGGAAGAAATAAAGGAGGCAGGTAGAGAAATAAGGGCCAAGGCGAAATGGAGGGAAAGAAGAGGAGAGGAGAGGAGAGGAGAGGAGAGGAGAGGAGAGAGGAGAGGAGAGGAGAGGAGAGGAAAGAAGAGAGAGGGAAAGGAGAGAAGGAGGAGGAAGATAAAGGGAAAGATATATTGGAAAGACATGGAGAGGAGGAGGATATCGAGAGAGAGAGAGAGAGAGAGAGAGAGAGAAACACCTGGCCGTCCTCTCAAAAAAATTAATTCTTTGATGCTTGGATTTTTTTTTTTGTTCTGATATATGTAGACTGAAAATTCAAAGATGGTGGGTATTTTTAGAAGCCTTTTGGAACCGACTGTACTCTGCCAAAATGTGTGTGTGTGTGTGTGTGTGTGTGTGTGTGTGTGTGTGTGTGTGTGTGAGGGATGGAGGAAGGAAAGAAGGAAGGAAGGAAGGAAGGAAGGAAGGAAAGAATGAATGAAGGAAGGAAGGAAAAAAGGAAGGAAGAAACGAAGGAAGGAAGGAAGGAAGGAAGGAGGTAGGCAGCTGGGTATGAGTTAGTGTGGCAGCGAAAGTGTGTTGCTTGAGAGTGACGCAGGGATAGTGGGAAAAAAAAAAAAAAAAAAAAAGGAAGAGGAAGTGAACAACAAGGAAGAAAAGATAAGGAAGTGGAGAAGATAGATAGATAGATAGATAGATAGATAGATAGATAGAGAGAGAGAGAGAGAGAGAGGGGGGGGGAGAGAGAACTAGACTTATATACCAGAATGAAAATGAAAGGGGAAAATGAAGGAAGAAAGGAGGAAGAAAGGAGAAAGAAACGGGGAAATGAAGAGGAGGGGGAGGAAGAAAGGGGTAATGAGGAAGGAGAAAATGAATGAACGCCTGGGATGGAGGAAAAATATACTGAAATAAAGATAATAATAATGCAAATCAACCCTTTCAGTAAGATGACGTCGAAATCTTACTCTATTCTGGTTTCCTCCATTATTATTATTATTATTATTATTATTATTGCTATTATTATTATTATTATTATTATTATTATTTGTATTATTATTATTACTGTTCTCATTATTACTATTATTATTATTATTATTATTATTATTATTATCTTTCAGAGCTGAATAAAATCGTCTGGAGGAAGTAAGCCTGACCTAAGATAGACGTTATCGTGGTGAAGGGGTTGAGGAGAAGATAAGGGGAAGATAAGGAAGATAGGGAGGGTAGGAGGAGGTAGACATGAAAGGGAGAGGAGAAGAAAGGAAGAGAAGGAAAGGGAGAGAAGGGCGAACTTCTTCTTCTTCTTCTTCCTCCTCCCTTTACTCCTTATTTGCTGCGGTCAACTCTTTTTCATTTTTTTTTTGTATCTTATCGTCTCTCTCTCTCTCTCTCTCTCTCTCTCTCTCTCTCTCATTCCCTTCCAATTTCGTCTTTACTCTGTCCCTATCTCTATGCATCTCTCTCTCCTATTCCTTTCCACAGCTTCCTCTCTCTCTCTCTCTCTCTCTCTCCTTCCCTCCCCCTCCCCAAGAATCTCCACTATAAATATATTTCTTCAAAGTGAACCCTGGTAAAACCTCTGGCCTTAGAGAGAGAGAGAGAGAGAGAGAGAGAGAGAGAGAGAGAGAGAGAGAGAGAAACCAGGAAGACAAAAGGCATAAAAGTGAAAGACAGGAAAGTAAAAGAAAAGAATAAAAGAAAGAGAGCAAGAAGGGATAAGAAAGAGGGCAAAAAAAAATAAAATAAATAAATAAAATCCAACGGGGATAAAAAATATATGAGAAAAGAAAATACTGTTAAAAAAATGACAAGAAGAGAGAGAGAGAGAGAGAGAGAGAGAGAGAGAGAGAGAGAGGACAGAAAAACACAGAAAAAAGAGAGAAAGAGAGAGACAAGAATGAAAAAAATGTGAAAAAGGCGGAAGTGAAAAGACATAAGGGAAAAGGAGGGAAAGATTTAGTGAGAGAGAAGAAAGTAAAGAGAGAGAGAAAAAAATATTGGAAGAAGGAGAAAGAGGGGTGATAAAAAAGAGTATTAAACGAGGAAGGTCTGTGAAACGAGAGAGAGAGAGAGAGAGAGAGAGAGAGAGATGGTATGGACAAAAGAAGGGTGGGGGTGAGCAGGAAGGGGGGGAGGAAAGTGGGGAAATTGCTGGTTGTTTGCTGATTGTGAGGAGGGGGAGTGGGGAAGAGGGGAGTGGGGAGAGAAAGGAGGGGAGATTGAGTGAGGGAAGTGAGGAGGCGGGTGAGAAAAGAGGGAGGGGGGGTGTTGGAGGAGAAGAGGTGGGGGTGGGAGAGGGGTAAGAGAGATAGAAGGGGATAGAGATGGTGGAGGTGGAGAGGGAAAGGAGGAGAGCTGGAGGGAAGGGGAGGGGAAGGGGGGAGGAAAATGGAGAGGTGGAGGGAAGAAGCGATGGTGAGGGAGAGAGAAAGGCGTTGAAAGTGGAGAAAGGATTGAAAAGCAGTGACGGGGTGGGGGAGGAAGTGATGGAGTGGGGGAGGGAAGTGATAGAGTGGGGGAGGGAAGTGATAGAGTGGGGGAGGGAAGTGATAGAGTGGGGGAGGGAAGTGAAGGAGTGGGGGAGGGAAGTGATGGGGTGGGTAAAGTGGGCGGGGAAAAAAACTGAAGCAAGGCAGGATGGAAAATTAACTAGAGTACTTCGGTTCGCTGACTCTTTTCCGCTAAATTCATGCTAACCTCCAGACGATTTTCCTCAGCTCAAGAGACGCGTTCTGAACTGGAGAGGGGGGGGGTAGAGTTAGCTTTCGACAACCCCTTCACTACGACAGTTCTCCCCCTCAGCTGAGTAAAATCGTCTGGTGGGAGCAAGAATGTGAAAAGAAATTACGTCATGGGGGTGAAGGGGTTAAAAATGTGTGTGTGTGTGTGTGTGTGTGTGTGTGTGTGTGTGTGAGAGAGAGAGAGAGAGAGAGAGAGAGAGAGAGAGAGAGAGAGAGAGAGAGGACAGAAAAACAAAAAGAAGAGAGAAAGAGAGAGACAAGAAAGAAAAAAATGTGAAAAGGCGGAAGTGAAAAGACATAAGGGAAAAGGAGGGAAAGATTTAGTGAGAGAGAAGAAAGTAAAGAGAGAGAGAAAAAAAATATTGGAAGAAGGAGAAAGAGGGGTGATAAAAAAGAGTATTAAACGAGGAAGGTCTGTGAAACGAGAGAGAGAGAGAGAGAGAGAGAGAGAGAGAGAGAGAGAGAGAGATGGTATGGACAAAAGGAGGGTGGGGGTGAGCAGGAAGGGGGGGGGAGGAAAGTGGGGAAATTGCTGGTTGTTTGCTGATTGTGAGGAGGGGGAGTGGGGAGGAGGGGAGTGGGGAGGAGGGGAGTGGGGAGAGAAAGGAGGGGAGATCGAGTGAGGGAAGTGAGGTGAGGAGGCGGGTGAGAAAAGAGGGAGGGGGGGTGTTGGAGGGGAAGAGGTGGGGGTGGGAGAGGGGAAAGAGAGATAGAAAGGGATGGAGATGGTGGAGGTGGAGAGGGAAAGGAGGAGAGCTGGAGGGGAGGGGAGGGGAAGGGGGGAGGAAAATGGAGAGGGGAAGGGAAAGAGCAATGGTGAGGGAGAGAGGAAGGCGTTGAGAGTGGAGAAAGGATTGAAAAGCAGTGACGGAGTGGGGGAGGAAGTGATGGAGTGGGGGAGGAAGTGATAGAGTGGGGGAGGGAAGTGAAGGAGTGGGGGAGGGAGTGCTGGAGTGGGGGAGGGAGTGATGGAGTGGGTAAAGTGGGCGGGGAAAAAAACTGAAGCAAGGCAGGATGGAAAATTAACTACTTCGGTTCGCTGACTCTCTTCCGCTAAATTCTTACTAACCTCCAGACGATTTTCCTCAGCTCAGGAGACGCGTTCTGAACTGGGGGGGAAGGGGGGTTAGAGTTAGCTTTCGACAACCCCTTCACTACGAGAGTTCTCCCCTTCAGCTGAGTAAAATCGTCTGGTGGGAGCAAGAATGTGAAAAGAAAGAAGTCAGGGGGGTGAAGGGGTTAAAAATATGTGTGTGAGAGAGAGAGAGAGAGAGAGAGAGAGAGAGAGAGAGAGAGAGAGAATGGAACAAGGGACGGACAGGGAGAGGATGTGCTGAGTAGAGGAAGGGGGAAGAAGAAAGAAGGGAGGGGGTGATGAAAAGGGCGATTAGGGAAAAAAACGATGAAAATTTAATCATCAATGGGAACACCTGTCACGGTAAAGGTGTTAAAGGTGCATCTGACCCTTCACAACCAAGACAATTTTCATGAGTGTGACAAGGATATAAAAAAATATATATATAAGATGGTAGTAGCAATGACCTCCAGGGCTTAGCAGGCTCCCTAACACTTCTCCCCTACCAGTGTAATTAGCCTTAGTTCAGGGTCTCCTATTTATCAAAGACGCAAAGGATGTCGATTTTAACACCCTCAATCCAATTACTTTTTTATAATCTTTTCTTGCCATTTCCTGACATTTTAATTCCCTAATGACCTCAATTATGCTCTGTCTAACTCCTCCAACTCCAAAGTCTATCCCACGGTGAATAAAATCGTCAAGAGAAGGCAAGACTAAGATTATATGTCAGGGGATTTAGAATGTTAAGTGCAAAGTCAATAGAGTTAAATGAACATATATGAGGATGTGAAGGAGTACTATAGGAAATAAGACGCTAAGGAGAGATGTGAGGGGTGTTCATAGCCCGCGAGTATGGGGGGACAAGGTGGGTGGTGTGGTGTGGTGTGGTGTGGTGTGGAGTGATGTGATGAAGTAATATGTGGAATGTTAAACCCTGCAATATTGTGGTGATGATGTCGTGTGGTGTAAAATACCATAACACACCATACTGTCTTGTGGTGCTACGAGGTGATGCAGCAGTGTGGCGTGGTGTGGTGGAGTGTGGTATAGCGCAGTGCTGGTATCATCCGGTGTGGAGGGTGTAACTTAGGGATGTGATGTGGTGGTGTGTTATTCTGTGGTGTATTGTGATGCCTGGCGCTCATGTGGGTGGTGGTGTGCTAGGCTGAACTGTGATGTGGTGTTAGGGTGTGGTGTAGTGGTGTAGCCTGGTGTAGTAGTAGGTGTAGATGTCTGGTCTGGTGTTCTGCTAGGATGTGGTGTGGTAAAGTCTGCTGTGGTGTTGTGTGGTGGTGTGACGTGGTGGGTGAAATCTAATGTGGTGTGGTGCTTTATGCTGTAGTGTGGTGTTAGCAAGTGTTATGTGTTACTCTTTATTGTGCTATAGTGTAGAGTAATATACGTTATGGTGGTGTGATGTGGTGTCTAGCAGTGGTATGTGATATATTTTAAAGTGGTGTAATGTGCTTTGTGTGATGCACTTAAGGTGGGTTGTGTAGGGTAGGGTATGGAGTGTGGTGTAGTGTGGTGCTGTGTGCTAATAGTGTGGTGTGGTGTGGTGTGGTGTGAGGGGGGGGACTTAGTATGTAAAGCGGGATTATTCTTGCTTCCTACCACCCTGAAGGTTACCAGTGAGGGAAATACCGCCCCCCCCACACACACACACACACACACACACACACACACACACACACACACACACCACCTCACTACACACACATTCATACAAACACACACATTACTAAATCCAAACACACACACACACACACACACACACACACACACACCCGGAAACCCACGTATTTTGCAAGACATCCAGGAACTGAATCACGACACTACGGCATCCACAGAAAGCCGAAAAACGTGTAGCGACAGAGTTACCACCGGAACTCTTTTGACTCACTCCCAGCTGAGGGAAAACGTCTGGCGGTAGCTGGAATATGAGAAAAATCGTCTGGGGTCACTAGGAAAAGACTGCTAGAGTTATCCCGACCACTGAAGGGCTGGTGGTGATGGTATGAACCCTCCCAGGCTCCTATGACTCACTCTCACCTGTGTAAAATCGTCTGTTACCTGGCATGTAATTAGACGAGGCCATGAAAGAATTAAGGGAAAAATGTATAAATGTGTAAATGTAAAAATGTATAAATGTATGAATGTATAGATGTTAAAATATACGGTAAAATGTATGAATGTACAAATGTAAAAATGTATGAATGTATAAATGTATGAATGTATAAATGAAAGAATGTATATATGTAAAAATGTATAAATGTAACTCTTTAGCCCTTCCTTTCCATGAGGTATTCTGCACTTTGCTCCTATTAACACGAAGCGATTATATTTAAAAAAAAAAAAAAAAAACTATATTCAGCTCCAGTATTTGAATACAAGATATGTCACTGCACTAAGGGGTTGGGCTACTTCACAGCGATGATCTCTTTTTCCTTTATCAGGCTACCTCAGAGGGTTTTATTGATTTTAAAGGAGGGTTTATAGTAGTGCGGAGGACAAGGAACTGTGTATTAAACCCCTCTAGGTAAAAAAAATCCCGAAGGCCGAATAAAATAATCTCAAAAAGCTAGGGAAAAGAAAATCCTCCACTTCACTTCGATGACCTATTTTACATTCTATCATTGCCACCACCACACGATTTTATTCAGCCTGGAAGGACTGGAGGGGTTGGACATACCTTTTATTAACCCCTTCACTACAAGATACATGTCCTGCGTTCAATAAAATCGTCTGGAGGTACTAAGAATGAACCTCTTTATTTCAATTCTGTATTTTATATTTTATTCTTCTAACCACTTCGTGATAATTTTCTTCAGCTCAGGAGGGACTGTTGGAGGTGGAGGGGTTGGAGGGAGCTTTTTATATCTTATGCTGATGAAAATCCTCTGGAGATAATTAATATTATTAACAAAAATAATACCACCACCACCACCACCACCACCAACAACAACAACAACAACAACAACAACAATAATAATAATAATAATAATAATAATAATAATAATCAATCCATCCATCCATCATCCAATCCCACATTGCCCCACGAGGAGCGCAGGAGCCCGGGGCCGGGCAGTTGGTCCCGACATTTAAGATGAGAGTGAAAATAATAATAATAATAATAATAATAATAATAATAATAATAATAAGTGTAATGCAAATGGACTAAAAAAAAAAAAGGAAGTCACCGGAAGGAAGGGATTAAGACCAAAAAGGCATTCAGTAGAGCACATACCTTCGCCACACCGAACAAATTCGCACACGGTATTTAGTTTGACCCGACAGGAAACTCTGTGAACGTCAGCCTCCAAATACTGGGTGAAGTTTTAGCCCTTCGTGGCATCTACAGACGACTTTATTCAGGTTACAAGAGTCCTGTAGTACTGTAGTAAAGGGATTAATGAAGGCTATATTCGTTACTCATCCACGTCCACTATTTATCCTTAAGTTGAATAAAATCGTCTTAAGATGACAGAAACGTAAGATAAATAAAAAGTACTGGTAGTGAAGAGGTGAAGGAATGATGCGCTTAAGTCGCAGCCACACAGGAAGGGGGCAGGAGTGGGTGAGGTGAAGCGAGGGCAGGTTTGCAATAGTAAGGGCTGCGGTTAGGGTGTCTATTATCTCTAGTCCTCCTCCAGCGCAGTGCAATAAATGTTCTGTCAGTGTGCATGATATGGGATGCATCACAAAAAGACGCTGTGGGTGCAACATCAACTATGGTCACTTCTATGGGTTATAGTGCTGAAAAAACTTCCTGTGTGGCAGCAGCCTTACTAAAACCACGAATGATTCCTGTATTTTCACTTATTTACATTACACTTTAATTACGCTGTCTATATGTCCCCATGACCTTTTAAAAATTTTCAAGATTCTCCAGTATATTTTCCTATAATACAACAGACGAACACGCATGAAAAAACAACCGCTTCCACACTGAGAATGATTTATGTGTGATGAATATAAAAACAGAATATCCCTCTCATAGTAAGTATAGCCTTCACTCCCTCTCCCAGCAAGTACAGCATCCTCTTTAGTATCACCACCATTCCCGGGTCTAATTTCTACAGCCGGTAACGCTTCCGAGTTCAGCGCAATCCGATTAACTCTACGGTATCAGCCACCCGGGTTTCACGTACGGCCTTACCCATCACCGTGAATGACTTGACGCCAGAATTTAATAACAGAAGATGTGAGGAAATATTAAAGTGATAATATACAGCGAAGTAATTAAATAAAAAATCAGATTGTCCAGGTATACTTAGCAACAGATTAAAAATATAGGATAAAGGACTGACTGCTTTTGATACTATAAATACAATAGGAGAAAAACAATACCATTCATTCTCCCGTTTTCATTACTGTATGAATTTAACAGGGTAAACTAATGAAATCTCACAATAATCATCATCCCGTTCCAACTATTACAAAAGGGTGGGTTGTTATTGTTTTCGTGGTCCCAGCCTCATCTGGACGTAAACCCGGTGGACTGCAGGCTGAATTTGGTATCCGGGGAGTAAGCTGGGGGTTAAGGGATATTTGTACAGCCGGGCAGTGGAGCCAGCCGGTCATATCAGTGCCACCGCGTGAAGGGGGTTGGAACAGCACGTCAGGAGGGCTATTATTAGCGTGGGGGGAATGTAGACACACCACTCATCATCCAAGCCCTTGAAGTAATCGGCTCAAGTATCACACGAGAAGAAAAAAAAAAGAAAAAAGAAAGAAAAGATAAAAACAAAAGAAAAAAAGCTTCCCACCCACAATTTAACTTTCGAATAATATAAACTTTCCTTACCATAAAAAATAAAATAAAAAAAGAAAAATGGAAGCCTGGGTATGCCCCTCCCAAAAAAAACCCCTCTCCATTGACAATTTAACTTTCGAATACTAAGCACATTATAAGTCGTGAAAAATTGTAAAAACTCTAAAAAATCTTGTCCAAACCCAGTGAATGAAGTTTAAATTTGCAATGAAGCTGGTGTCATGCAACTTTGATATTGCAACGAGGGGTTCTGTTGGTTTAGGTATGGTCTCTCTCTCTCTCTCTCTCTCTCTCTCTCTCTTTACCTGTCCCCCTGCCTGTCGCCTACTTACCTGTCTACTTACACAGTTCGGCTTACCTACCTACTCGTACGTCCTTGTCTTTGTCTACCTACTTATTCACCTACCTATCTCCCTACCTACCTGTCGACTTTTAACCTACACCTACCTACCTACCCACCTACCAGTCTACCTACCTACCTACCAGGCTACCTTCTGACCTACTGCATACCTACCAACATATCTACTTACCTATCTACCTTCCCATTAATCCATTACCTACCTACTTACCCTTACTAACCAACCTCCCAATATGTCTTTCACATCTTCCTGTCCAGTACCTACTACACCTTCTACCTACCTACCTACCTACATACATACATACATACCTACCTACCTAACAGTCTTTCCATTAACATACCAGCCTACCTACTTCCCTATCTCTCCATATATATACCTACTTACCAATATTCCTACCTATTTCCCTGCCTGCATATCTGTTCCTACACTTTCCATACACCTTCCTACTTCCTCACTTATCTACCTGCTTAGATCCCTCCTACCTACTTACCTACCTACTCCTCCTTCCTGCCTACTTGCATGCCTACCTACCAACCTACCTCCATTTACCTGTTCACTTTTCCACATACCTACCTACTTACCAACCTACCTACCAACCTACCACTTACTTACTTGTCTACCCACCTACTTACCTACCTACCTACCTACCGACAGGAGGGACATCGAGAACACTACAATAATTTCATCCTACTTGCATCCTGAGGTCTCTCTCTCTCTCTCTCTCTCTTTTGCTCACATTTATTGCCAAACCCGTTCTAACTTTCCTCTCCATCACTTGTCACTTTCCTTTTCCCTCGCTCAAATTCTCTCACTCTTCGGCATTCTCCTCTCTCTCTCTCTCTCTCTCTCTCTCTCTCTCTCTCTCTCTCCACCAGGCAATAGATCCCATCTATCGAGGGGTGTGAAAAATCAAAAGGGAACGGTTCTGATATGAAATGCTGGAGGGGGAGAGAGAGAGAGAGAGAGAGAGAGAGAGAGAGAGAGAGAGGAGGGGAGGGGAGGGAAGGCGAGGGGAGGGGAGGGGAGGGGAGGGGGGGGAGGAGAGGAGGGAGAGTGAAGGAGTTAGGGGAGGGAAGGGGAGACAGGAAGAGAGAAGCGGAGAAAGAGAGGGAGTAAATGAATGGATTGAAAGAAAATGGGGGAACGTGTGGGAGGGTGAGGGGTGAGAAAGAGAAAGAGGGAGAGAATGAAAACAGTAATAAAGACGGAATTTTGAGAGAGAGAGAGAGAGAGAGAGAGAGAGAGAGAGAGAGAGAGAGAGAGAGAGAGAGAGAGAGAGAGAGAGAGAGAGAGAGAGAGGAACTGATAAGAAGAAATGGAAGGATAGAAGGAAGATGAAAATAAGAAGGCGAAAAGAAAGATAGGATGACAGAAGCGAGGACAAAAAGAGGAAGGCAGAGAGATGCAGCTGATTTATTCTCTCTCTCTCTCTCTCTCCCCTATCTTTTTTTTTCTTCCTACCCTTTCTCCTTCCTTTTCGAATCACCTTCCTCCCTCCCCTTTTCCTTCCTTTCCTCCCCATCTCTTCTGCTTTCCTCTCCTCCCACCAGCTTTTCCTCCCCACTCCCTCCCTTTTCTCTCTCCTACCTTCCTTCCTCCCTCATCTCCTTACCTTACTTCCCTCCCTCCCTCCCTCCCACCCTCTTCTCTCCACCTTCTCTCTCCCCTTCCCTCTCTTCCACCTCCCCTCTCTCCCTCCCTCCCTCCCTCTCTCCTCTTTCCGACCTCCCTCCCTCCCCTCCCTCCCCCCCTCCCTCTCTCCTCTTTCCGACCTCCCTCCCTCCCTCCAGCTTTCCTTATTACTTTCTCTCCGATCTAATTTTCCTGACCTTTTAGCGAGAGAGAGAGAGAGAGAGAGAGAGAGAGAGAGAGAGAGAGAGAGAGAGAGAGAGCACACACAACCAACATTTAAAACCACCAACATTACCAACATCACAAGACTCCTGACCTACCACTATCAACTACCACAACTACAACCACACCCACAGCAACCACAACAACTACCACCATCACCAAAACTACCACCACTACTTATTAACTACCACTATCAAAACCACTAACCAGCATCGCACCCATTACTGCTACTACTACTACTACTACTATAATATCGCTCTCCCTGTTACCTCCTCTTTATTCTTCCTCTTTACCTCCTCTTTATTCTTCCTCTTTACCTCCTCTTTATTGTATGGTTTTATTCCCTCTTCACTCTGTCTTCTTCACTTTTATATCTTTATCTTCCTTTATTTTCATCATTCAGTTTTATTGTTTTATTACTCTCTCTCTCTCTCTCTCTCTCACTTTTATTCCTCTTTCCTGCCACCTTCCTCTCACTCCTTCATTCCCCCTCCCTCCATCAACACATATTTTTTGTCTATTTCTCCATCTCCAACATTTTTCGACTTTCTCACTTTCATAAAATTCTCTCACAATTTCTCATATTTCCCAGTTATATTTTTCTTTCATCTCCCTCCTTCATTTCATCTCTCTTCATTACTCTCACTTATTGCCTTTTATTTCATTTCACTTGGTGTTTATCCTTTCTTCATTTCTTCCTTCCTTTTTCTTCATTGGCCATACTTCCCTGTTCTGTTCCTCATTCGCGTCCTTCCAGCATTTCCTCTCTCTCTCTCTCTCTCTCTCTCTCTCTCTCTCTCTCTCTCTCTCTCTCATTTTCCTCACTTCTTTCCTGCTTCCTCTATCGTTTCTTCCTCTCCTCAATTCTTTTCTTATTTTTTCGGTCAGTCTCTCAGTCTTCCTTGTCCTTGTGTTCTCTTTTTCCTTTCATTTCCTCCTACATTCATCTTCTCCCAATTTCCTTCACTCATTTCCTCCTTCCTTTCGTTACGATGTCATTTTTTTCACTTGATTTTCTTATTTCACTATGTTCTCCACTTTCGCTCTCCCCATTTCCTTCTTACCTTCCTCCTCTCTCCATTTCCCCTCACTTTATCCTGTTACCTCTTTTCTACCTGTCCTTTTCCCCTTCAGTTCTTTCATATTTTTCCCCTCTCGCTTCTTCAATGTATTCAATGGTAATCTCCCATGTTCCAAAGCTTTATTTTACCCCCTTTCCCTCTTGCATTCCTTTCCTTTCCATTTCCCCCACCTTTTTTCCTAATTCCTCTTTCTTCTCTTCCTCTCTTTTTAATTCTTTCACTTTTTTATATATATGCTTTTTTAGTTAATAGTCTGATAATCTCCTATGTTACCAAATTTAATTCCTCCTCTTTTTTTCCTCTTCTCTTCATTTCACTCGTCTGTCTCCTCTTTCTTCACTTCCTTCCTTTCCTCTTACTTTTCGCCACTCACCATTTCACATATTTCCTTCCCTTCTCTTCATTTCCTTCATTACCCAGCTTTCCTTCTTCCTTCACTCGTTTTTTCATTACTCATGTGCTGAGTTTTATTTTTCTTTCCCACCCCTTCTCTCTCTCTCTCTCTCTCTATCCTTTTTCCTCTCTCCACCTTCCTTCGCTTTTTTTTATCTCCTTTTCCTTGTCTTTCTCTATTTTTTCTTATTTTTTCTCCTTACTCTAAATCTCTATTATGCTTCCACCTCCCAAGTTATATTATTCTTTTCTCTCTCTTCCTTCTTCATTTCTCTCTCTTCTTCCTTCATTTCTCTCTCTTCCTCCTTCATTTCTCTCTCCTCCTCCTTCATTTCTCTCTCTTCCTCCTTCATTTCTCTCCCTTCCTTCTTCATTTCTCTCTCTTCCTCCTTCATTTCTCTCTCTTCCTCCTTCATTTCTCTCTTCCTCCTTCATTTCTCTCTCTTCCTCCTTCATTTCTCTCTCTTCCTTCTTCATTTCTCTTGTCCTCCTTCCTTTCTCTCTCTTCTTCCTTCATTTCTCTCTCTCTCCCTCCTTCCTTTCTCTCTCGTCCTCCTGCCTTTCTCTCTCTTCCTCCTTCATTTCTCTCTCTTCCTCCTTCCTTTCTCCTCTTCATTTCTCTTGTTATTCTCTCCTTCCTCTCTCGTTTCGTCTCTCTTTAATTCTCCGTATTTTTTTCCTTTTCTCCCTTGTTCCAGAGTTTTATGCCTCTTTCCTCTCCCTCTTGTATTCTTCCTCTCTTTATTTCGCCCACATGTTCTTACCTCTTAATGCTTTTTTCCATTACTTTAATTCCTTCACAGTTAATTCTCACGTTTATGACTGATAATCTCGCTTAGTCTCCGGTTTTACTATCCTCTCTCTCTCTCTCTCTCTCTCTTCTCTCTTTCTCCCTCTCTCTCTCCCCCCCGACATTCTGCCCTTCCTCCTTCCCCCTCTCATCCCCCTTCTCTCTCTCTCTCTCTCTCTCCAGCATTCCTCCTCCCTCCATTTCCCTCACTTTTGTCCAACTCCTCTCTTCCTTTTTCCCTCTCCTCAATTCCTTCTCGTCATTTTTTCCTTCACTTCTTTCCTCCTTTTCCTCTCTCTCTTCAAAGCGCTGCCTCTGTCAATTTCCCGAGTGGCAGAGGGAGGTGTTGGCACGGTGGTGGCAGGGGGTGGAAGAGAGGGTGGAAGAGGGTGGAAGAAGCGGCAGGGGACAGTAGTAAAGATGGAAGGAAAAAAATGAGGAAAAAGGAGTCGATAAAGAGACAGAGGGGATAGGTATGTGGAAGAATGGTTAAATGGGTGGAGCAGTGGGTGGAAGAGAAGAGGGTGGAAGAGAGGGTGGAAAATTGGGTGGAGGAGATGGAAGACGAGACATGAAGGTGAGAAAAATGACAAATGGATGATGAAGGTGAAAGAATGGAAGAGAGGAAAGCAGCGTAGAAGGAGAGATGGGAAAGAGGGTTAAGGGGAAGATGGAAGGGTGGAAGAAGTGGATGAAAGTTAAATGTGAGAAAAAAAAAAGTGATGGAGTGGAAAGAGGAAGGCGAGTTTTCGGGAAGGTGGAAGGAAGGGAAGAGAGTGGAAGAGAGAGGATGGAAGGGTGGAAGAGAAGACGGAAGAAAGATTAACTGGGTGGAATAGAGAGTGGTAGGGTGGAATAGGAATGGAAGGCAGGATGCTAAGTGGAGAAGGAGGAGGAGGAAAAGTGGAAAGGGATGTGGAAGAAGGGTTACAAGGATGGAGAGAGGATGGATGGCTGCAGAGATGGAAAAGCAGAGGCTGGAAGGCTGGAAGGAAAATTGAGGGTGGAAAGGATGGAGGAAGAAAAGTCAAATGAGTGCAAAGGAGAATGGAAAGTTAGAAGAAAGATGAAAAGAAGAAAAAGTGGAAGGAATGACAAAACCACGAGAACAGAGTGGAGGGAAAGGTGGAGGTGGAAGAGAAGGTGGTGGTTTGGAAGGGAAGGGTGGAAGAGAGGCAGGCAGTGTGAGAATGGAAGATGGAACGCGGTGTAAGGGTGAAAAGATGATGAAAGAATGTGAAGCAGAACTGAAATGGAAAGGGTGACAAAAAGAGAGGGAGAAAAAGTGGAAGGGTGAAAGAAAGATGAAAACGAGGGTGTCAGGGTGGAAAAGCTGGTGGAAGGGTGTCATGCAGGTTGAGGGAGGAAGAGAAGGGTGCAAGAAACCCTAACCAAACATTTCACTCTCTCCCTTTTTCCACCCTGCCAACCCATTAATTCACCCTGCCATCCCATTTTCTCCCTGCCAACCCATTAATTCTCCCTGCCATCCCGTTGTCTCCCTGCTAACCCACTTCCACCCTGTCAACTCATTTTCTCCCTGCCACCGTAAATCTACCCTGTCAATCCATGTTTTCACCCTGTCAATCCACTCTCATCTGCCACATTCTTTCCATCAACTCTCTTCCTCCTATAAACCCTTTCCACCTGAGGACGCTATCGTTTAATTCTCGCTATCAACAGACGATTTTTATTACACTTCAGACGGTTTTTTTGTCGAACTGGAGGGGGTACTTACGGCTTTCATTAACCCTTCAATGCTCGGGTGCACTCCTCAGCTGAATAAAATCGTCTGGTAGTTGTAGCCCCAGGTTCATCTAAATGTGAACCCCAATGGACTGCAGGTTGAAGTTGCCCCTCTACTGCAGCTCACCATCCTCCTTTCGTGGGTTAGCGAGGGAGATGGGGGGCGTTTGTATAATCGGGCAGCTCCACCGACAAATTATCTCAGTGCCACCACGTGAAGGCACCCCCCTCCCAGCACCATAAGTCACTACAACAATTACGAGGCTCTGGCACAACCAACTATTATGTCCCTTGTTTCCGCGAGAGGCAAAAATAAGTGTATTATAATTCTCTTAAAGACTCACCTAATATACCATAGCAGTAGCCGTGTGTGTGTGTGTGTGTGTGTGTGTGTGTGTGTGTGTGTGTGTGTGTGTGTGTGTGTTGGGCAGCCGAAAATACACATTCAAATCTCACCAAAATTGGCGCAGAAATCGCAAAAAATTCGCTGGTGTGAAAAAACTTGGTCCCAACACGATTGAAAAACTTTTACTATATTTAATGAGAGACCACATTTTGACCAAAAAAACGCTGCTCCCGGAGCCCGGCATAGGATCTCCGTAGAATTTTTTGCCCACAGGTACAACTAAAGTATTTCGGACTTGCGTTCGGACAACTTGGTTTCCATTCCCGAAGCTGCAAATAACACGATCAATTGGTTAGCTCCAAAAAATCCAAGTGACAATGTTACACTAGAACAGCACATAAACGCGAGAGCCCTCCGCAGGAGCAAGTGCGAGGGGCCCGTAGGGCCCACGAGCACTTGTTTCCTCTCTATATTTCATCTCGCCACAATTAACATAATCTTACATTCAAAAATACGCGTTCCTTCTTACCTCTTCGTATTCTCAGCGTCCCTTTGTCGGAATATATTTAGGGAAATCTCTCTGTCTGTCTGTCTGTCTGTCTGTCTCTCTCTCTCTCTCTCTCTCTCTCTCTCTCCCAGCTATCACTGCTTTCTGGGTGATGCTCTTCCCTATTATGGTGCACATGCAGTTCCTTAACCCCATTACGGTGAACCATACGCACCCGTCTACCTACAGTACACACTCAAGCGAAAAAAATAACCGGTATTCTCAGCTGTCCCCAAAGCTGGCCCTGTCTCTTTCCCTATTTCTACGACCTCCAGTCTTTTCAATATAATGTACCTAGGTAATCAGAAGTTAATAAATGCTGATCCTAACTTCATTTAGACCAAGCATCTTTGGAAAGGACTACGTTTGAAAATACGCAGCCTTTGGTTCTTTCTATTAAAAAAAAAAAAAAAAAAAAAAAAACATGAATACGATGACTGCGAAATATCCTTCATTGTGACTGACTTAAAGCTAGGTCTAAATACATTGCCTCTGTATTTTTAAGTATTTAGTATTTTCCACACAAGCCAGTCTTCAAAGTGGTCAAAAGTGGCAAATGCTTCTGTTTATGCCACTTACCTTATATGGCAATACTGTGACCACTTTATTTTCGATTTTGTTCTGACTGTCACTTACGATTTTATTCAATTTAAGGGCGACCTCTCGTAGGGAAGGGGTTAAGTAGACTCCATTCATCCCTTCATCACGAGGCCTTCCCTACGATGAATATAATCGCCTGACGGTAGTAAGAACAAATGAAGGAGGTCTCGCCGTACTGAAAAGGTTACCAATAAATAAAAATAAAACAAATAATAAAGGAAGGTTAAGTGGGTGCGTGTAGGAGGTGGAGGAATGTGGTAAAAAAAATTAAAGGTGGAAGGGAAGGTGGAAGAGGTGGAGGGGAAATGTGGATGGCAGGCTGGGTGGGTGGGTGGCAGGGTGGAAACATTGATGGCAGTGTGGATGGCAGAGGAAGAGTGAAGTTGTGAGAGAGAGAGAGAGAGAGAGAGAGAGAGAGAGAGAGAGAGAGAGAGAGAGAGAGAGAGAGAGAGAGAGAGAGAGGAAGTAATGTGGAAGGGACAAATATAGAACTAGGGAGAAAGAGTGATGGGAGTAAAAAGGGGAAATAGGGGAACACTAGAAATGGAGATAGTAGAGAGAGGAAAAAAGAGCAAATTAAAGAAAAAAAAAAAGCAGAGTAAGGGATGATCACAGTAAACAGAATAAAGAAAATAGGGAGATAAAACAAGTAAAGCACAAAAGAAATGATAGGAAGAGCAAAGAGGAATGGCTGAGAAATGCAGAGAAAATGGGAACAGCAGACTGGAAGAGAGAGGGAGGTCAGAAGTAACACAAAAGAGAGAGAGAGAGAGAGAGAGAGAGAGAGAGAGAGAGAGAGAGAGAGAGAGAGAGAGAGAGAGAGAGAGAGAGAGAACAAGTCAAACACTAGACACAACTTAAACACCCTGACCACAAAAAAACGGTGAGTATTCAAGAAACTACTTTAAACAGAATATAACGAAAAATCTACTTATCATAGTAACTCATTTAGGTGGATTATGTGTATTTTATTTTTCTACCTACACCAGTAAATTATTGTCTACGTTACAGCTGGTTCTCGTCTACAGTATTCCAACTACCAATCAATCATTCTCAGTAACCTTTCTAGACAAGTTAGCCCCGTCATACGAAAAAGAGCTCGTTTTCTATTTCACCTGACGCCAAACCATTATATTTGGCTCAGTCCTACGCCTGAGAGTGTACTGTCACCATTAAATCTCTCATGATCGGGATTACTCTCGTATTTCGTTCCAGTTACGGAATGGGTTAGAGAGAGAGAGAGAGAGAGAGAGAGAGAGAGAGAGAGAGAGAGAGAGAGAGAGAGAGAAGTACAAAAGGAAGAATGGAGAT
>NC_137010.1:35815652-35833152 GCF_032717465.1 Coenobita brevimanus
TCCTCCCATACCTCTCCTTCCCTCCCTCCCTCCCTCCCTCACATCCACTCTTCAACTGTACTTCTCTAATTACCTTCCTCCTTCTTTTCACAATCTCTCTCTCTCTCTCTCTCTCTCTCTCTCTCTCTCTCTCTCTCTCTCTCCGATATATTCCATCGATATTTCCCTTACTCCTCCTCCTTCTCCTCCACTTTTCCTCAGCGTTTCTCTTCTTTCCTCCCATCCCCTCCATTTTTCCTCCGTATTTCTCTTACTCCCTCCCCTCCCTCCTTCCCTCCCTCACTCACGCACTCACTCACTCCTTCCCTTCCCTCCCTCCCTCTCTCCCTTCCCTCCCTCCCTAAGCCTGAGGGAGGAGGGAGGTGAATCACTTGAAGGAGGAGGGACGTGATGATCCTCCCTTCTCCATTGATCCGGGAGGGAGGGAGAGGGGGAGGGAGGGAGGCACAGAAGGGAGGGAGACAGAGAGGAGAGGGAGAAAGGGAGGGAAGGAGGCAAAGGAAGGAAGGGAGGGAGAGAGGGAGGGAGGGAGGGAGGGAGGGAGGGAGGGAGAGGAGGGAGGGAGGGAGGGAGAGGAGGGATAGAGGAAGGAAGGGAGGAAAGGAGACAGAGCAGGGAGAGAGGAAGGAAGGGAGGAAAGGAGGCAGAGCAGGGAGAAAGGGAGGAAGGGAGGGAAGTAGGGAGAAGAGGGAGGGAGGGGGGAGGAAAGGAGGCAGAGGAGGGAAAGAGAAAGAAAGGGAGGGAAGGAGCCAGAGGAGGGAGAGAGCGAGAAAGGAGGGAGGCAGTGAAGGAGGGAGGGAGAAAGAGAGGGAAGGGGACAGAGGAGAGAGGCAGGGAGAAAGGGGGGGAAGGAGGCAGAGCAGGGGGAGAGAGAGGAAGGGAGGGAAGGAGGGAGAAGAGGCAGAGAGGGAGAAAGGGAGAGACGGAGAAAGGGAGGGAGGGAGACAGAGGTAGGGAGAGAAGCAAAGAGATTGGAGAGAGATGGAGTTAGGAAAGAGGGAGAGAAGGAAGGAGAGAAAAAGGGAAGGAAGGAGGAACTGAAGGAAGAGGGGGAGGAAGGGAAAGAAAAGGAAAGAAGGAAGAGAAGGAGGCAAGGGGGAGTGAATGAGAAAAGGGACTGAAGGAAGGACATTACAAAAGGAAGGAAAATACTAGGAAAAGAAGGGAGGGAGGGAAGGAGGGAGGAAGTACTGTAAGGAAAATAAAGGAGGAGGAGAGAGAGAGAGAGAGAGAGAGAGAGAGAGAGAGAGAGAGAGAGAGAGAGAGAGAGAGAGAGAGAGAGAGAGAGAGAGAGAGAGAGAGGCGTGGGTGGGAGACACAAAATGCAGGAAAAGTGAAGGCGGGAAGGAGGAGGAGACCAAGCAAGAGAGACCAAGGGAGAGAGACCACTTCCTCGCCCTTATTCCCAGCTCGGTTTAGCAAAAGCTCTTAATATCTGTGTCTTTGCTACTTATTCTGATTTTTACGCTGTTCTCTCTTACGAAATTTTTTGTACTTTTCAATATGGACTGAAGTTACATATATATTCTCTTGTATTTTATTTTTTATTTTTGGTTATGGTATTTACAACCAATAACCTTTTTTCTTACTGAGTTGAGTTTGCATTTACACCACAAAGAAGTAAACAAAGCGGCATATTCCAAAGTAAACTGTTAGGGATGAGGTGGTGTGAAGCCTGGTATACTGGGGAGAGGTGGTGTGAAGCCTGGTATACTGAGGAAAGGTGGTGTGAAGCCTGGTATACTGGGGAAGAGGTGGTGTGACGCCTGGTATACTGGGGAAGAGGTGGTGTGAAGCCTGGTATACTGGGGAGAGGTAGTGTGAAGCCTGGTATACTGGGGAGAGGTGATGTGAAGCCTGGTATACTGGGGAAGAGGTGGTGTGAAGCCTGGTATACTGAGGTGAGGTGGTGTGAAGCCTGGTATACTGGGGAAGAGGTGGTGTGAAGCCTGGTATACGGGGAAGAGGTGGTGTGAAGCCTGGTATACTGGGGAAAGGTGGTGTGAAGCCTGGTATACTGGGGAAGAGGTGGTGTGAAGCCTGGTATACTGGGGAAGAGGTGGTGTGAAGTCTGGTATACTGGGGAGAGGTGGTGTGAAGCCTGGTATACTGGGGTGAGGTGGTGTGAAGCCTGGTATACTGGGGAGAGGTGGTGTGAAGCCTGGTATAAGAGCGAGAGAAGGACACTATCTACACCAAGCAAGAGTTTACACCTATCCATCACCTTCCTATTTATTTCTTTATCTTTATTAATTAGCTTACCTGTATTTATTACCTCACCTCATCTACCTGGCGTGAAGGGAGGCTATGTTTTGTGTCTGTTTGATTTTTTTGTCTGTCCGTCTGTATGTACTGAAATATTACAACAAAAATCGCAATAATATCGGGATCCTGACCAATCTGAGAGAGAGAGAGAGAGAGAGAGAGAGAGAGAGAGAGAGAGAGAGAGAGAGAGAGATGGATATTCAGTTCAGAGGTATGACTAAGCTACAAGAATAAAGACATGAATAACAGTGAAAGACATGATTAAATTTTGGCTGAAGTACATTGAAGATCATGGCCACAGATGCACTTCAAAGGCTGCACCAACATGATCATTGCACCTTCATAATACTGAGGGACATTACGCTGCACAGGAGAGATAGAAAAATTACTGAAGGATATATATAGAAAAAAGACTAAGAAATTACTTATAAATACATTGGAAAAAGACTGAGAAATTATTGAAACTTGAGGTGATTAATACACAACTCTAACATTACGTGATATAATTCAATGAGAGGTTAATTAGAGGTTAGTGTAGAGCAGGTAAACTCAATATTGAATACCTTTAGGGTTGATTGTATACCTGTGTGTCTTCATGCCTCTACCTGTCTCTCCTTTCCTTCTCCTTTTCTTTCATTCGTTTCTTCCTCCTCCCTCTCTTTAAATCTGTTGTTTTCCTCTCGATTTCCCTTCCCGCCTCCTTCCTGTCTTTCCCCCTTTTACTTTCCTTCATTTCCTTCTCCCTCCTTTTATTCGCCTTCCATCGGTCATTCCTTCTCTCTCTTTCACCTTCCTTCTTCTCACTGTGCTCTCCCCTTCTTTCATCTCCTCGTGCTTTCCTCCTCTCTGCTCTTCTTTCTCTTTCCTCTCCCTCTTCTATCCCTTCCCTTCATCTATCTTCTCCTTTTCTAGATTCTTCCTTTCCTTCTACATCCATCAGTGTTTCCCTCTTTCTCTCTCTCTCTCTTTTCCTTCCTCTCGCTCTGCCCTCCCTCCCTTTCATTATTCTTCTCCTTCCCTCCTCTCCAACTTTTTCCTCCTTCTCCTCCTTAACTTTTTCACCTCCCTCACTTTCACGCTTCTTTTTCAACTCTCTCTCTCTCTCTCTCTCTCTCTCCTCTACCTCGATTTCCACTTTCACTTCCTTCTCTCATCATCCCTTAATATTTATCTTCTCTTCACCTTATTCCCTCCCACTTCTCTACTTTTCCTCCTCTCTCTCTCTCTCTCTCTCTCTCGCTTTTTCCCAAGTCGCCTTCCTTGCTTCCTTCCTTTACCCAGAAACCTTGTAAAATATAAAAGCTTCTTTCTCAGCCTCCTTTATTTCCTTCTGTTCTTTAATCCCTTCCTTCCTTCCTTCTCGCCGCTCACTTCGTCCTCCTTCATTCAGCCACTCCTTCACCCACTCCTTCCCTCTTAGTTTTCTCTACATTAAAATTTTCTTCACCGTCTATCATTCCTTCCCTCACTCTTCTTCACCACCTTACTCTCTTTCCTCTCTTCTTCCTTTCTTCTTCTCCTCTTCTTATTCGTTTATCTTTTACTCTCCCGCCCGTATTCCTACTTCGCTCTTCTCATTTGTTTTTCTGTTATTTCTTCTATGCTTTTCGCTTTTCCCTTTCCATTCGTTCATCGATTACCCTGCCTTCCTCTTTCTTTTCATCGCTCTTCCTTTCCCGTTCGTTCACCTGTTATTCTCTTTCTTTCTCTGTCTGTCTGTCTGTCTGTCTGTCTCTCTCTCTCTCAGTTCCTAATTCTCCCTTCTCTCTCTTTTTTATTTTTTTAGTTTTTTCCTTGCATACATTTTTATTCTTTTATTCCTTCCCACCTCTCCTTATTCCTTCATTTCTGAATTCTCTCTAACTGCTCTCTCTTCTTTCTCCATTTTCCTCCCCATTTGTTGTTCTCCATTTTCTTTCTGCTGTCTCCTCTCTTCTCTCCCTCCTCTTTTCCATTCGTTATTCTTACCCTCTTCTCTCTCTCTCTCTCTCTCTCTCTCTCTCTCTCTCTCCTTATTTATGCCCGTCTTCATCCTACTTTTTTTCCATCCATCCATCTTTAGTTCCCATTCTTTCCTGTCAACTTCTTCCACATCTAATCTCTCTCTTTTATCATACTTTTTTCCCTTCCAACTCATCCATCTTCGAACCTATCTTCCTCTACCTTTCCTACATTTAATCCTAATCTTCCTCACCTTCTTTCCTATCCTCCATCCATCATCCTATTTATTCTCTTATTCTCTCACCTCTTCTCCTCAACCTTCTGATCTTCTCCCATATCCACTTCCTTTTTCCATTCCTTTTCTCCTGATCCTCCTACATTCCTCCTCAACCTTTCTATATTCCTCTTCCATCTTTCCCCCTCCCATCCTGTTCATTCTAACATTTTCTCCTATCTTACCTTTCCTCCTTCATTTTTTCCTTCACCTTACTATCTCCTCTCCATTTACTTCTCTCTCGAATGTCCTCTCCCATTTTCCTACCTTTTTCCCTTTGTTTTCCTATCTTTGTATTCATCTTACCAACTTTCCTCCTTCAACTCTGCCCACACTTCCTCCATCTTCCTACCCTTATCGTCCAGTCCTTTCCCCTCCATCTTACTATCGTCGTCTCCATCTCTTCAACTTTTCCCCTTTGAAACTTTCTCTCTTTCGTCCACCTCCTAACCTTCTCACACTTTGCCTATTATCTTCTTCCATATTCCTCCTCTCCTTCTCTTCCCTCCTCCTTCGATACCCCTCCATCCATCTTTTCTTCCTCCTCAGATTCATCAACTTTTTACCTCCCCCTGAGATTCATTTCCTGTAAGAACCATTTCCCCGTCTCATTCACCATTTTTTTTTTCTATCTCGGTATTCTCCTTCTCAGATTTCATTCCTCTCTCTCTCTCTCTCTCTCTCCTGCTTCTTTATTTCCCTTCTTCCTTTCCGTCGTTCTTTCCCATCTCACTTTTTTCTTCCTTTATTCCTGTTTCCTTTTCTTCCCATTTCATCTTCGGTAGTTTTCCTCCTGTCCTTCCTTCTCTCCAGCCTTCCTTTCTCTCCTTCCTCCCATCCCAGGTCATCCCTCGTTTTACACCATCCTCTTTTTTCACCCTTCTTCATCTTTTCTGTCTCTGTCTCATTCTGTCTCCTTCCTTGACGCTCTCCCTCCTATCTTCTTTCTTCCTACGTTCCTCCTCACCTACGCCACTCCCTCATTTCCTTCCCTCTTTCCCCTGTCCCTCCTTTTCCTTGTTTCTCGCTACTTCCTTCCTTCCTTCCTCTTTTATCTCTCCATTCTTTCTTCCTTCTTCCCTTATCTCTCCATTCTTTCTTCCTTCCTCCCTTATCTCTCCATTCTTTCTTCCTTCCTCCCTTATCTCTCCATTTTTCCTTCCTTCCACCTATACTGTATCTCTCCATTCTTTCCTCCTTCCTCCCTTATCTCTCCATTCTTTCTTCTCTCCTTCTCTCTTTGCAATCCCACTTCCTCCTTTTATTCTGCCTCCTTCTTGCTTTACTTCCTTCTTCCATCCCTCATTATTTGCTTATCTCTCACTTTCCTTGCTCCTCTCGTTTATCCCTTCCTTGTTCTTCTATCGATTCTCTCTCTCTCTCTCTCTCTCTCTCTCTGTTTCCTCCCACTCCCTCACGCTCACCTGGGGGTAACCACAACTGAAAAACTGCCACCCATTCTTTACATCACAAACAACGGGTCCTTTTTACACCACCGACTTGTTCTCGCTCCCACCACATTTGTACCTGTATAAAGTTACTGAAGACGCTGGGGTTGAAATACATATTCACTGTGTATTGTGCTATTTATTATTAACATTCTATTATCTTCTCGTCATGATCCACCGTGATTTTCATAGCAACCGCTCTACTTCGAATAGGAAATGCTTCTTAATGTACATGTTATTTGTATATTGCTGTAGCATTACCATAACAGACACCTAAGTAATGCTCGTGGAATAGTATGGCTTTGATCAGGGAAAGACGTGCACTAAGGTTGCATATTCGAATCCAAGGCGTGGCCGGATATTTTTCCACATACCAACACTACCAGGTGCACAGGCGGCCTCCTACGCATTACATGATCACTACAGTAACCTAACCTCGGGCCCTGCCACACCACCATGTTATCATTTGCAATCCACAGCACAAGTACATAATATAATTACTAACATCTGCTCTTCAACACATCTGTATTAAACCTGAACACCAGAAACTGTTAATCTAATCTCAATTTACACCACTCAGTCCAAAAATACACTGAACACAACAATATAATTACACAGCGTTAACGCTCGTACCTACACGATATATGCTGTATATCCTGCTGCTGAAATCAAAGATTAACTGCTTCTGCTTCCTAAGTTACAATGGGAAATATACCGGTGTGATTATAAATATTTCCACACTATTCTTCGCTAAGTTTCTGGTTGCATACTCTTATATATATATATATATATATATATATATATATATATATATATATATATATATATATATATATATATATATACACCGTATAGTGTTCTAAAGCTTTGACACCCATTCTTCATTCCAAGTTTAACTACAATGTTTAACGTAACACTCATTTAACACCCTCATTCCTTTCTTCTCTCTCACTATTCTAGTCTCTCTTTACCTACAACTTTCACTGCGTTTATATATATATATATATATATATATATATATATATATATATATATATATATATATATATATATATATATATATATATATATATATATATTCTCTTTCCATGTGATTATTTATAGGAGGGAAAGTTCATAAAAGGGGAAAACGTCAGAAAATTAAAAACTGAGGATAGGGGAAAAGAATAAAGAGAAGGAAGGTACGACTTTGCGGATGAGAGAGAGAGAGAGAGAGAGAGAGAGAGAGAGAGAGAGAGAGAGAGAGAGAGAGAGAAAGAGAATATGAGAGATGGGATGGGAAAAGAAATAATGAGAGGAAAAAAAAGTAACGGGAAGATTTTAAAAATGCATTTGGAAAGGAAAACGAGAGAGAGAGAGAGAGAGAGAGAGAGAGAGAGAGAGAGAGAGAGAGAGAGAGAAAATATATATATAAAAAAAAACGAACAACGAATAGGACTGATAAAATACCACTACAACAGCACTGGCCTGAAATCTATCCCAACTACCCATCCACTGGCTTACCTTTCTCTCTCTCTCTCTCTCTCACGCAAACACACAAACCTGCTATTTATCTATACACTTTTTCTTTTACCTGTTCAGACTCTCTCTCTCTCTCTCTCTCTCAATAAACTCTAAACTCACCTCCAAGTGTCCAGGTAAAATCCTGCTACGGTCAATTTCTCTGTCATATGTTCATCCCATAATTCTAACTACACATGTGGTTTCTATGCAGGGTATGGTTTCTACGGCAAGGTATGGTTTCTATGGGAGGGTATAAGTGGCATGGTATGGTTTCTATGGGAGGGTATACGTGGCATGACAGAGTTTCTATGGCAGGGTATATGTGGCATGGTAGGGTTTCTATGGCAGGGTATAGTTAACATCAGACTAGCGAAGCAAAAGATGATAGTTTCTCTTTTATCTCTTCATCTACCTCGTTCTATCTATCGAGGCATCAGTCTATCTATTTACCTATCCAATATTCAGTAATTTGCTTTTTATTTATCAACCTAGAAATCATTGTTGACTTTTTTCTCCAGTTTCTATCCCAGTCACTAACAAATACTATTCACTAATCCATTTGTCTATCCTTTAACCTACACTCCTGTCAACTGCATCTGCCATCTATCCAGCTATCTCCCTGTCTATCCCCCACACTATAACCTACACTTCAGCAAGTACCATTGGCTATCTGTCTGTCTATCAATATCTATCTACCTTCTGACATACACCCCAAATTTTTCTGTCTACCCGTCCATCTATCCATCTATCCATTCTTCACCCTACACACTAATCTAAAACTATCTATCAGGTCCTATTTATGTCTATCTATCTATCTACCTATCTATCACTACCACCAGCCTGCCATCTATCTATCTATCTATCTATCCATCAAACATCTATCTGTCCGTCTATCCATCCATCTATCTCTATTTTTCTATCTACCTCCAATCTCCACTCAATCAAAACCCTCTAATGGTACTCCCCAATCCATTATCCGGTCTAACATCTATCAATGCCTGAGTCTATCTATCTATCTAGCTATCTACCCTACAACCTCCACCCAATCAATACCTCCAGCTCTACCTATCTATCTGTCTATCTATCTATCTGACTCTATCAATCTTCTAGCTTACACCCAATCAATATCACCAGCTCTATCTATCTATCTATCTATCAATCCTCTAGCCTGTATCCAATCAATACCGCCAACTCTATCTATCCATCTATCTATCTATCTATCCATCTGCATCTATCTGGTAGCCTACACCAAAGCGATAACACCAACCAAGCTCTCCCTTTATCTATCAAAGTACCTACCTATTTATCTATCTATCTATCAAGCCTCTAACCTACATCCAATCAATACAGTACCACCAGCTCTCTATGTATGTATGTATGTATCTATCTCTCTATCTATCTATCTATCTGTGAGGGCAAGGGCGTCAGTTTTAATGAGTAGGTTTCCTGTCATTAATTACAATGATGGAGGGAGGCCTGCGGGGTTCCTGCCTCCATCTCTATCTATCACCAGCCATCTATCTATCATGCTGGATCAACGGGCTGATTTATCTATCGACGGATCTACCTCTCTATCTATCACCTCGGATCACTTGGCGCACTTGTCTATCTATCCCTTCTTCCATACATCTATCTACCATCTATCTGTCTATGCCTATGCTTCTGTCTAACACCTGGGCTAAGTGGACGGATCGATCTAACTACCGATATCTATCTACCTGTCTAATTATCTATCTATCGACCTGGCGTTACTATGTCTCTTTCTATCTACTATCTATCTATCTGGGGTTACTATATCTATCAGTGTCTATCTGAGGGTGTGCCAAATTCTCTCTCTCTAGATATACAAAACATTACTGAAATAGGTAACTTTAGGATAACCTGTCTTTTGTTCCGCTTTACCTGTGTTACACCTAAAGTTTTATTCTCTCTTCCTCCTCTTCTTCCTCCTCTTTTTTCTTTACTCTTCTTTCCTCATCTCTCTCTATTTGCTCTAGTTCCTCTTACTCCTTTCCCTTTTTTTTTTCTCACAATTCCTCCTTCTCATATCTCTTTTCTTTCATCACGTCTTCTCATTTTTTTTCATTCCTCCTCTTTCTTCTCAGAGACATTTTTCCTCTTGCCATTTTTCCCTCTCTCTTCTTTCATCTCACATCTTCCCTCCACTCTTTTTATTCTTCTTCCTCCCTTCGATATTTCTCCCTACTTTCTCCATTTCCTCCTACTTCTCCATGCTTCTTTCACTGTTTTCTGTACACCTCCTCTCCACTCCTATTCCTCTCTCCCTCCATGCTTCACTTCTCTTCCATCCTTTTCCCTTTTTCTTCATTCACTCTCAGTCCTCTCATTTTCCTCCTTCCTCTTCCACTTCACTTTCTCCATTTTCCCCCTCCTTCCCTCTTCTCTCCTCCTCCTCCTCTTCCTCTTCAATTTCTTCATTTTCCCCCTCCTCTCCTCCCCTCTCTTCTCCCCACACCCCAGTTTCCACTCCCAACACGACGCATCTGCATATATAAGAGAGGAACCGGAGGGAGCATTGTGTGTGGATGTGCCTCTGTGTGTGTGTGTGTGTGTGTGTGTGTGTGTGTGTGTGTGTGTGTGTGTGTGTGTGTGTGTGTGTGTGTGTGTGATGTATACCTTCATGATCAAAGAATTTACCTTGTCATCATATACTGCATTACAACAGTACTAACTTTTAATCTTCATACGAGCACAAAGGACGATTTAGGTGACAACCAATAACTCCTGCCCTCTCCGATTATATAAGTAACCACAAACGTGAAGCGATGCGTGAAAAAAATAATAATAAAACAGTAATTTCCCCAATATCCTACCAATCAGCTTCCTACAATAATCACAATAACTACCCAACAACACACAATGACCAACTACCACCTTCACACCTACACAAACAACCCACCACTGCCAAGAAAACAATATTATCTCTTCCAATTCAATGACGATTTTTATCAATGTATTCTGACTACCTTCACGCGATATTATTCAGTGTATAGCAGACTTTTTTGATGATGCATAAAACAGTCTCCTTGGTAATCGGAAAATAATACAGAAAGGTGTCAATGAAAAGCAGTGACAAAACCTGGTAAAATCGGTGAATAGATCAGGAGTGCTATAGTTTTTCCACTTTAACTTAGCAATGATTTTCGTCCTTGGGGTAACTTACTTCCCACAGCTCGAGGGGAGAATAAGGGAATACTACGGCTTTACATCCTTTTCAGAACACTTCCTCGTGACCAGCGCTATGTTCTTGTTTTAATCTCTTGTTTCAGCTCGGCACTCAAGTTGGAGGGATGTCAATTCTAGGCCAAGTTGAAGTGGAAAGAGTGCTGACTTACCCTTCTGGTGGAGCTGGGTGCGGGAGGCGTCATCTTTGAGGGAGTCAGCAGAGGCAACTAACTCGTCCAGCTGTGGCTTCTTGCCCTCAAGCTCGCGTAGCACATTCTGGAAGGAGAAAAATTACAAATGGTTAACTACGGTTACGAAAATGTTAATAAAATGGATACGACTACCATTGCTCCAATCCCTCTTTCCCAAACAGTTACATCTCTTCTCTTCCTTCCTCTCTTTAAGTCTTACAGTTCCTCTTCCTTCTACGGTGCCGCTTCACACTTCCCGTTCCTCTTTTACTTTGTCATCTCGGGCTGTGAGACATCCAGAAACGGAAAGGGAGAGCACAGTGCCCAATTGTAAACACAGCGCATAGAGAAGTGGGCCAGACATCCTTTCCAGTATCACCCAAGCGTTAGAAATTCTCGGTTCAACTCACGGCCAAACGACCCACACAATATACACTTCGGGATGCTTCAGGAACAAACCATTTCGTACACTACCTGGCTAGACGAGGAACACAACCACTGGCAAAGGCTTCTAGAATCACCCGTACCCTTTGTCAGTTCTGCTTCCTCAACCCCCCCAGTTCTAAAAACCTCTCCAGCTGCATAAAACTACCAGGAAATGCCAAAAACATAGTAAATAATGACGGTCTAGGGTTGAACTGGTCAATAACTGAAAATCGCAAACAGGAGATGAAGTACACCAAGTAACACTGAGGACATGAGGGTACAGTAAGTATGAGATGGGTTGAATGTACGAAAGAGGCGAAAACATGAGAACAAATGAAACTCACAGCATAAAACGATAAATTCTGAACAAATATGAATTACACTCCAGTTTTAAAATTCATACTTTAATTCTCGCATCAAATATATCGTGAGCCGAGGTTGGGGTCGCCGTCCATCCACTCAATCGACACAGAACAATCTTGAGGTGACCCTACGCAGAGTGGCAAGTCAACTTATTTACTGTAATCCAAGAACGATTTATTACGCTGGGTGGTAACCATATAATCACATGGACACCCGTTGGTCTTGTCGGTAAAGGCTTTCCAACCGGCTGGGCCCATTAAGGGTTTCCATCAATGGTGTACTTTAGGCTTACTGCTCACATAATGCTACCCATGGGCGAGTAAGGCTGGCCGCCTTTCCCTTAAATATTGGGACTAGCAGCCTAGCGCCGCGCACATACACTCCAGGAGAGAGAGAGAGAGAGAGAGAGAGAGAGAGAGAGAGAGAGACGCTGGAAGAAGAAAGAAAGAAAAAGGCTGAAAGACAGACAGAAAAAGCATACATGAATGCTTAAGAAGTAACATTTGGAAGCTTCATACATAATAATTGAATCCACAGTCGGGTTAATTGCCTTCCGTAGACTTACATAATTCTCTCTCTCTCTCTCTCTCTTTTAATTCTGTCCTCCCACCTACCCTCTTTTCCTTCTTTCTTTCCCTCCTTCCCTATCACTTACATCTCTCCTCTTTCTTCCTCTCTTCAACAGTCTCACATTTCCTCTTCCTTCTACATTATTGCCTTTACTCTCTTTTCCTCTCTTCCTCTTTTACTCTCTTTTATCTCTTCTTGCCCATTTTCTTGTTTTTCTCACTTCTCTTGCTTCGTTTGTATCATCATTCAATTCCGTGTCTGCTATTTTCTGTTTTTCTCTAGCCTGTCTCCTTTCTGTGTGTGTGTGTGTGTGTGTGTGTGTGTGTGTGTGTGTGTGTGTGTGTGTGTGTGTAACAATTAATAGTCTCCGGATTCCTGTCCAACTGACGTTCGGATGATGCTGGTTGTTGTTGTGGTTGTGGTAGTGGCGATAGTGGTAAATGTAACGGTGGTTGCAGTTGTGATGGTGATGAGTGTGGTGGTGACAGATGTGATGGTGGTAGTACATGAAGTGATGGTGGTAACTGTGGTGATGGTAGTGATGGTGGTAGTTATGGTGATCGTAGTGATGGTGGTAGTCGTCGTGATGGTTGTGATGATGTTATGGTGATGGTAGTGATGGTGGGAGTTATGGTGATGGTAGTGATGGTGGTAGTTATGGTGATGGTAGTGATGGTGGGAGTTATGGTGATGGTAGTGATGGTGGGAGTTATGGTGATGGTAGTGATGGTGGTAGTTATGGTGGTGGCAGTGATGGTGGGAGTTATGATGATGGTAGTGATGGTGGTAGTTATGGTGATGGTAGTGATGGTGGTAGTTATGGTATGTTAGTGATGGTGGTAGTTATGGTGTTGGTAGTGATGGTGGTAGTTGTGGTGTTGGTAGTGATGGTGGTAGTTGTGGTGATGGTAGTGATGGTGTTTGTTATCGTGATGGTAGTGATGGTGGAAGTCATGTAATGGCAGTGATGGTGGTAGTTATGGTGATAGCAGTGATGGTGGTAGTTATGGTGTTGGCAGTGATGGTGGTAGTTATGGTGATGGCAGTGATGGTGGTAGTTATGGTGGTAGTTATGGTGATGGTAGTGATAGTGGTAGTAGTGATGATGCACTTAGTTTAGAAAATGTTAATTACTGTGTTGATAATGGTAGTAGTTGTGGTGGTGGTTTTAGTAGTTGTAGTGACAGTAATGGTATGAGTTGTGGTGGTGGTAGTAACTATAGTGAAAACGATGTAGTAGTGGTAGACGTAGCTACGGTGGTGAAGGTGGTGGAAGTAGTTGAAATATAACAACTGTGGTGGTAGAAGTAGTTGCGGTGGTGGTAACAGTTGGGGTGACGAAAGTAGAAATGGTGGCGGGTAGTAGTTGAAACGGTGGTAGTAGGTGTCATGATAACAGTAGTTGTGGTGGTGATGGAAAAAGTTGTGGTGGCAGAAGTAGACGTGGTGATGTTGGTAGTTGAGATAGCGGTGATGGTAGTTAATATGGCAGTGGTGGTAATGACTATAGTATTGGTAATGGTCGTAAATGAGATGCTATGTTAAAGGTGGTGGTAAATGAGTTGTGGCAAGTAACGGGTGTAGTGGAAGAAACACGTGTGACAGTAACAGATTGTGGTGTGGGGTGGGGGGAAGTTGTTATGGTGGTGGTGTGGGGGTTGTTGTTGTGGTGGTGGTGGGGTTGTTTTTGTGGTGATGGTGGGGGGGTGTTGCTGTGGTGGTGGGAAGAAGTTGTTGTGGTGGTGATGCGAGGAACGAGGAAGTTGTTGTTGTGGTAGTGGTTGGAGGATGTTGTTAAGGTGGTGGTGGTTGGAGGATGTTGTTGTGGTGGTGGTGGTGGGAGGATGTTGTTGTGGTGTTGGTGGGGGGGGGGGTGCGGTGGCGGTGGGAGGAAACTGTTGAGGCGGTGGTGGTGGTGGTGGTGAGGAGGGGGTTGCTGTGGTGCTGGTGCTGGTGGTGGGGATTCCTGTAGAGGTTGTTGTGGTGCTGAAAACCCCATAATAAGGTGGAAAGGTAAAACACACACATCCTACACGAGGCTGGGGTGGCTTGGAATAATAAGCTGAAAAAAAAAGAAAAAAAGTATGAAGTATTTACCACTCACCCAACCTTAACCCTTCCACTGCCAGGACGATTTTTTTTTTTTTTTTTTTTTTAATATTCGTACTGCCACTGAACTACTTTATTCGATTTTATTTAGCCCGGGTACTGAGAACATTAAAGTTACATCTAAATCTTTTTGTCCGAAATTATCCCCCTTACGATGAACTTATACTGTCTGGATGAAGCAAAAATTAAAATGAGAATATAATAAAGTAGGTAAATAAACAGTCTCCAGATTCATGGGGTTAATGAACTCGGGGATTAGGCGTCTGGTAATGAGGTGTACTATGCAAAATAAATCGGTAAGTGAGAGGTGTTAGGAAATTTCCAAAGGCAGGATTGAAACGGCGAAGTTATCCCTCTGGCGTGTATTCTGTTAAGTGGCTTTGGAAATCCCGTAACACCTCTTCCATAGCGACTTATTCTGCGTTTTACACCTCAGTTATTCTCTTGTACGTTACTGATGCCAACTTTACTATTATTTAGAAGTATATAATTAACAAAGAAGAAAATTTCGGAGTGTGTTATGCAAAGTAAATCGCTAAGGAAAATGTACTAAAGAGCCCATTATAATTATCATCTCGAATTCGACCTTCTGATACTGCGTTCTCTCTCTCTCTCTCTCTCTCTCTCTCTCTCTCTCTCTCTCTCTCACATATAAACATAAACACAAAAAATGAATTCAAAAATAAAGAAAAAACAAAAACATATAAACATAAATATATAAACAAATACATAAACAAATAAACTAGGATCTCGCACTAAATGCAGCTTAACCCCTTCACTCCAATGACTCTTTATATTGTAACTATCTCCTGGTAATTACATCTAAGCGCTACAGTAATGAATGGGTTAATGAGGCAGTATCCAACCCTTCCAGTTCGGTAATTCCCTCTTAAATTAAACCTATTCGTCTGGCAGTAACAAGGACAAAAAAGAATTACAGGTCACCGGACTGAATAACCTTATGCAGTGACCCATGAGGTGAAAGGTCAAGTGAGCCGCGCGTCAGTGATAAGATAAAATTGCTGTGTTATTACTTTGTTGTGGCCATCACCGAGACAGGCTGGAATAACACGTAGGAATAACACACTACATAACACCACTTCCTATTTCGACACCACTTCCTCTTTCATCTGTTACACATATCACACACGTTAATATTCCATGTGTGTTATCAAGGTATTGGCAAAGGACGAGGAGGTGAGTAGGTCTGAAATCACTGCACCACAAACTACACGAATCCCCAAACAAGCAAGGGCGTGCTTATATGTATGTTGCTCGAGGGACACAAGCGTGAGGCGTGGAAATGATTCACCCCGAGAGAAATGTGCGGAGTTACGCGGAGGGACAGACAGACAAATGAGGGAGCTTGGGCGCGTTGTGGTGCTGATGTGGATGTGGTGAAAGGTGACTACGCTGATGTGTTCTGGAGGGACTGGGAATGAAAGATTAACTAGGAGAGTGAATGATGGAGGGAAGCATGGAGAGAGAAAGAGAATGAGGTGGAGAGACGGGGTGGGAAGGTATATATGGAGGGAACGCTGCGTGACGGTGGGGAACAGGGTGACGTGGAGGCGATTTGTTTATGTCCACCTCTTACTGGATTAAGGCGCTTGGAAGTATCAAAACAGACAGAATATACACAGTGTTTGCATCAGAACGTATTAGGCGTAACTTTCAAAATAAATCGCTAAGGAAGAGGTGTTACGGAAGCTCCCAAGCCAAGGAGATAAAGACATCATCATCATCATCATCATCATCATTATACTAACCCAACTCCCAGTAATACAAGGAAGGCGGACAGGCAAAACAGACCGGAAAATAATAACTATACATCAGTTCAACAAAATGAGGCGATCTAGAGCGGACCACACTACCATCCACTCATCATCCGCAGCGCATCAGTTCACACGTTAACTGATACACACATTTTTATGCTTAACTTGTAACTAAATTCATTTTCACGGCATAATTCATTCTACACCTTCCATTCTATAATTATTTTTTCTTATACTGCACTGTTTTATTTTACATGATTGTAACAATACCCTATTCCTATTTTACATATATATTCTTAAGACCTCAAGACGTGGTATTATATTTTCAGAAATTAAGAACACTGGTATAGACAAAAAAAAAAACTATTAAGATTTCTAGTTGTAATGTGTTTGTGAGAAAATACATGAGAGAGAGAGAGAGAGAGAGAGAGAGAGAGAGAGAGAGAGAGAGTCAGTGTGTGTGTGTGAGATAATGACATTCCTTGATCCAATTCTCAGCCAGGAACCAGCTGTAATGTGAGGCAGGCCCAGATTACCTCCTGCCTCACCCCCTTACCTCCTACCTCACCCCTTACCTCCCTACCTCACCCCTTACCTCCCTACATCACCCCCTTACCACCCTACTTCACCCCTTACCACCCTACCTCATCCTTTACCTCTCTACCTTACCTTCTTACCTCCCTACCTCACCCTCTTACCTTCCTATCTCACCCTTAACCTCCCTAACTCACCCCCTTACCTCCCTACCTCACCCTCTTACCTCCTACCTCACTAACCTCCCAACCTCACCCCGTTACCTCCCTACCTCACTCCTTACCTCCCTCCCTTACCTCCCTACCTCACCCCTTACCTCCCTACCTCACCCTTTACCTCCCTACCTCACCCTTAACCTCCCTACCTCCCTAAATTACCCTCTTCCCTCGTTTCTCAACAAACTTTCTCCCTTACCTCACCACCTTCTTACTTCATCCCTTTCCTCCGTTCTCTCCTACTTTCCTCCCTGCCCTCATCTTTTCCCTTCCTCCTCCCTTCTCCCTTTCTCCTCCCTTTTCCTTTACTACGTCAATCTTCCCTACAGTGTCCTCTTTTTTCTTTCCACTACCTGACAACTTTCTCCTTCACTTCCCTACTCTCTTCTCTCCCTTTACCTCAGTTTCCTCCCTCCCTTAGGCCTACTTTCCTCCCTCCCTCCCTACCCTACCGCTCTTCGTCATCTGCTTCTTACTCTCATAGTTTTACCTCTCCTTTCTTTTCTTTAGATCTTCCTTCTTTTATGCTTAATATTTCTTCCTCCTTGCTTTACCTCTCTCTCTCTCTCTCTCTCTCTCTCTCTCTCTCTCTCTCTCACACCTGTGCTTCTCCTTTTCATTTCCTGACTCGTTTTCCTCCTTTCTTTACTGCTCCTCCCACCTCTCTCTCTCTCTCTCTCCCAGTATTGCTCCTTTTTAT
>NC_137010.1:35835652-35840652 GCF_032717465.1 Coenobita brevimanus
ACATGCCCATTGCTGTCTGCTTCCCTTTGTACTTATTTGCCCATCGTTTTCAAACATTTACGCCAATCAATTCGCCTACCCATCAAAACATATGTCTCTCTATCTACTTATGGATCTGTACACCTATTTATATATATACTTCAATCCCCATATTCTCTAGAATATATATATATATATATATATATATATATATATATATATATATATATATATATATATATATATATATATATATATATATATATATATATATATATATGCAGAGACTTCACTTCACCGTGAAGATATGTATGCAAAGTATCTACACGAGAAATGAAAGGAGCGATTGTGAGTACTTTCGTATATTACATCTTCAGACAGAGTGAGAGTGACCAGCCTCACTCTCTCTGAAGATGTAGTATACGAAAGTACTCACTGTCGCTCCTTTCATTTCTCCTGTGGTTAGTTTGCATATATATATATATATATATATATATATATATATATATATATATATATATATATATATATATATATATATATATATTCCATACTCTCCAGAGTGCTTCTTACTCCTCTCTCTCTCTCTCTCTCTCTGCTATCAACTGGCGTGCTCACTCCTGCAGTGTAGGTGCAGGTGTTTCCCCTTCCAATACAACCAATTACCACACTTTGAAACACTCCACCACTGCCGCACCATAGCAGGGGCATCGACGAGGGAGAAAATACAATGAAATAATAACAAGTGACTGGGAACAAAAAGGAAACAATTGTGTCAGAGAACTGGGAAAGGGAAATAGGAATGGACAGGAAGACGAGATAAAGAAAATGGACGCTATAAAAACGGGAAACAGCAGAAGACAAAACTAACCCATTCAATACAAGTCATCTTTCCTGCCTATTCTTGCTACTGCCAGACGATTTATCCACACAGAGCCAACTGATACTGAAAGGGTTAATGAAAGCTCTATTTAACCCATACAATCAGCAAAGCCATCCCTTAAAATACATCTCTCTGATCGCACCATGAAGAAAACAAGAAGGACGCCACCGTACTGAAGGGATCACTAAAGAAATCCAAGGAGTGATAAAAAAAAACAGGATATATTGTAAAAACGTCAAGTATTAGACAGAGGCAATGGCGACCGAAGGGAAGAAAGGCGATGAAGAAACAAGACATGGGAGGAAATGGTATGTGTGAGAAAAATTTAACATAGTAGAAAAAATAATAGAAAAAAAAGTGAAAAATTTTGTGTCCGTAAAAACCACCACAAGAGGGAAAAAAAAAAAACAGAGGACGAAAAAATAAGAAGTAATAAGGAAGCAAGGTAGGGGAGGAAAAGAAGAAAATTCGGTAAAAGTGAGATATAGGATATATAAAAAATGCATGAAAACAGTGGAAAATATCGAGAAAATGGAAAATGAAAAGAAGGAAAAATAGAGATTGGGAAAAGAGGAAAGCATAAGTAAAAACGGAACAGGGGTAACGAAAGGCTGGCAGGGGAAAAGCAGGGGTGGCAGGGATTAAAAATGAATAAAAGTACAATGACAGGGAAAATCAGGAAAAACTAAGACGGAGGGAAATATAATAATACTTGAGATAGTGGAAAAGGCAAGAAAAAAAAAATCAGTAGGAAAAGAATATCTGGAGCAGGGAAATAATACAGGTAGTAGGGAAAGCAGTAAGGATGACAGGGATAAATGGGAGGTTGCGGGGGAAATTAAATGCCGCAGGGGAAAGTTGAAGGGTTGGGAAAAGTAGACGTGGCGGGGATAAAAGTAGAAGTGGCAGGGAGAAACGTAGAAAAGGTGGGGATAAAAGTAGAAGTGGCGGGGATAAAAGCAGAAGTGGCAGGGAAAAAAACTTACTACTAGGGAAAAAACAGGGAAGGAAAAGGAAGCGATAGAAAACGGACAAGGAGAAAAATTACAGCTGACTCTAAGAAAAAAAGATCTGGCTCTCAGGAAAAAGTAGGGGAGGGCAGGGAAAAACAAGAGGTGGCGGGGGAAAAACAGTGAGCGTGAGGGGAAATTACTGGCGTGGGGGGAAGGAAATGTGACGGAAGTAATGTGGCGGGGGAGAAATATGGGCGATAGGGAAATTACTGAAAGGGAAATTAATGGATATGGGATAATAATGAGGAGGAGAGTTAGTGGGGAAGGATGTGTGTGTGTGTGTGTGTGTGTGTGTGTGTGTGTGTGTGTGTGTGTGTGTGTGTGTGTGTGTGTGTGTGTGTGTGTGTGTGTGTGTGTGTGTGTGTGTGTGTGTGTGTGAGAGAGAGAGAGAGAGAGAGAGAGAGAGAGAGAGAGAGAGAGAGAGAGAGAGAATTACTGGAGAGGAAAATGGGATGGAAGAGGTATGGAAGAGGAGTGAATTGATGAGAGAGAGAGAGAGAGAGAGAGAGAATTACTGGAGGAAAATGGGATGGAAGAGGAGTGAATTGATGTGAGAGAGAGAGAGAGAGAGAGAGAGAGAGAGAGAGAGGCCAGTAAAAGACGTCTGCAGAGGAAGAAAATGAGGAAAGAACGAAGGAGGAAAGAGGAAAACTATACAAGGAGAAAGAGAAGTGATGAAAGGTAGGAAGAGGAAATGAGTGACTGAACGGCTATGGAAGAATGGAGTAAAGAGGAAAAGAGGAATAACAAGACAGGTGAAAGAGGAGGAAAAGGTGAATGGACAACGGAGGAAGAAAAGAACGTAATGGTAAAAGGAAAGACGTGAGATAGGAAAATGAGGACAAGGAAAACAAGAGGAATGACAAAGGAGAGTAGCTTTGAAGAAGGAAAATGAAGAAGACAATTTTTCCTTCATTTTCCAAAAAGCTTGTCTCCTTTCCATTTCTCATTCTCCATACCCATCTTCCTTTCCTTCCACTTCCTCAATCTTTCTTCCTTCCACCTTCATCACCTACCTTCTCATTCCTGCCTTCCTTTCCCTCCATCTCTTCACCTCTTTTATTCTCCTGTCTCCTCTTCTATAAACTTCCCTTCATTCACTTTTTCTCTCCAATGTCCCTTTGCTTTCTCGTTTTAACTCCCTTTATACATCTTCAATCCCTCTCTCTCTCTCTCTCTCTCTCTCTCTCTCTTCTTCCTATCTTTTATTACAGCCTCTTTCTCTTTACTTCCATCATATATCAATCTACTATTTCCTCTCTCATTCATTTCCTCACTCTACCACCTCCACGTGCACCTCTTTTCCTCTCTCTCTCTCTTTCTCTCTCCCTTTCCAAGCACTCCATCTTCTTTCATCTCTCTTCCTTTTTCTCTTTCCATTCATCTCAAATCTTCCTCTTATCATTCATCACCTTCCTCCCCCAATTCTGCTTTCCACTGCGTTCAATATTATCTCCCCCCGATTTCCTTCCTTTACTTCCAACTATCTTCCTCTCTTCCAGTCTTCCTCCTCTCCTCTTCTCTCATTCATCAGGTTCCTCTCTTCCTCTCTCAGTTCTTCTCTTCCTCTCAGTTTCTTCCTCCTAATCCTGTATTCCTTCCTTCCTTCCTTCCTTCGTCATCCACTTATCATCCTCAACCTTCTTCCTCCCATCTCTCTCTCTCTCTCTCTCTCTCTCTCTCTCTCTCTCTCATTTTCTTCCACTTTCTCTCCTATCTTTCAGCCTACCTCCTCCCTCCTCCTCCTCCCTCATTCATCTTCCTCCTCTCCCTCTCCCCTAACTCTCATTTTCCTCCCCTCCCCTCACTTTTTTCTTTCCCTCCCTCCCTCTCCCCTCCCCACACAGAGGTAATAAAAGGGGAGAGGGGCTTAACTACCCTTTCCTCCCCTCCCTCATTATCTCCTCTTTTTTTCCTCCCCTCTTTTTTTTTTTCTCTCCTCTCCCTGCCTCTCTCTAATTATTCTCTCTTTAACCTCGTCCTCTCTTTCTCTTTTTCATTTCCCATTTCATCTCAACCTTTTCTTTCTCCCTCTCTCTCTCTCTCTCTCTCTCTCGTCATACTTGTTTCCCTTTCCTTTTCCCGATTTCCCCATTATCCCCCTTTTCCCCTACTCCTTTCTCTCTCTCTCTCTCTCTCTCTCTCTCTCTCTCTCTCCTGTTTTCCTCCCCTGTCTTCCTTTTTTCATTCTTTTCCAGTTTATCCTTCCTCCCTCTCTTTCTGTTTCTGTCTGTCTGTCTGTCTATCTCTCTCTCTCTCTCACTCTCTCTCTCTCTCTCTCTCTCTCTCTCTCGTTTCTTCCTCCTCTTTACCTGTCTTCTGTTCCTCCCTCTTCCTCCCCTCCTCTAATTTCCCATATTTCTCGGTCCCCCTCTCCTTCCCCCTACTCCCTCCATCATTATACCCTCTTTTTCTCTTCCTCCTGCTTTCTCTTACCTCCCTCCTCCTCCTCCTTCTTCCTAAGTACCCTCTCTTTTTTCTCTTCTCTCCCTCCCACCTCCCTCATTATTTAAGTTTTATCTCCCTCCTTTTTTAATTTCCCTCTCACTATTAATACTCTCTCTCTCTCTCTCTCTCTCTCTCTCAGTGTGGGTAAGCAGGTAGGCGAGGAGGGGGTAGACTAAGAACCAAATAGCCACGATAGGAAAGTATACAGGAAAAGCTATACTCCTTTTATTTCCACTTGCCCAGAATTACGCCCTTTCACACCTCATTTCACGTAGCTCAGTGGGAGAAAAAATAATGGCTACGGCTCTACATCCTTTCCATAGCACTTCTTCGTGACTATCATAATCTAGTGTTAATCGATTATCTCAGCATTCAAGATGGAAAGACGGCAAGTTTGGGTCGAGTTAATGAGAAAAAAGAATGATATTTTGTAGGATGGTGGTTCGTTAATGAGTAGAGACACAGAAGCAGGTAGTCTTTCTGTCGTGGCACATACTTAAACGAGGCGCTGAGATACAGAGAGATGGACACAACACGCTAAGAGTGAGAGACTATTGAAGAGACGATAATGAGAGTGGAGTGACTGGTAGGAGGGAGAGAGAGCAGGAAAAATCAAGAGTGTGAAGGTAAGAGCATATTCAGAGAGGCTGGTCGTGGGCAGAGAGGTCGTTACTGAG
>NC_137010.1:35843152-35845652 GCF_032717465.1 Coenobita brevimanus
CTGTGTGCGTAGTCTGTGTGTGTGTAAGTTTATTTGGCCATGTGCGTGTGTGTGCATTGTGTGTGTATGAATAAGACATTGAGGAGCATGTGTGGCAACCCCTTTACTACGATGGCGGAGTTTTTATATGATGTGTGTGTGTGTGTGTGTGTGTGTGTGTGTAACATCTGTATACTCGAAATAAATGAAGCAATGTATATGTGCACGTTAGACTGTATGTATGTATGTATGTATGTATGATTAGGTATGCTTGTGTACATGTGGGTCTGAGGGACGCCTTCGTGTGGTGGCACTGATATAGCCAGGTCGCTACACTGTCTGAGGAAAAAATCAATTACTTTCCCCATCCCCCGAAAGGAGAATGGCGAACTGCGGGAGAACTTCAGCCTGCAGTCCACTGGGTTCACGTTTCAGATAAATTTGTTGCTACTACTACTACTACTACTACACGCATACGGCTGTGCGGATGTATGAACAGATCTGTATTCTCACTGACGTAACACCTCATCTTTAGCGATTTACTCTGCATAATGTATCTTACCCCTGCAGCCCGAGGACTTAGCCTACATTTTTTTTTTTCTTTTTTTTTGCTATCTTAAACGATTCTGTTTAGCATCAGGAAGAATTCTGAAACTAAAACTATATCCTGTCCAGCCTTCACTAAATACTTTAAGACTTCCATATTACTCTCTCTCTCTCTCTCTCTCTCTCCATGGAGCTCTAGGGAACTCTTCAAAGCTGTCTACTTCCCCTTCCAGTCAAAATTCTCTCTCTCTCTCTCTCTCTCTCTCTCTCTCTGAGCCACTAGGGAACTCTTCAAAGCTGTCTACTTCCCCTTCCAGTCAAAACTCTCTCTCTCTCTCTCTCTCTCTCTCTCTCTCTCTCTGAGCCACTAGGAAACTCTTCAAAGCTGTCTACTTCCCCTTCCAGTCAAAACTCTCTCTCTCTCTCTCTCTCAACCTAAATCGTCTGGTAGTAGCAATATGGCAAACAAGACGTCCATTTCAGTGTACTACTTCTACTACTACTACTACTACTATCTCTAAACGATTACATAACGCTTCTCTTCCTCCCTCCAGTGCCTATCCAGCAACACACCCACATTTCCTACTCCCACCGCCCACACCAGCAGACTGAACGGCCTCCGCAACTCATAGGATACGGCCAGTGGAGTTTCTGGTGTAGCGCTATTTCTGGACTACCCTAGACATCGCTAACGAAGAGGGGTTATATAGACTCCTACAAAGACTGCTGGGTCGACGGTAATAAGGTTCAGTGTCAACGAGAGCGACTTCGTTTCCTTTAGCTGGGATGAAACTGGATCTCTCTCTCTCTCTCTCTCTCTCTCTCTCTCTCTCTCTCTCTCTCCATAAATAATATATCAGACACGTGGCATCTCATTTTCCTTTAAAGACAGCAGGAAAATATACTCCTTTCACTCTAACTTGGCCTAAAATTCCCATATCTCCATCTTGAATGCTGAGGTGTTTAACAAAAGATTAGTACTAGAATATGGTGCTAGTCACGAAGAAGTGCTATGGAAGGGATGTAGAGCCGTAGTGGTCTGAATGTGGCGATGAAGATGATGATGATGATGATGATGATGATGATGATGATGATGATGATGGCGATGATGATGATGATGATGATGATGATGATGATGATGATGATGGCGATGATGATGATGATGATGATGATGATGATGATGATGATGATAATAATGATGACATTGCGTGAGCCTTCAAAATAAAAAAAAAACAGCAAAAACTACAGCATTTTAACGGGATTCAAATATTCAAACGATTCTCTGCAAAAGTCGTTCTGTCCATCCGCTCTCCACTCTTCTAGCCACTCTGCCACTCCCTCCCCTTGTCTCCTTGCTTCTCCTCTAATCTAGCACTCCTATTCCTCTATCTTTATTCTCCTCTTACAACTATGTAGGTATTTTGTAAGATTTGGAGTGACCTCTTGTAGAAATGGAGGCGGAAACCTTCTCTAAGAGGCTCTATAATTGGAGTGCTTAACGAGACTAGGAGCAAAGGCTTTCCTCTCCCTCCCTCCCTCTCTCTCTCTCTTTCTCTCTCATAGTCACCCACGCTCCTCTATCTGCTTTATTTTTCCATTACGTTTATTTTTAGCTCATTATTAACCTGCTCGCTCTCTCTCTCTCTCTCTCTCTCTCTCTCTCTCTCTCTCTCTCTCTCTCTCTCTCTCTCTCTCTCCAGTCGGTGCCAATTAAGATATAGAGTGCAGGCGAGGAAGGCAGTATGGGAGTACATTATCGTAGGCAATATTACTGGCAGGCAGGTGGGAGGAGGGGGAGATGGCGAACCAGGATGGATGGATGGATGGATGGATGGATGGTAGAGTTTGTTGATGGGAAGGACAGGAGGGAGGTATGATAACGAGGGAGGGAACTTGTGGGAGGAGAGAAGGACAAGTTGGAGGGACGAGTGATAAGGAGAGAGAGAGAGAGAGAGAGAGAGAGAGAGAGAGAGAG
>NC_137010.1:35850652-35930652 GCF_032717465.1 Coenobita brevimanus
ACGTTCTGTTCCGTTCTGTCACATAGCTGTTCTTGTTGCTGTTGTGGCCACAGACTCATCCAAATGTGAACCCAGTGGACTGCAGGAAGAGGATACCGACAGCATAGAGTCCGACGATATCTTCCTCCTGCAGTCCACCATTCTTTTTTGGAGGATTAAGTGGAAATTGAGGGACGTTTGTTGAGTCAGGCAGTGGAACCATCCGTCCTACCAGTGTCACTAGGTCAAGGTGCCCCTCTCCAGCACCACATACTAGAGGAAAATATTACCCTAACATCCTAAATACCTAGCTACTCAGAATTACCGGACATTTGTAAACACCTGGAAATCGCCACTAAGGTACACTGATCAGCTACGGGACTGGATACTTTGTTACCCTCACTCCACCCGCCTGTCTCAAAATCATCTTTCGTTCTTAAAAAGGGTGTTCTTAATAATTACACAAACTTTCGCACATCAAAATATGAAAGTAATATTAAACTCTCTCTCTCTCTCTCTCTCTCACGAACCCCCACAAAGGAGCCACAGGGACACTCCATAAAGCCCCAACCTCCAGCACGTCAAGCTGGTTAAATCACTACTATGTCTTTGTCCTCTGCCATCCTTTCCCCCCAAATTTAATTACTCAATCCTCGGGTCAACAGAAACTTTGCCACAAACTTCCACCGCGAGTTTTTCAGCAATTTTCTGTGATGGTGTTGGCAGCTTCTGATGGACAGGGGTGGAAACACAGGCTAATCGAGGTCTACCTTTTGGGGCGGGGCTAATAAACCCTATCTTGTGTACATGCCTTAGTGGTTGGGTCACACTTGGAGATTACAATATTACACCAACTTCACCCCTCTCTCTCTCTCTCTCTCTCTCTCTCTCTCTCTCTCTCTCTCTCACACACACACACACACACACACACACACAAATACAGAAGCTAGAGAGTCAACTAACAAATGAAGGCCAAATAAATATCTCAGTCACATCCACACACAAAGTTTCTCCCCGAACTTAAGTTGACCAAAATCGTCTTGTATTACTTTCAATAAAACACCTACCAAGACCAGCGACATGGTTAACGATAAGAGCATTTTAAAAGACGTAAAAATAAAGATAATAAATAAATCAATCAATCAAAAGCCAGGTGGCTGGGTTTTCGTTAATGTTAAGCCTGCCACCCTAGGCCAAGCCCCGGCATAGGCAGGCCTTCCTTTAACCAGCTATTGATTCCTATGACAACTTTAATTTCCGGCGGCAGGTAGGGCCAGCCGCCCACCCAACCTCAGAGGGGACACTGCCACCACCACCACCACCTACTACAACACCACCACCACCACCACCACTAACAACACAGGCGTATGATCATTAACACCTCTCATTATAGCACCTGGGGAGGTATTCAACAAACATCTCAACCTCCTTCCCTTTGTTTTCTAATGACAAACCTTAAGCTCATGCAAAATTTTAAAAAGAGGTTTAGATATGGGACCCAGTGGTTAAAATCCCCCCGCTGGAGTGAGTGCTATGACAGAGGCAAAGGCTTGAGCCCAAAAGGTGGCTAGAGTGTTTTCAATTATGTAATGTCTTAAGGGGGAGTAGGCTGGTTCGGGCTTATGGCTGTCAAGCCTATAGCCCATATATTTCGAAGAACGTGTTTAATTACTCGATAAAAAGGTCAAAGACCGGAATGGAAGGACTGACTAGAAAAATCGGGAGGAGTGAAGAAAGATAGTAAGACACAGAACGATGTGAAACCACACACACACACACACACACACACACACACACACACACACACGCACACGCACACGCACACACACACACACACACACACACAATTCAATATCGAAAGCAAAATACTGCAGCTACAAATATAACTTGATGACGCAACCTTCTCACAGGCACAAATCCCTTCTCAAAAACAAGCGGAAATTGATATATATATATATATATATATATATATATATATATATATATATATATATATATATATATATATATATATATATATATATATAAACCATATCAGAATCAAGCAAACTACGCTTATTTTCTCTAAAGCAAATGAATAAATAAATCAATAACTGAACAGATAAGTAAAACAAAAGCAATGTTGGGTAATATGACCATTCTCTCTCTCTCTCTCTCTCTCTCTCTCTTTCTCTCTCTCTCTCTTTCTCTCTCTCTCTCTCTCTCTCTCTCTCTTTCTCTCTCTCTCTCTCTCTCTCTCTCTCTCTCACACACACACACACACACACACACACACAGAGGCAGTCAAAGGAGGCAGACGTGCGACATCGGCGCTCCGTACCGAACCAACACGGCCAGTGGCATTACCTAAATTAGTATCTTTGTATGAGTCAAGCTCTGTACCAGGTTAGACTAAATGATTTTTCATTATTAAAAGAAAAAAAAATAAGAAGAAGGTTAAACAAGACTTGTTCAAACAGAAAAGAGAACCAAGACGAAAGAATGCGCTCAGTCAGCTGAGGTTTGTTTACAGCAGCATGGGGAATGTAAGTACATACTCTGTACTTTTAGTATTGCAAAATGGATACATACTTTAGTAAAGCAAATTTGGAAAAGAAAAGGGATAAAGGTTGAAAGCAAAATGATGATTTCTACCAAGAACTGGTTGAAGTGGAGACTCACAACAGACTGGTTGAACGTGTTCACAAACTAGAAATGGCTTTCAAAAATAATATTGATGAAATAAAGAAGCAGATGCACTTGCAAAAGGAAGAAATAGAAAAACTAGGAAGGGAGGCCAACAAGAAAGACACAACCATCAGTGAACTAACAGTGGAACTGAGTAAACTTAGGAAGAAAATGAGTGAAATGGCAAGAACAGTAGTCAATCACGAGAGTGTTATGGAAGAGTTAAAAAATGACACAGAGACAATTAGGCAAGCAAGCAGTCTGATAGACCAAAGCAGTGATATTGAGGAGAAGATAACACAGGTGAATGAAGCTGTGCAAAACTACAAAAATGATGGGGAAACCACGTATGCTGAAATGGTGAAAGTAAAGAAAGACTTAGAAACAAGGGTGGAGGAAAAAAGCATTAAACAGGAAGTGAAAAGAATAATCCAAAACAATCCAAAGTTAGTCAGAGATTCAGTAGATATAAACAAATCTGTAGTAATCACTGGTATAGAAGAGGAAGAAGTAAAAAACAAGATTACAAGAGACAAAAAGGAGATGGCAAATGTAATGAGCTTACTGAAAGAAGTATCAGAGGAAATCTGTAGTAAAGACATAGAGGAACACAAAAGGTTAGGGAAATACGAGAAAAGCAGGACAAGACATCTAAAGGTGACTTTCCAGAGTGTAAACACTGTGGAGGAGATACTAAAAATTGCAAAGAATCATATGGAAAAAGAGGAATTCAAAAATGTATGGATAAAAAGATGCCTAACACAAGAGGAACTGGAATTACTGAAAGAGAAAAGGGAGGAAGCAAAAACAAAAAATGAGGGAAGATCAGAAGAGGAGAAGAAGAATTTTTTTTTTTACAAAGTAATAGGATTGCAGGTACGAAAGTGGTACATAAACAGGATGGAATAAAAAGAAGGAAGATAGTAAAACCATGTCATGACAAGTATAGCCGACATGTCGTAAAAATACCCCCGCTAATATCAATACACTAGTCCTGTATGAGACAGCCCTAGCATGTGTTCAATATGGACGGTGGGTGTTAGCGCCGAAGTGGTGACATGTAGATGTGTATGGTATGTAGGAGGACTGCTGGGCCTTGATAGCAGGCTGTGAAGCCTATGCCCAGAGTCGGACACATAAAAAAAAAAAAAAAAATATATATAAACAAGATGATAAAGTTGATGTACTCAAATGTGGATGGAATGGTATCTAAATTACTAGAGATGAATGATAATGTCAGAGAAAATGAACCACAAATAATATGCCTAACTGAAACAAAATTAACACCAAGGATATCCAATGACATAATAAACTTAGATGAATGCAATATATGGAGAAGAGACAGAAATTTAAAAAAAGAAATTTAAAAGGAGGAATTATAATATTAACTAAGAAAAATCTAAAAGTCAATGAAATAAAACTAGATATACCATCACAAGTAGAAATGATTGCAGTAGAGATCAACACATCTGAAGGTAAAGTAATTGTAGCCAATTTGTACATGCCACCCAAATCAAACACATGGGAAAGAGACGAATATGAGGACCTGGCAGAGAGTACAATTCAGAGTGTAAGATCATTACTACATAAAATGGAAGAGAAATCGGAAAGAATTATACTAACTGGAGATTTTAATACAAATATAAATTGGAATACTCTAGATATAATTAGCCAAGAAAGCTGTTGGGACCAAAAGATCCTGGATCTCGTGCAAGAGTTTTTCCTAACGCAACATGTGAGGGAAACCACCAGAAAAAGAGGACTCGATGTACCTTCAGTGCTAGATCTAATATTTACTAGGCAAGAAAATGATATTGACAGTTTAATATATCACCCTCCACTCGGCAAAAGCGATCATGCAGTACTAAGTTACAACTTCAGGATAGCATATGACATAGTTAACAGCAATGAAAGTTACAAAAAGAGCCTAAACTATAAAAAGGGAAATTATCAAGACCTAAAGAAGTATTTCTTAGAAGTTGATTGGGAAAATGAGCTTAGAGGACAAGATTTAAATGCCGTATATAAAAAATTTTGTGAATTTTATGAAATAGGAGTCCAGAAGTACATCCCACAGCACAAAGAAGCAGATAAGAAAATACAGAAATGGTTCAATACAGAATGTAAAAAATCAAAAGAAAGAAGAGATTTGTTGTGGAATAGATACAGAAGACACAATAGTGAAAGGGCGTATAATAATTACAAACAGGCAAGAAACGATTATACAAGAATAAGGAGGGAAGCCCAAAAACAGTTTGAGGAGGATATAATAAATAAAAGTAGTGATCAACCAAAGCTGTTTTACAGCTACATCAGAAGCAAAACCAAAGTAAAAAATATAATACAATCCATTACGGATGAGGGAATCACTTACACACAAGAGAAAGATACTTGTGAAGCACTAAATAAGAATTTCCAATTAGTTTTTACAGAAGAAAAAAATTTTGAGAGGGACTATGTGGAACATGCATGTCCACACATACTACCAGATATACAAATAGCAGAAAAAGTAATACAGAAGGAGTTAAGTAAATTAGACAGAGGAAAAGCAAGTGGTCCTGATGAAATTTCATGTTGGGTACTACGAGAATGTGCAAAGGAGTTAAGTAAACCTTAATTTTTAATTTTCAAGAAATCCTTGAGTCAAGGTAAACTACCTGATATTTGGAAAAAAGCAAATATTGTCCCCTTATTCAAGAAAGGAAATAGACAAAATCCACTCAACTACCGCCCAGTATCACTGACCAGTGTTGTAAGCAAGGTATTAGAAAAGCTTATAAGAAAAGCTTGGGTAAATCATCTAGAAGAACACAGTATGATAACAGAAAGACAGTTTGGTTTCAGAAAAGGAAAGTCATGTGTAACTAATCTGTTGAGCCACTATGACAGAGTAACAAACACAATACAGGAAAGAGAAGGATGAGTGGACAGTATCTATTTAGATTTCAAGAAAGCTTTTGACACAGTACCACACCAAAGACTTTTATGGAAACTGTACCATCAAGGAGGAATTCGAGGCAAACTGTTTTGTTGGATGCAAGATTTTCTCATAAAAAGAGAAATGAGAACAGTACTAAAAGGAAACTATTCATCATGGAAAGAAGTGACTAGTGGAGTACCACAGGGTTCAGTGCTGGCACCAATCATGTTTTTAGTGTATATAAATGATATAAACAGTAACACTGGAAATGAGAGCTATCTGAATATGTTTGCAGATGATGCAAAAATACAAAGGAGAATTACTAACACAGATTCTTGTAAAGAGCTACAAGAAGAATTAAATAATCTTCATGAATGGAGTAATACATGGCAAATGGAATTCAATGTGGACAAGTGTCATGTAATCAAGTTTGGTAAAAGTGGAAAAAGACCTGATTGGGATTATACGTTAGGAAATAAAACCCTATACACATCAGAAAGAGAGAAGGACCTAGGTGTGATTATCAATAACAGACTATCTCCGGCTGACCACATCAGCGAGAAGGTACGGAACATGTATACACTGCTTGCAAATATGAGAATAGCATTCACATACATAAATGAAGACATGCTAAGAAGGATAATAACATCATTCATTAGACCAACCCTGGAATATGCATCAGTAGTCTGGAGTCCTCATCTCAAAAAACACATAGACAAGACTGAAAAAGTTCAAAGGGCCGCTACAAGATGGATACCAAGTTTAAGGGACCTAAGCTACGAAGAAAGACTAAATAAACTGAATCTACCAACACTACAGGAAAGAAGGAAAAGAGGTGACATGATAATGCTATATAAGTGCATATCAGGGAAGGAGAAAATAGACATAAATGACTACTTAACATATGGAGAGGCATCAGCAAGAGGACACCGCAAAAAACTGCATAAGAAGAGAGGTGATAAAGACGTAAGGAAATTCAGTTTCCCAAACAGAGCAACTGATCAATGGAATGCACTACCGAATGAAATAGTGTGTGCCAAAACAATTCACAAATTTAAAGATATGTACGATAAATATGGTTTAAGACACGGGACAGTACGAGCTTGACTCATTCCTGTAAAGATACAATTAGGTAAGAACAATTAGGTAAGAACACACACACACATGTCTCAAAAACAAACTGAAACCCAGAGAAGATAACACAAGTACTTAACAGTCTCATCTCAAATGGAAACTCAAGGACACAGTCAGCCCAGGGATGTACTTGGCATTTTATTCACCGTCATCTCCTAAAGATTATAAGGAAATTCAAATAAAGCCTAAATAATACCTTTTAAGAGGTCCCATGGAATGAGGGTGACGTCCTTCTCAGTAAAGTCTTGCAGCTGCCCAGTACATTTATTAAACTTAGGAAAAGCCTCTCGTGGTGAAGGGCTTATTAAAGACTGTACAAATTCGCACATATCTTAAAGTCTCTCCAAGGTAGGCAATATCATCAGAGGACGGGGAAAATAAAAATCTTCGGTTTCAATAGGAATAAAGTCAGGTAAAAAAGTGTCATTTTGTCAACCCCCCCAAATTCTACTCATTCACTCATAACCCCCACTCCAAGAGATTTTTCTAAATTAAGAAAAACCTAAACAAGAGGTCCATATATAAAGAAAGTGTAGTGGGAAAAGTTTCTTACTCTTTTCACTCCAAGAGGCCAACATTATAATTAAATACACTCATCCGGCCAGAGAAAGAATGTGATAAAAAAATAAAGGCATGGACGTGAATGGCTTATAGTTAAAAAAAACAGTAAAAAAAAAAAAATAAAAAGTTTAAAAAAGTCAAGGAGGTGAATGGCTTAAAGTGAAAAACAAAAAAAAAAGTTAAAAAAAGTCATGGAGGTGAATGGCTTAAAGTAAAAACCAAGGAGTGGAATCGTGGCACTGAAAGGACCACCAGGCCTTTGGGAGCAGCGGCAGCACGGCCTCGCGGGGCACACCAACAATGGCCTACCCATCAACCCAACCACCACACCTACACCACTTACGGCCAGCATGAACTCTTTTACCCACCTCAAAACTTCCTGGTAAACTTCCGTGTGTGGGATCTACTCGACATCAAGCTTAATTTGATCAGTTTATAGCGGAAGCACTTTTTACCTCAACTTTTCCCCCTACGAACTTCAGGGCACGTTAACTATTAAATATAAAGCTCAGTTCAACCTGATTTTTCCCCTGAATCAGCTTCTTACTCACCACAAAATGTCCTTACAAACTTCCCTCAACGACAACAAGACTACATCCTATATACCTCAACCATTTTTTCGCTATATCAGCATTTTTATTCCTATTAAATTTTCCTGTTATGGTCATATACAAACTTTCCTTTATGATATGTGGTAAAGTGTATCTATAATGAAAGTAAAAAATGCGACTATGGTTATGCTTGCGATAAGAACAACGTCGTGTGAATGATTGTGTAGCACATTTTATTAGTCATGCTGTTGATACCTCGGCTATTTTCCTTGTTTCTTCCATGTGTCTGGATCCTACCTTCCCTAACCTTCAGGTGGGAATAAGGATGATGATGATGATGATGATATGGAGGAGGAGGAGGAGGAGGAGGAGGATATGGATGATGATGATGATGATGATGATATGAAGGACGAGGAGGAGGAGGAGGATAATGATAATAATGATGATGATGATGATAATGATGATGATGATGATGATGATGATTGCACCAGTAACACACTACTTGCGAGGTGTGGAAGGTCTGATGCTAAGTTCCCGTTGTCGAAAATAATAACGGGAGCATGACCAACCTACGCCCCTGATGGCAAAAAAAAAGAAAAAAAGAAAAAATGAAAGGGCCATGGAACCGACAGGCATAACACTTGACCTTCACCCCCACTGCGGCCTGGAACATTAACCCCTTCAGCCCGGCGACGTGCTTAAAGTCTTATTCTTCCTCCTTCAAGACGAGTTTAAGTTAGGAGAAAGACTTAAGACCTGGAGGAGTTAGACAGACCCTCCATCCATCCCTCTATTTCAGAATATCTCTCACTATACTCTTTTCACTCTGACTTGGCTTAAAACTTCCATCTCTCCATCCTGAATACTAAATTACGGGAAGAAATTAACACTAGAATGTGATGTTAGTCACGAAGAAGTGACATAAAAGGATGCAGACTCACAGTACTGTCTCATTCTGCTACTGAGCTGCGAAATATAAGCTACGTAAGGACGAAAATCCAGGCCATGTTAATGTAAAGGAACTACAGATGAATAAAATCGTCTAATGGTGGCCTGAATAGATCTGAAAATAGGTGATCAGACTGAAGGGGTTAAGCCAGTAGCCGCCTAGTGCATACGTATCATCATTCAGACCAAAGAGTTTCGTTATATTCATAGTAGTAGCTGTATTTGCAACCCCAGGCTTATCTGATCGTGAACCCAGTGAACTGCTGGCTGAAACTGACCTACAATCTACCATCTTCCATTCAGGGGATTCGAAGGAGATTCAGGGATGCTTCTGTAACCGGGAAACTCCACCGCCCAGGCATATCAGGGCAACCACGTGAAGGCATCCCTCTCCACCACCGTAATATTCTTGATGCCTTCTTAAGATTTTATTAAGTTTGGGAGTGGGGGCCCCTTACCTTGATAAAGGAGTTTAATTTAAGGCAGACCAAATGATACAGAGGCCCACAACTTGAAAGGATCATACGAAAAGCAGTGGTCAATATTTCCTTTACACTGCCCAGGGAATGTGTCAAAACCTAATGAGATCTTGCCTAACTAACCATCTACACACACACACACACACACACACACACAGTTAGCACGTAGACAGACACACCAAGTTTTCTACAGTAAGGTTCAGTTTTAATCTAACCACAAAAGTCGGAGGCCTAGATAAAATTACTCCATGCATTTCTATCCCTACTCAGTAACGACCTCTTCCCGAAAACATCACCTTCCCTTACCTATACGTTCTCACCTCACCTCTCCACCTTGTTCTCGGTCACCCTCTCCCTCCTCTCCCAACCACCTCAGTAAAACAAGGTCATATTTTCGTTATAGTAGGTGATTTTGTGACAACTCTTCCTTAGCGATTTATTTTGTCTTTTATACTTATTATTATTATTATTATTATTATTATTATTATTATTACTAGAATATTAAGGTGTAATACGCAAAGCAAATCACTCACGAAGAGGTACCATGAACTCACCTAAGCCTAACAGAATATGTCTCTTCCACTCTCCTAGTCAGTCTCTCAATTTCATCCACCTGACCAAACCATTTTTTCCCCTCAATATACTGTATTCTCCTCGCCGATCTCATTTTCCCTCAACACACTCTCCTCGCCAATCTCGTTTTCCCTTAACACACTCTCCTCGCCGATCTCATTTTCCCTCAACACACACTCCTCGCCAATCTCGTTTTCCCTTAACACACTCTCCTCGCCGATCTCATTTTCCCTCAACACACTCTCCTCGCCAATCTCGTTTTCCCTTAACACACTCTCCTCGCCAATCTCATTTTCCTTCATAACACTCTCCGCCAATCTCATTTTCCCTTAACACACTCTCCTCGCCAATCTCATATTCCCTCAACACACTCTCCTCGTCAGTCTCTCACTCTTCATTCGCTTCACACGGCCGAACCTCTTTTTCTCAAGACTGGTTCCTCAGTGCACACCATTCACAGCACACACACACACACACACACACACACACACACACACACACACACACACACACACAACCACTCACTCACTCTCTCTCACTCACAGGCTCAAAGTGTAACAAGCCAAATCCACTCTTATCGCTGAGCTAATGACTTCAGACCGAGATTAATTGGCCTCTTCAATCCAATGGCGTATCTTTTTACCTCCTTCAAACTTCAGTGAACTTCATGATAGACTACCAACACCTATCACTACCATAACCATCACAGTGAACTTCATGATACACTACCAACACCTACCACTACCATAACCATCACAGTGAACTTCACGATACACTACCAACACCTACCACTACCATAACCATCACAGTGAACTTCATGATACACTACCAACACCTACCACTACCATAACCATCACAGTGAACTTCATGATACACTACCAACACCTACCACTACCATAACCATCACAGTGAACTTCATGATACACTACCAACACCTATCACTACCATAACCATCACAGTGAACTTCATGATACACTACCAACACCTATCACTACCATACCCATCACAGTGAACTTCATTACAGACTACCATCGCCCATCACTACCATACCCATCACAGTGAACTTCATTATAGACTACCAACACCTATCACTACCATAACCATCTATGCCTGGTGGAGATAGTGGTCATTTTGTAGCCTCTTTCACGTAGCTCAAATGGCAGAAAAAGACAATACACGTCCGTTCCACATCACTTTTTTCTTTTCTTCGTGACTAGCTTCGTACTGTAGTGTTAATCTCCTGTTCAGTGTTCAACATGGTGAGATTACAATTTTAAGCCAAGTTAAAGTGAACAGTGTAAAGTAATGACCTAAAACGATTCTCTAAGTAAACCATTAACCAGCTCATTACAAGGACGGTTTTTGACTTTATACTTCCTGCCACCAGAAGATTTTTTCCTTTTATATTAGAGAAGCTTTGGAATTGGAGGAGTTAAAAGAAGTCGCCTCCGAAGCTGAATAAAATCGTCTGGTGGTTGCAACTGAATACAGGGGACGTCATCGTTCTGAAAGGGTTATAGGTACCATAACAAGCTTCAAACATACTAAATTACAACACAAACTGCCACCATCTACCATAACTAACACTTTGCGACCACAACTAACATTATTTGCCACAACTACAACCAAGCACCACAACGCCGTGGAACAATCTCAGCAGTGTACTAAAATTAACATCACAAGGCTTCAAGCGCGGTATTATCCATATTTTTCGGAGGCGAGGTTAAGTCCGGTCCGTTTTTTGTATTCGTCTCGGTAACTAATCAAACGTGGTATTATTAATTTTACACAGTTTTGGTTGCACAAGTTGATATACTTTCTTCTTATCTACTGATTTAATTACGTACATCCTCACTTTTGTCCACACTAACAATAAATAATAATAATAATAGAAGGGGGATTCCAAGTGTTTATTTTGTGTTGGAGTGAACATTATTACGTGCCTTGTTATCGCTTAGGCACTTCCAATACATTTTTCAGGTTATTATTACACTAGGCATAAATGATGATGCAACTCATTTAACAGCACTGGATGAGAAACGTTTATTATTGTAGGAAAGAAAAAGGCACAAAATTAACACAAGAACGTTTTCCTTTAAACTGAAGTACAGTATGCGTTGCTTGTGATTGGCTGATGAGACTTGAGTGGGCGGGGCTTACCTACCAAAAGGGAGTGCACGTACATTAGACTACACAATTACAACTATCTACCACAAGTATCACCACCACTCCCATGTGCTGTTAAATATTACACAACTACAACCATCATGACCTCTGCCAACTAGTCATCATTATCTTCTATATTGCTACCACCATCAACTACAACTACCACCTACCACAATCTACAACAGAAGTACCACTCCAATAGCACTGCCTTTATCTATTATACCAACCACCGTCATTTACAACTACCACTATCCACCACCAATATTTTCACCAACAACATCTACCACCACCACTAAGGTACTACAAACTACTTATTGTACAACTAATACTACCTACCACCACTACCTTAACCACCCACAACCACCACCTACCACCAACTAGTTTTACCCCAATATCTAACCACCACTATCACCACCATCCTGAGCACTATTTACATCTATTACGATAAAACAAGAAAATTACCACAATCTATTTCCCAAACTACTACTATCCTCACCACCACCATCATTACTCATAACTACCAACATTTATCAGCACAACTACCACCATTCATCACCACAATCACCACCATTTATGACCAAACTTATTACCACTCACCTCCACAACTACCACCATGCAAGACCTCACACAATGAACACTACCACCGTCAACCACCACAACTACCACCTACCACCATCCACCGCCACAACTACCGCCATCCACCACCACAATTACAACCATCCACCACCACAATTACAACCATCCACCAGCACAACTTCCACCATCCACCACCACAACTACCACCGTCAATCACCACAACTACCACCGTCAATCACCACAACTACCACCATCCACCACCACAACTACCAGTCAACCACCACAACTACCACCATCCACCACCACAACTACCACCATCCATCACCACAATTACTACCAAGACCCATCGCAACTACTACCATCCATTACCACAACTACCAACATTCACCACCACAGCTACCACCGTCAATCACCCCAACTACCACCGTCAACAACAAAAACTACCACCGTCAACCACCATAATTACCACCATCCACCACCACAACTACCACCATCCACCACCACAACTACCGCCATCCACCACCACAATTATAACCATCCACCAGCACAACTTCCACCATCCACCGCCACAACTACCACCATCCACCACCACAACTACCACCGTCAATCACCACAACTACCACCATCCACCACCACAACTACCAGTCAACCACCACAACTACCACCATCCACCACCACAACTACCAGTCAATCACCACAACTACCACCATCCACCACCACAATTACTACCAAGACCCATCGCAACTACTACCATCCATTACCACAACTACCAACATTCACCACCACAGCTACCACCGTCAATCACCCCAACTACCACCGTCAACAACAAAAACTACCACCGTCAACCACCACAATTACCACCATCCACCACCACAACTACCACCATCCACCACCACAACTACCGCCATCCACCACCACAATTACAACCATCCACCAGCACAACTTCCACCATCCACCGCCACAACTACCACCATCCACCACCACAACTACCACCATCCACCGCCACAACTACCGTCGTCTACCACCACAACTACCACCGTCAACCACCACAACTACCACCATCAACCACCACAATTACCACCATCCATCACCACAACTACTACCATCCACCGCCACAACTACCACTGTTAACCACCACAACTACCACCATCCACCACCACAACTACCATCCACTGCCACAAGTACCATCGTCTACCACGACAAGTACCATCATCCACCACCACAACTACCACCGTCAACCACCACAGCTACCATCGTCTACCACCACAACTACCACCGTCAACCACAACAACGACCACCGTCAACCACCACAACTACCACCATCCACCACCACAACTATCACCATCCACCACCACAACAACCACCATCAACCACAACTACCACCATCCACCACCACAACTACCACAGTCAACCACCTCAACTAACATTGTCAACCACCACAACTACCATCATCCACCACCACAACTACCACAGTCAACCACCACAGCTACCACCATCCACCACCACAACTACCACCATCCCACCACCACTACCACCATCAACACTGCCACCACCATCCACCAGAATAACCACCACCACCCACCTCCACAACTACCACCATCCACCACCACAACTACCACCGTAAACCATCACAACTACCACCATCCACCACCACATTTACCACCATCCACCGCCACAACCGCCACCACCCACCACTTCACCCACCACCACAACTACCACCATCCACCACCATAATTATCACCACAACACACCACCACCATCCACTGCCACAACTACCACCAACCACCGCCACACCTACCACCATCCACCACCACAACTACCACCACAACACAACACCATCATCCACTTCACCCACCACCACCCACCACCACAACTACCACCATCCACCACCACAACTACCACCACACAGCACAAACCCCCCCTCACATATCCTCACGCCAACAAACACCCTGAGTCGGTAGTCTTGAAGCGCCATTATATTAACACGGAAATTCTGTTCCTTCCTTCAGATTCCTCCAGCCCTTTGTACTACATCGCGGCAAAAGGTTTCTCTCTCTCCTTCGTGTTTCTTGAAGCTAGACTTTTGTGCAGTTTTGTTATTGTTGGGGTGGACTCTCTCTCTCTCTCTCTCTCTCTCTTTCTCTCTCTCTTGTATTAAGTGTTGTGAGAAGTATATAGAAATAGTTTTTATGAAGCCTGACAAAGCATGTGTGTGTGTGTGTGTGTGTGTGTGTGTGTGTGTGTGTGTGTGTGTGTGTGTGTGTGTGTGTGTGTGTGTGTGTGTGTGTGTCGTAATAAAGTTAATGGAAGCAAAATCGTTATGTAAATAAAAAAAAAACCACAAATCACAATCCCGAGGAGGTTAAAGATGCTTGCTTTTCTCTCTCTCGCTCTCTCTCTCTCTCTCTCTTCGTCCTTTCTTCATCGATTCTTATCTTCTGCTTCTCTCTCCTGCCTCCCCTCCCTGCCCCTCCCCCCTCCCCCCCAACGTCTCATTCATTTCAATAACTTCTCCCTCTCTCTATCTGTGTCTGTCTGGCTGTCTGGATCCTCCCTCTCTCTCTCTCTCTCTTTCTCTCTCTCTACTTCATTAAGCTTAACTTTTGATTCGTAACTTTCCCCATTCTTTCCCTCTCAACTCTCTTCTTTCGTCCTTCCTTAACTCTCTCTCTCTCTCTCTCTCTCTCTCCCTCTCTCCAAGCCTCCCTCCTCTCCCTCCTCCTCCCTCTCCCTCCCCGCTCCTCAAACATCACAATAAACTTCGTGATAAAGAGAAAGCGATACCTCGGGCCCTTTATCATACAAAAATGATTTTATTTTATATATATACTCTACGTAGGAGGTGCTACGTGGTGTGGTAAGGTATAAAATGTATATTGTGGTGGCGGTGTGGTTGTGGTGGTGTGGTGGTGGTTGTGTGGTGGTAGTTTTGGTAGCAGAGGTGATGGCGGTGGTGGTAGTTTTGGTAGTAGTGGTGATGGTGGTGGTGGTAATGTACAGTACAGTAGGTAAGTTTTGGAAGTGTGGTTGTAATACAGGGTTGTGATACAGGTGGTGGTGATGGTGGCAGTTCTGGTGGCAGTAGTGGTGATGATGGTAGTAGTTGTGCTTGTGGTGTCTGTGGTAATGTTGGTTAGTTTGGGCAATGTCTGGTTGTGATATGTGTTGTGGTGATGGTGCTAGTGTTGGTGGTGGTGGTAATGTTGGTAGTTCTGGATATGTCGGCCTGTCAGAGGGGTGGTAGTGATGGTGGTAGTTGTGGTAGGGCTACTTGTGATGATACAGGTTGCCTAGTACTGGTTGTGTCTAGTTCTGGTACTGGACGCTCTGTGTTTGTGGTGGTAAGTGTGGTGGTTGTGGTGGTGTGGTGGTTGTGGTTTGGTGGTGATTTGGTGGTAATGGTGGTTGTGATGTCAGCAGCTGCGGTAATGGTGATAAGGGGTGTGGTGTTGGTAGTTGTGGTGGTAGTAGTTGTGGTGGTGGTAATGGTGGTTGTGGTGGTAGCAGTTGTGGTGGTGGTGATGACTGTGGATGAAAAAGACGGTGATGTGGTTACAAATGGTGGTGATGATAGCCAAAAATTGTGGTAGTAATGGTAGTAATGATGGTAGTGGTTGGACTTGTAGCATGGTAGCGATGGTAGGTGAAATTGTGATGCTTGTTGTAGGGGTAATGGTGGTGACAGAAGCGGTAGTGATGAGAGTAGATGAAAGTGTGATGTTTGTTATGCATATAATTGTAATGGTGATGGTGGTTGGTGAGATGGTGACAATGACAGCTGAAATGGCTGTAATTATGGCAGAGATGATTAAAAAGGTCAGAAATAATAATAATAATAATAATAATATAGGTAATAAAAACACCGACACTAACAACAACAACAGTAATAATAATAATAATAATAATAATAAATAATAATAATAACAATAAAAACAGCTAAAGCGTAAACAAAAACACAGGCTACTACCACCGGCCGAGTGCTTTAAATATTTACACGAATAAGGCGCCTGGTGGTCTAGTGTTAAGTACTTGAGTGGCAGGAGCGGCCTTGCGTATGCACAAAGGCTGGCATCACACAGGGAGCACTGCAGGAGTTTTCTATTATGCACAATGGTATCAGGGGCGTGGGTCGGCCTCCTACTCATCAATGTTCTGGACTATGACAGCCTAGCCCCGGGCCCCTACGAACAGCTGGGGATTAACAAGGGATTGCCCGTTACGTTCAATAATAATAAAGTACATGTGCAGTTTCTTCGTGTAAATGAAAAAAAAAAATAATGAAAAAATGAAAACAGCATAGCCAGTCCTGCGATGTGGATGCCGATGTGAATAACCAACTAATATTACTGCATCCTAAAAGAAGCTAAAACCCCGACGTAATAGCCACACGATAGCAGTGGTGGCATATGTGCAGGGTGATATCCCACCATATACTGTACTCAGTAAGCAGCAGCAGCGGGGGTACTAGTAGTAGTAGTAGTAGTAGTTAGTAGCAGTAGTAGCAGTAGTAGTAGTGGTGGTGGTGGTGGTGGTGTTAGCAGTGGCAGTAGTAGCAGTAGTAGTAGTAGCAGTAGCAGTAGTAGTAGTAGTAGTAGTAGTGGTGGTGGTGGTGGTGTTAGCAGTGGCAGTAGTAGTAGTAGTAGTGATGGTGGTGGTGGTTAGCGGATGGGAGGCCATCTTCCAACATGTACCGTACTATGATATCAAAGATGGGCCTATACATGCCCTCCTTCCCCTATTCCGTATCCTTTATTACTTTTGGAGGAGGCTGTGGAAAATTTTATTGTGGAAGACATTATCAAGGAACCAGACGAGCTGACCTGAGAAGTGTCACTGAAATCCATGTGCTCACTTCCCCCTATTTCTGATCGTGTTTATTTTTAGCAGGGGAACTGGCCCCTCACAAAAATCGCTGGGGGGTCAGGGTGGCCAAATATCGCATTACGGAGGAGAGTCCACATACAACATGGGCTTATATAGCAAAGCCATAACTGTCCTCCTTCGACTATTTCTGGATTTTTTCTTTTTTGGTAAATTGTTTGGTTGGAAAATTGTATACATCGGAAGACCTTCGGAGTAACCAGATGAACAGTACTCACCTGAGAAATTTCCAACAAATCCATCCAATAGCCTTGGAGGAGCTAAGGCCCAGACACAGACAGCCTGACACAGAGACAGGTTGTATTTCGTGCAACGGTATGGGGCAAATTACCGAAAATTACACTATCCTGCTTCACAGGATTAATAACAACAACAACAAGAATAATAATAATAATAATTATAATAATTCATTCATTCATTCACCATCCAATCCTACATTGCCCCATGAGGAGCGTAGGAGCCCGGGGCTACGCAAGTTAGTCCTGACATTTAAGATGAGAGTGACCAGCCTCACTCATCCCTGAGTGGCATTACGTGAGCAATAAACCTCAACCACTCCTTGGATATAAACCTTCATCGGCTCAATCCGATCAGAGCGCCATAATTACCCACTAAACTACCAGGCGCCAAAATATGGTTATATAGTTACCACCCAGCGTAGTAAATAGTTTCCTGGTGTACAGGAAACCATTTGGCTTGTCACTAAGTGTAGAGTCACCCACAGGCAGAAGGAAGAGGAAAGAATGAAGGAGAGAAAGACAGAAGAGGGAGTGTAAAGTCACCCGTAGGCAGAAGGACGAGGAGAGAATGAAGGAAAGAAAGACAGAAGAGGATGGAAGGAAACAAGGATGGAGGAGAGGAAAGAGCAGAAACCCAAGAGCAGCACAACATCAAGTGAGTGGATGGTGAGCGCCCCCACCTACCACACAATAATAATAATAATAATAATAAAAACAAAAAGTATTATTATTATTATTATTATCATTATTACTATTAAAGTAGATATGCAGGTTGTTCCTGTGCAATCAGAGAAAACATGGAAACTCTACCCAACCCTGTGATATGTATGCAATGTTAATTAACCCCCACATGCCTACTTTTCCCTACTGCTTATCGGTTTTATTTTTTGGGGGGGACATGACCCCACAAGAATCACTGGGGGTCACGCTCCCCAGATATCGCATTATACGTGAAATTCCACCGCACACCATTCACTATGATATCAAAGTCATACCTACCCTCCTTGCACTACTTCTGAGATTTTTTTTGTTTTGTTTTTTGAGATGGTGGCTGACCCCCTCCCCCCCCAAGAATCATGGTTGGAAAATAGTATATAGTGGAAAACCTTTGGAGTAACCAGACGAACTCACCTGCAAAGTTTCATTCATATCCTTAAAATTGCCTACGTGGAATTAAAACACACACACACACACACACACACACACACACACACACACACACACACACACACACACACACACACACACGCTAAATCTCGCTTAACGGTATAGGGCGAGTTGCCGTAAGTGATACCATCCTGCTTCGTAGGATTGATACCAACAATAATAATAATAATAATAATAATAATAATAATAATAACAACAACAACAACAACAACAACAACATTCTCCAAACAATTCTATTACTTAACTTGCAACACATCAAATCGGTTTAAGTAACGCAAATATATACTTTAAATTCCTCCTTCAATACACTAAGCCCCTTCCACGTAACAAATAAGCAACAGGATGTATTAAACACTTAGCGAATACCCAAAACACTTAAAGCTATCTATATAAGCGTTTTAAGTAGCCTCACACATCCATCCATCCATCCATCTATACATACATACATACATACATACATACATATATACACAGAAATAAACCAGAGAATACGTGGCCAGTCATTTATTGTAAGTGCTATGTCTTTCCCCTTAGAATATTGCAGGGGTGAGTGCGGCTATCCAACGTGTCCTCTGTCCTACTTCAAAGCCACAGAACACCAATAGGCAAATTGGATTATACCCTTACACAAATAGAAACTACTACAACAATGAGGGCTAATTTAATATTCTGCCTTTATTATTGTTTTTTGGGTCATGTTAACTAAATAAGCACCTTTGACTGATGTGTTTTATGGATGGAAAATAAATCACCACCATATCCTCACCGCACCCCAGTATTACAGGTAGATTAAACACAAAGGAGAGAGAGAGAGAGAGAGAGAGAGAGAGAGAGAGAGAGAGAGAGACAGACAGACAGACAGACAGACAGACAGAGAGAACGACAATATTTAAAGAAAAGTGAAAAAATAAGACAAACTGTCAGGGTAGCTAATGAAACTCCACTTAGTCTTAGTTCTACAAAAGCAAAATGGAAATCACAAAATGCATAGAAATAATTAAAAAATAATCCTGTCCGCCTCATGCCACCGTCTTGCACATCTTCAAAATATCACTCTCGTCTGATTTCACAAGCTGCACCACACACGCACACTGGAAATCATAATTATATCCTTTCACAATCACAATAACTGTCTCTCTTTACTTCATCTTCAGTAAAACACCAATTGCTTTTTTTTTTTTTTTTCATACAACTGGTTCACATAGGCAAGGTAGATATCACTTATACAATCAGTGACCGAACATATTAACATCACCACCTTATTCCACTCCCTCTTCGCTTTATCACGGCTTTTCAACTTCACTAGTTTTCTCCACAAGATAAGGCAGACATTATTTCCATCACAAGCTCCACAACATATTCCGTATATTTCTCTTCTTAAAAACCCGTTCCACATCTTTCTTTTAATATTACGAAGAATACAGGTACGAGTATATCTGCATCCGATGCCTTTCACTAAGAATGTCTTTTCACAATTATTGATTCTAACATAATGGAATTCTGTTCAACTTGGATGTCTCGGTAAAAATGCAATGTTAATCTTTTCCCTACTACAACAACACTTTAAAAATTAACTCAACAGACACTAGAATTCACTTTTCTGTTGGATAATGCGGCAGTGAAAAGGTTACTGATTCAGGATACACTACTCTTGCTTCACTTTTTTACCGTCATTGCCTTATTTTCCACATTAACACAGGCGCCCTGCACGATACCACGTCACGCTGATAAAACTGTAACCATCATCACCCATAAAGATACGCCCTGACAGACTACCACTTCAGTTTCCCCTTCAATTAACAGGCAATGGTGCATCTTGATAGGGATGATTTTCACAACTCGCCAGATCAATAATTCGGCACTTACAGATACAGTAAAACAATTTCATAACCACAGTTTTCACGTAGCTCCATACATCAGCAGCAAGGCATCCCGAGTAATATGCGTCATTCATTTACGAATCTTCTTCATACACATTATATCCCTCCATAAGCTTTCTGACTATACTATATTTTCGAACATTCCACGACACAGTTTCAGAAATCAAGTTGAAAAGTTCACATATTTCACATCATATATCCAAATATCAAAATCTTCACTACCTCTTTTAAAACCACACCCGACATTAAAAAAAAAAAAAAAAAAAAAAAAAAAAGGAAGAGATATTCGGTCTGTCAATTGAACATATATCTCAACACTTCAAAGTTTTCATATCAGAATCTCATAGAGTTTCACATTTTTTTTTTTAGCAAATTATGATACACATAGGACGAACGAAAAAGTAAATATGTATATAAATAAATAAATAAATGGGGCAAAGTTAGTCATGATCACATGCGATTTCATTCTTCCCCGTATTCCCCACAATTCAGTTATACAATACACTAAACTTCAAAAATACTTAAAAGTGGTAAATGATTTATCATGTAACGATCCTTATTTATCTCGTATTCCACACACTACCCACTTCCATTATATAGGCAACGTTATCAATAAAGAAATGCATTAACGTAGGCAACAAACAAAGGTAACGCAAGATCACATAACCATTTCGTAATTTCTCCTGCATTCCTCACAACGCACTCCTCACGCACTCGCAAAGCAATAATACGAAAAGAAATGAATTAATAACAGTCCTTTTCACAATTCAACAGCACCACAATAACTCATCAATATCTCACTGCAAATCCACACCAGCACCACCAGAATAATGAAAACAGTGAAGAAATGAATAATAACAGCCACTTGACGCAGACAAATACTTCACAATCCAGCTTTACAACACCAGCTCATCACTACACCTCACTGTACTCCACGCCACTCCCGCCAAAAGTGAACAATAACAGTGAAAGAAAAAAACAGTGCCGTCGTACTTTGAATATGAGTCTGCAGTGCTCGCTCGGCCCCTCCATGACTAGTGAGGTGTGAGTGGTTGGGGTGCCAGGTGCTTAGAAGAGGGAGGGAGGGAGGGAGGGAGGGAGAAGTGGACGGGGAGGAAAAGAGGAGAGGATGGATGCAGTGAGAAGTGGAAGGGAAGGGAGAGAGGGAGGGTGACCTAGAAAGGAGAGAAAGGAATGAATGTGGATGGAGTGAAAATGTGGACGGGGAGGGAAGGAGGAGAGGATGGATGGAGTGAGAAGTGGAAGGGAAGGGAGAGAGGGAGGGTGACCTAGAAAGGAGAGAAAGGAATGAATGTGGATGGAGTGAAATGTGGACGGGGAGGGAATGAAATGGAGAGGATGGATGGAGTGAGAAGTGGAAGGGACGGGAGACAGGGAGGGTGATCTAGAAAGGAGAGAAAGGGATGAATAAGGATGGAGTGAAAAGTGGTTGAGGAGGGAAGGAGAGGATGGATTTAGTGAGAAGTGGAAGGGAGGGGAGGGAAGGAGGAAGATGTATAGGAAATGGGAAGGGAAGAAAATGGATGAGGTAAGGTGGAGGGAAAGAATGGAGAGGACGGATGGGGTGAAATGAGGAGGGGAGTGAGGGAGGGAGTGTACAGTAGAGGTGAAGGTAAGGGAAGAGGAGTATGGATGGAGTAAGGTGGAGGGAATAGGAGGGGAGGGAGTGAGCGGATGGATAAAAAGGTGAAGATAAAGGAAAGGAAGGGAGGGGATGGATGGAGAGGAGGAGAAGGGAGAGAAAGAGGAGGAGGATGGGCAGAGTGACACGTAAAAAAAAAAAGAAAAAAAAAACTTTCCTTTGCTCTGAAATTCTTGAACATATGAGATCTGTTTCTTTACACAGCTTTCTTGAATCTACCTGTCTATCTATCTATCTATCTATCTATTCATCTATCTATCTATCTACCTATCTATTTAATGCTTTACCGAACCATTTTGAACTCATATGGCCACGTATTTGTGAACTGAAACTCATTTCATCGTACTACTCATTTGATGGGGGAAGGGAAAACCAAGGAGTATAAAGAGAGAGAGAGAGAGAGAGGGGGGGGGGTCAGGCACAGTAAGCAGAGGTTAAGGAGAAACACTGAAGTGGTGAGGGACAAGAAAGAAGGAGTGAAGAGCAAAATGTCTATATAAAACTAAAATAAGTGGAAACAAAAATATAGGGAATCCGTGAATATTTCCCAGACTGAAAAAAAGAAGAAGAAGGATCAAGGTTACTAAGAAAAAAAGATCGTGAAAATAAAATACACACATGAAAGAATAAAGGAGTATGTTTTGAGGAAATTATAATGAGAGGGTAAGAGTTAGAGAGAATTGTGAATGTTTTGTGGAATATGTGAAATGAAAGGAAGCTGTTCCCCTCATTTACAAGAGGGAAAAACCGTGAACATCTTTATGCAGCAGGTAACATAGTAATAATAAACAAACATAATAATACTAAGCAAAACCATACATCTCTGTGGCATATTATAAAACAATATAAAAGAAATAAATACTAAAAATTCAGTCCCTTTTAACAGTGGGCAAGAGTAACCAAGAAACATAAACAAAAAACCAACATCGTCTCGGATAAATAATGAGAAAAATAATGAATAAATGTGAATACTGTTCTGAATACACATAAAAGGAAAAATATATATGAAAGTCTAGTCTCTCTTACACTACATCTCGTGGAAAATATGTGGAAATAACACAGTAAATCTCTTGGCAAATAAATAACATGAAATATATACAAGAGACAGGCTTCGTATTTTCATCCGCTGTCATCTGTTCACTAATTAAGGTCAGTGAAGGTGAACAAAGGTCAGGTTACGTAAGACTACCCACCTAGCGATTTATCCAGCCTGACAGATCCATAACTACTAATTAATTATTTAATACAACACACAAGCAAAGTAAAATAAATAACGGTGGATAAAGGGAGGAAGGAATAAAGAGAGGAAGGGATGATGAGAAGTGACTACGAAAAAAACGTACTTGAACACTGAAGAAATGGAAATTTAATAAAGATAGGGAGAGAAGGAAGGAGGGAAGCGAGGAAGGAGGGAAGGAAGTAAGGAAGGAGGGAAGGAAGAAAAGGAAAAGGAGGGTTGCAAGGGAAGAAAACATGAAAGAAAGGAGGAAGGATAATCAGGCATCCAAGAAAGGAAGGGGTAATGAAAAGATGGAAAGGAGAAATTGAAGAGTATACGAAAAGAAGGACAAAGAGAAAAATTAAGAAGGACGGTGTGGAGGAAAGTAGGAAAAGGAAGGATTATAAGTGGAGAAAGGATGATAAAAAAATGAGGAAATGAGTGAAAATGAGGTCACTATCACAAGGCAAAAATGTGAAATTAGGAGGAAGAGACGTAAGATGCAAAGTTGTGAAAAAAAAAAAAAATGAAAATAAGGTATCTAGAGAAATGTGCATGAAGAGAGAGAGAGAGAGAGAGAGAGAGAGAGAGAGAGAGAGAGAGAGAGAGAGAGAGAGAGAGAGAGAGAGAGAGAGAGAGAGAGAGAATTAATACCAGTCAAAACGAAAAAGAAAGAGGAAGAGAAGCAGGTGGAAACAAGACAGAAAAATGAAGACATGGAATAAAAATGACAAGAAGTGAGAGAACGAAAGACTGACTAAAGAAAAAATAAAGAAATGAGGAAGAAAAGAAAGACGTGATAAAAACAGACAGAAACAGAAGACAGAGAAGAAACAAGACTAAAAACAAGGGAGAAAGAAAGGAAGGATAAAAAGGAGGATGGAGGAGACAGAGGGAGGGAGGGAGGGAGGGAGGGAGGGAGGGAGGGAGGGAGGGAGGGAGGGATAAGAGGAGGCGGAGGGGTAAGGGAGGATTTAGAGGAAAGGAGAAGTGTTGGGAGTACTTAGTCGGATGGGGCGCAGAGGCGATGAAGATGGGGTGGGGTGGGGTGGTTAGAGAGAGAGAGAGAGAGAGAGAGAATGTGTGTGTGTGTGTGTGTGTGTGTGTGTGTGTGTGTGTGTGTGTGTGTGTGTGTGTGTGTGTGTGTGTGTGTGTATAAATACTAATAAAATAAATGAAGATGTACGGCTACCAGTGCGCCAAAATCCACCGGGACAAGGTGGAGGCAGTAAAATGACACGTAAACCCCTCCTTACATTTTTACACCATGATCTGTATACTTGGTTGACAGGTATACAATTATCATGATACTTTTCGGGTATACTTAAGCTGCACCACAACGACACGTATTGGCGTACGAAAAAAAAATGCAGGGATGGGATTACGTGTCATTTTACTGCCTTGACCTTATTCCGATTGTTTTGGGATACAGTTTATTAAACATTGTTTTTAATAGTTGTTTCAATTGTTTGGGAAACCTCTATGTAAGAAAGCTCCACATTTTTTTTTTTTTTTTCAATTAAAGAGCGTCGCAGTAGTGAAGGGATTAATGACGGCTCTGACTGACCAGCTCTATTTCGACAAGTCTCTTTTGAGCTAAATAACATTTTTCTGGGGAATATAACAAGATGGAGCACTGACAGAACACAGCACCCACGCTCTGCGATCGATCTGTGGGCAAATTTTTGACCAAGCTCTGTGACCTCGACCACTTACCGATGGTCCTCAAACTTGAAATACGTCTTTCCTTGCATGCACATTAACCCCCCTACAAAATTTGGTTGAAAAGTGATTAAAAGTGTTTAAGTTAACCTTGCCCCGTGACCATGACCTTTGTTCTACTGTTCTTGTCATTAATAACAATCTATCTATCTATCTATAGCCCGACGCCATAATCCCGCAAAGGGTGGCCGCAGACAAAACGCCTCCAAGTCGCTCTGTCATCCACCATTTGACTACCCTCCCCCCAACTCAACCCCCCCCCTTCCTTATATACCTCTCAACTCCATCCCTCCATCTCATCCTCGGTCTACCCCTCCCTCTCCCTCCCTCCACCTCACCTACATACACCCTCTTAGTCAGTCTTTCATTCTCCATTCTCTCCACGTGTCCAAACCACCTCAGTGTATTTCTCCTAATCTTCTCAACCACATCCACATCTACCCCACAACGTTCCTTCACTTCTTCATTCGTCAACCTGTCCCTCCACGTCACTCCACATGCTCCTCTCAAGTAACTCATTTACACTGCTCTCACTCTTGACTTGTTCCCTTCTTGCAAGGTCCACGCCTCGCTTCCGTACGTCAGGGTAGGGATCACAATACTATCATGCAGTGACTTCTTATAATAATAATAATAATAATAATAATAATATTATTATTATTATTATTATTATTATTAATCTTTGGCTAACCCTAATTGTTCCACAAAGTTTGATCCGAAAAATAATAAGAACTTCAAGGGCCGAAAGTCTGACACCCTTGCGTGACCCTAAATTTTGACCGACTGTTCTGTACATTGCCCACCATTTCCCATTCTACCAAACTTTGTCTATCTCGGATCAAAACTTTAAAGGTTGACCCATTTTTGACCTATTTCCTCTTCCTTTTTTTTTTTTTTTTTTTTTCCGGGCTATATCTACCGAGCTTCCGATCCAGTGGACAAGGAAATCCCTCTGTGAGAAAAAAAAATCAAGGTGATCGGTTCTGCAATTTTAGAGCTGAAGAAAAAGAAGAGGAGGAGGAGGAGGAGTTACGAAGGATTATATTGTTACGTCCTGTGGCCACATCGTAACCACCCCTACATAGAGTATGGTGTGGAGAGGGGAGAGGGTGTATGAAGGGAGGGGTGGAGGGAGAGGAAGGGTAAGGGAGACAGATACAAGGCTGGGGGTGAGAGGATTAAGAGAGAAATATGGGAGAGAAAAGGGAACGATACAGATGGAGAGGGAGGGGGCAGAAGTGGTGAGGGGGGAGAGAGAGGGGAGAATAGGAGTGGAGGGAGAGGAGAAAGGGAAATACAGAAACAAAATGGGAAGGAGGTGGTTGTGAGAGACTGAGGGGAGAGAAAATAATTGGGGAGATGGAAGTGTGTGTGTGTGTGTGTGTGTGTGAGAAAGAGAGAGAGAGAGAGAGAGAGAGAGAGAGAGAGAGAGAGAGAATAAATAAACAGAAGGGTGGGGAAGGTACGGTTCTTGAGAGGTTTGGCTCAAGGAGGGAAAGAGGGAGGGGAAAGGAGGGAGGAGGGAGAGGAGAGGAGAGAGGGGAGAGAGGGAGGAGCGGAGAGGAATGAGAGGGGAGAGCTGGGGGAGGGACTGGGGGAGGGAAAATGAGGAGCAGACGGGGAGGGGGGAGGGGCCAGGGTAGAGGGATATACAGCAGGGGAGGAAGAGAAGGAGAGGGAGGAGAGATTGGGAGAAAGGTGGGGAGGAAGAATGGGCAGGAGGGGAGGGGAAGGGGAGGGATAAGGAGACAAGGAAGGGAGACAGGGAGGTAGAAGGGAATATGAAAGGAAGAGAAGAGGAGGGATAGCAAGAAACAAGAGGAAAGAGGGAAAGGATACAAGATGAGGGAAAGGGGAGAGGGAGGGGATACTGGAGGAGGGGGAGGGAGAAGGAGGGGTGAGGAGAGAGAGAGAAAACTGAGGAGGAAGTAGGGAGACACAGGGAGGAGGGGGTGTAGAGGGAGATACGAGAAGAAGGGAGAAAGAGGGTCAAGGAGTACAAAGGAAAGCAAACATCACGAGACCTATTGGCTCTTTGGAGGTCGTTTGCTTAAGGGAAGGCTGTGACTATGGTGTCTTTTATGAGAGCTCAAGAAGAGGGTAACGAAGCGGGAAGAAGGACGGGAAGGGCACAAGGAAGGGAGGATGCAGAGAAGGGAGCGGCGAAGGGAAGGGAAAGTACAGGGACAGGACAGGATGGAGACAATGGGTAAGGGGAGGAATAAGAAGTGGAAATATAGGAAATGGAGGAGGCACAAACGAAAGAGAAAAATATGAGAGGGAAGGGGAAGGAAAGCAAAAATGAGGAAATGAGGAAGGGCAAGAACAAAGGCGATGTAAACAAATCATCCTTATTTTTCCACTCGAGGCCGTTTGTTTAAGGGCTACGGCAATGGCATCCAAACTGAGAGGCAGAGAAAAGGATGGTACTGTACACGACTAACCCTACGCCCTCTTCCTACCTACTATTTCAAGCCGAAGCTGGCAAGGTAAGGTTAGAAAATGGCTGGCAAAATCAATAAAAAAGGGAAGACAACCTTCTACACTGGAATAATATTAATCGGTGAGGAAAACTATCGCACCGTTCATGATCTTAGACACATGAGGGAACACTGAGAAAATGAGACGCCCACGCCCTGCAACTGGTCTATGGGCCGAACATCTGACTTTGCTCTATGACCTTACCTTCGAGCGATTGTTCTAAAAATGGAATTACTGCTTTCTTGTGTGACCCTAATCCCTCCCATCAAGTTTGGTCAAAATCGGGTCAAAACTCTGAGCTGACCTTGCCCTATGACCTTTACATTTGACCTACTGATCGAAAAACCGACATATGAACCCCTTAGTTCATCCTCAATACTTTCAGGAAGTTTGGTTCAAATCAAAGAAAAGGTGTTTAAGTTATAGGGTGGAACATTGCGACTTTGTCCTGTTACCATGATCTTTGCATGATTGTTCTCAAAATCAAATTTCTTTTCCCTTACCTTAGCCAGAACCTTTCCCCTAGGGTTCTAAAAGAACAAGTCAACCCCGTGACTGACATTCAACCCTTCCAACAAGTCTGGTCTAAAGATCAACAGTGTTTTTGTTCAAACACGGACGCACACACATTGAGCTTTCACTCTCCCCTGTGATCCCGTTCAATGACTATTGCTGGAGCCTTCCAGTGATGGCCTACTGTCACCTTTGTTTTTAAGTCACTTAAATTAACTGGGGGAAAGTCACTCGTTTTAACTTGTCAGCCGGCCCAGTGTTGCACCACCAATGTAGTCAGCAATGTCGTACCAAAAAAACTAGAACCGTCATGTGAACACCGTGTTTAAAGCATATATATATATATATATATATATATATATATATATATATATATATATATATATATATATACTGAATACATGTCACACAAAAAGGCTAAGATGACAAGTAACTGTACACAACAAATGCGGACAATTTTTGTCTGTAAACCTCTGATATCCCACAGCACGCCACGCATCTGTGTGTGTGTGTGTGTGTGTGTGTGTGTGTGTGTGTGTGTGTGTGTGTGTGTGTGTGTGTGTGAGGGGTAACATCAACTGCTCCTCGTTCTCCCTCTTTCCTTCCCCAAATCCCACCTAATTAATTATATACAATTATATGAAATATTTCCAGGGTAGTTTAGTCGTGTCTTTTACATTGTCCAGTCAATAAAGTGAACACTGTTCTAGTTCTCAAAATCGAATCTTATCGTCCTTCCACTAAGTTTGGTTTCACTCGTCTCACGTTTAAGCTGACCTTGCCATGTCACTCTGACCCCTGACCTACTACCCCCTGTTGACCCTCACCTCTTCCATTAAGTTTGGTTAGATCTCGCCACAAGTATTTGAGTTACTCTGCACACACAGACACACACGTGCCCACGCACTCTATGAGCAAAACAATACCGCGCTAGGCTATTACACGTGCCAAGAAAAACAATACTCTGCATGCGCTGGCAGCTATCAGGCGTGTGGGTGTACAGACGATCAGCATCATAACTGGTTCACTGCTGGAGTTAATTTTGTATCACCACCCTGACTAAGGACCACGTGGGGTATTTTGTATTTTATTCTGACTTCCTCCACACTATTTAATTCAGCCTACGTGGAAGGGTTAAATACAGCTTTCATAAAACCATTCACTAGTTTGGGAGGTCCAGGAGTTGCATAAAATCGCCTGGATGTAGGAAGAATGAACTAAAAATGTCATCATACTGAAGGAGTTAATGAGAAGCCAGTGTCTCTCAGCGAAGTTAACTTGCTGGAGATCTGAACGTTGCTCTTCCAATTAACCCCTTCAGTACGATCTCTTTCTAATTATATTCTTGCTATCTACACCATTACAATCAGCCATGGATTTTTTTTTTCCGAATCAAAGGAGTTAAATATAGCTTTTTTAAACCGAGGCATTAGTAAGTGGTTCTCTCAAGCTAAAATTTGCTTAGAAGTAATAACAATAAAGTAGAAATAAGTAAAAATAAAGTGAAAAAGAACGTCTCTAAATAAAACAGGTGAAATGACCAAGCTGCACTATACTGTTGGCATATTATTACTGCACCGCATTTACTGAACCCTGACAAAGATCCCTAACACCTCTCAGCCCAGGTGATGGTTAAACGGGATGAGATTGGAGGGTAGATGTGACCTGTAACCCACGACTCATTCCTACCTTACAACTACACCTCATCGCACTGCATGGAACCAGCATATAGTACTCAAGTTGTGGCAGTAGTGGTTCCTTCAGCTAACCCTGGGCACCCACTTGCCTCATAGCAAACGCGGGACTTTAAAATACGAGAAAACAGACAGCAACCTTTAAAATTACTTAACATCAAAGTGAAGCACATTTTCAAGAATAACGAAGAAAAGTTAAGATGGTAAAATGGATCTAACTCGCCACTGCACCAAACTGTCATATGAGTCTCGTGAATATCAAGTCACTTCCACTCCTGCAATCCCTATTTCTACACAACTGTAAAGTTCATTTCCACCCTGCCTCTCCATGAAGCTGGGCCACCGTACACACCTCCTGGGCTGCACATCACCACGCTCACCTACGGATATCCTTAATAAACACACACCCGTCAAAACAGAAAAGTCAAGTATTTTTTGATACCACGTACACAATAGGAAGTCAGTTAAATTATCAGTGAATATCTTTTCCCCTGTCACTGTATCTCTAAATTTACCCCTCTTTGTCCCTATTAGTTAAATATATCCCAAGTAAACACCGTTCAAATGGCTTGTCTGATCCTTGCTGCACATTATAATTATGAACCACGAGTATAATGCTTATAAAACCTACAAAACAAGGCATCTAATTGCACTGTAAATAATATGTCCAGGAATAAATACCATCTAAAGCCTAACCAATGCTGAGTGGTATGAATTTATATAGTTCTCTTTATGGTATGACAGAAATGCATGAGCTGAAAGAGGTTCGGCAAAAACGTATACTTTAACTTGCCTACTGAGCTGCGTCTATCACTCTACCGTGGACACAAGCAAAGGTGTGTATTTGAGTAAACATGAGTGAGGCCATGAGGGATGGACGCCACGGTGGCCAAGATCCACGAGACGAAAACAACCCAACTACAGTTACTAAATATTTAACTATTTGTACTTACAGCCACAATTTTAAGTCCCCCGTCACACTTACCTGGAAAGAAAACAAGACAATTAGGTTATGGACGGAGACAGGTCAAAACAATGGAGTATTAATTTCAGATAGTACAACAGCCACACCCTACAAGTGATCAAAGTGCCACGTATTTGACTTTGATCCATGACCTTAACCTCCGACCGATTGTTCTTAAAATTCATTATTCTTGCCTGAGCCTCAATCCTTCCACTGCGTCATTCAGATCACATCAAAATCGAGCTGACCTTGCCCTGTGATCTTTACCTTTGACCGACTGATCTAAAGATCGAATCTCTTCTTTCTTGGCCCACCCTCGGTCCTTCCACGGAGTCTGGTCCAAATCGAATAAAAACTGTCTGAATTTGAGTCGATCAATTAACTTTTTCCTGTGAACCTGACCTTCGATAGAGCGTCATCAAAATCGGAGCAATTAATTTTTGTCTTACCCTGAGACCCACCCCATGTAGCCTTGACCTTTGACTTACTATTCTCAAAAGCAATCGATCAACCTCTTGGCTTACCTTTAGCATTTCTACCAAGTTTGGTCTAAAACAAACACTTTTTATCTTCGTCCACACACAACGGTAAATAGGTCAAACTTCTGCTTTGGCCCGTGACCTTGACATTGAGGTCAGAGTGGAATCCGTTCGCTCTTGCCGTAACTAAACATTTCCACCAAGTTTAGGCTAAATTGCAATATGACCCTGACTTTTGACTTACTGTTTTCAAAACCAATATCTCAGCCCCGAGCCCGACCCTAAAACCTCCCAGTAAGATTGGTTAAGACAGGATGAAAATGTTTTACCATGTTCAAACGCAGAGGGAACGACACACACACACACACACACACACACACACACACACACACACACACACACACACACACACAAAGCGGCAAAACATGACATCCTCCACACTACGACAGCGTGGGCGTCAAAACAAAAGATCACCATATTTTTGTTATCACCCAACCGCAAACGTATTCCGCCGGGGACGTGTTGACAGATACCCGTCCAAACAACAATCAATAATCACTCGTATGAATGTGTAATCTACCATGTTACGGGGAAATTTGTCACACACTCTTACATCTCTTCTGAAGACAAGATTACACTGACTGGATAGGTTAGTCAATTATTTTCTCACCTCTAATTATGTTAAGTATATACCTGCTACCTGCCATACTCATTTTTTTGACACTTGGAACAGATGAACTAGAATTCCGTGATACGATAAGATATACAGTTTGTTTTTTCTTTTTCAAACGTTCATCGTGTTTTATTCCTCAATCTTGGCATCGATATTGACTCCCCGTTGAGCGATACCGTATAACACCATATCACTTTGTAATACCAGGCCCCACAGGATTTCTGGGTATAGGGTAGAGAAGGAATGTTAAGTACGAGAATCTTAGTTTTTTTTTTAATACTTTCAAATATCCTTTATATTTTGTCAGTAAATTTCTAGGCAGGAGGGACAGAAGCAGACTGATATTAAGAGAAATGTGGAGAGAGAGAGAGAGAGAGAGAGAGAGAGAGAAAGGGGGGAGGGGGTCTGTGAGGAAATTGAAGGTGTGAGTTACGGGAGAGAGAGAGATAGAGAATATAGTCAGGAGAAAGAAAGAATAAAAAGAATGAAAGTGAAAAATGAGTGAGTGAGGCGGGGAAGAAAGGAAGAGGTAGCGAGTGAATGAATGAATGAATGCAGTTACGGAAGGAACGGGAAAAAAAATGAATGCAACTTGGAAAAGGAAAAATATGAGAGAACAGAAATACAGAGAAGGGAGTGAGAATAACCCCTTCAGTACGAGGATGCCTTTTGAACCTCTATACAATCTCTACATAACTTTAAATGAGCTTAGAGAAGACTTAAAACTGAAAGGGTAAAACAGACTTCATTAACACCTTCATTATGAATGGTCTCGCTAGAAATAAAAACAAATCATTTCACAGTAGCCTATTTATAAAGACAAAAAGGCATCATCGTGGTGAAAAGCCAAAGCAAAAGAGGGAGAGAATGAATGAAAGGAAAAGACAGGAAGGACTGACGTAGGGAAGGTGTACACGCGTGGGTAATTTCGGAGGGATGCAAGACAGGTACTGACGGCTTTGCGGCGCGGGCTGTCACCACAAAATGCCCCTCAGTCAGATTTGCCAGTGGAGAGCGGCACAGAAACTCCACGGCACGAAAACTCAAGCTGGGCAACATGACGCGCAACAAAGCCCTGGTGTGGACGGGCCTTTAGGGTGAGGAAGAGAAAATATTAAACTAAAAGGAAAAGGGGTACGAAAATGGAAGGGTGAGAGGGAAGTGATGATAGAAATGAGAGGGAAAGGAGGGGAAATAAAGGAGGAAGAGAGAAAATAAGTGAAGGTAAAACAGGAGAGAGATGGAAAAGGAAAATGGGAAAGAAGGGTAAGGCTGGGAATCAAGAAATGAAAGAACGACACGGAGGGGAGGTCGGAGAGGAGAGTAATAAGATCCATAAATCAGAGAGAGAGAGAGAGAGAGAGAGAGATGGAAGATGAAGAGGGAGAATGAGTATAAAATGAGACAAGCGTAAGGGAAGAATAAGGGAGAAAAATTTGACGTTCAGAGAGAGAAGGACTGAGGGAGGCAATCAGACAGGGTAAAGAATGAGGGAGGAAGGAAAAAAAATGACAAAAAAACGGGTGAAGAAAAGGGGAAAAAAGAAGAACGGAATTGGAAACGCGTGAGGAATGAGGACGAAATGGAACGAATATGAAAAAGACAGAATGAGGGAGCAATGAAAAGCCAGAACAAGAAAAACGTGAAGAAAAAGGGAAGAAAAAAAGGAAGGGATTGGCAGTGTGTGAAGAATGAGGAAGAAGAAGAAACGATAACGAGAAAAGTGAAGAAAAAAGAAGGAAAAGAAGGACGGAAAAGGAAAGCGAGTGAAGACCAAGGAAAAGGAAGAAATAAAAAAAAAGATGAAAAACAGAATTATTTCACTAGGAACGGGTATACAATGAGGGAAGAAAGGAACGAAGGAATAAGAAAATGGTAAAACAATATGGAAAGAAAGATGATAAGAAATTAAGGAGGCAGGGAAGGAAGGACTTAGAAAAGGTCACGACTTAAGAAAGGAGGGAAGGAAAGGAGGGGAATTATGGAGAGGGTAAATGAAGGAGGAGGAAATGAGAAAATTACAAAATAGTGCAGAGTAATGGAGAAGGAGAAAGAGGGAATAATAATGGAAAGAAATGGAAGGAGGAAAGAAGGGAAAGGGGTGAAACAGAGGGAGCAAAGGGAAAGAGGAATTGAGAAAAGGGTGGAGAATGAGGGGTCAATGAAAGAGAGGGATAAGAAATGAGTGAAATATGAAGGAAGAAGGGAAAGGGAGAGTTGAGAAAAGGCTAAGAATGAAGGAAGGATGGAGGGGATTAGGAAGAGGGAAGAATGAAGGAAGAAAGTAACGCGAGATGGAGGAGGGGGAAGAGAAGCAGCAGAATACAGAAGGAAGAGAAGGAGTGAAGGACTAAGAAAACATGGAAAAAGCAGAGACCAATATAGCTTGAGATGTGAAGGAGGGTGAAAAGGTAGGAAGCAGAGAGAGACGAGGACAGACTTATAAATATACCAAGAAGGAAGGATTAGAGGAGTTGATGAAGAAAGGAGAGAGAGCAGAAGAGGAAGGATAATAAAAGAGGAGGAAGGAAAAGGGGAAAAGAAGGATTATGAGAAGGAGGCGAGGGAGGAAGGGTTAAACAGAAGAAAAGTAGCAAGGGGAAAGAATACATGTGAAGACAGAAAGAGAAGAGAAAGGAGGAGGAATGAGGCAAAACGAAGGTGGTAGGAAACAGGGAGAGAAAGATAAAGGGAGGGAAAGGGAGATATACATTATAAAAAAATACAGAGACGACCAAAAGGGAGAATAGAGTAGCATCAGAGGAAGAAAGGACTGAGATAGATGGAGGAAATAGGCAAAGAGAGGAGGGAGGAAGGACGCAAGGAGGAAGCGATTAAGGAAGGGGGGAGGAGGTGTGAAGTGAGAAATGAGGGAAGGAGAAGGAATCAGGAAGAAAAATATTGGAGGAAGAAAATACTACAAAATGTGGACTGATAAGGAATGAAAGGGAAGGAAGGAAACAGGGATAGAAGGATTAAGGGAGGGAGAGGGAGGTGTAGAAAGGCGGTGGAGGAGGGGAGAGAAGGGGGAGGGGAAGGGGAAGGGGAGACGGAGGGGGAGAGGGGTTAGGATTAGGACCACATCGATTCTTGAGGCTGAAAATGAAGTGAAGTGAGGGAGGGGGAGGAGGAGGCAGGAGGGAGTGAAGCCAGGTAAATACGGAGGAGGCGAATGGAAGGAGGGGAGGGGAAGGTGAATGGAGAGAGAGAGAGAGAGAGAGAGAGAGAGAGAGAGAGAAGCCTATATATCTGTGAGTGGTCAGGGACTCAGGAAAGAACACAGTGCTCCTAAACTTTGAGTACCCGCAGATGAATCAGCAAGCCAGAATTCGTGAACTAAGTGGATTATAATGCTCTTAACCCCTTGACTCTCGTGATGTCTTTTTATCCTTTTCACTCGGTTTGTCTGTTTGATTGTCTGTCTGTTTGTCTGTCTGTTAACAACTTTAAACGAAAACTACTGGTGCGATTTTGAACAAAGATGATGGGCTATGGCCTTCTGATCACCTGATTAAATTTTGGGACAAATTGGGCCACGGCCCAGGCTGTAGGCCCAAAAATGTAAAAAAAAAAAAAAAAAAGTTTTTTCGCCGTTTCAGACTTGTTATATCGACATGAAACCAAATCCTAAAGATACATCTTTCAAATCTGTATCCCATAACATGCCTTATTACACCAGGGGGATCACCCCCTACTTAGCGGTAGGGGGGTCAATGTCAGGTGGTTCGGGCCTAAAATTTCAAATGGGCATAAAATCGTCAATTTTAACCCGATTTACTCCAGAATTGATATGTGACATCTTTGACTAGATATCCTATTGTGTTTATACGTCAGCACTAAAATGACTGCCGGGGACGGGTTTGCTGTTCCTTGGCAGCGTTTCTTTCTATCTTTTTTAATTCTTGGTATCTCCAAACGATTTTACTTAATTTAGTTCTACGTACTGAAGGGGTTGATGACGACTATCTACCTCCTCAAATTCGAGAAGTCTCCCCTTGGTTGACTAAAACTGCTGGGAAAAAAAAAAAATGTTAGTATGAAGCAAAAATATAATACAACATGCGTCATCTTTCAGGTTTCTCTAATTTACTCGCTGCTTCCAGATTATTTTCTTGGGTCTGGGAGTAAAGTTTTAAGTTGGAGAGGCAAAACAGAGCCTTCACCAGCCCATTAGCTACGAGGGGCCTATCCAAAGCTATATAAAATCGACTGGCAGAGGCAAGAATAGTCGAAAAAAAAAAAGCCATCGAGCACTTAACTAAATCAGCTAGACACAAGGAGAAGGAAAACACAAGAGTAGAAGAATCAACAGAATCTCGGGTGAAAAATGGGTCATACATTCTATCACTCATCCTTCAAGTCTTCCAATTTTCGGCTCCACGTCACAGGTCAGATTATCCACACAATAATATGCTTGATAATGCCTCCGGAACACACACCATTCGTCGATGCCAAGTTAAAGACAAGGTGCAATATAAAACTCGAGTGCATTCTCACATACGAGTATATTTCATCCATTAACTGCCCTCCTTCGTCAGCTATTCTGCTTCCTCAGCTTCCATACCTTGCTTATTCACACATATGATTACTAAACCAATCCACCTTCTAGACCTGCTGCCTCCTACCCTCATTCTCAGTCACATATACCCTTTGCACCATCCTACGCACATCCGTTCCCTCTATATGACTGTGAAGCCAGGCACATTAACTTTATTTAATTCTTAGATGAACAGGCTTCTTTTCTCAACACCTTTCACATATTCTAAACTTCCTTTCACCTCCAGACGGCACAACCCACATATTTCCATTAAGAGTTTCATTTCTACTGCTTTCATTTGTGCTGTAAAGAATACGTCTAAGTCTGCTGGAATTTCATGATAGGAATGTGTTAACTCTTCCACGAAATCATATATGAATTAAATTATACTTAGCATTTTAAAACCATGACATCCATTACATACGAACAATATCACGTCACTTCAGAAATTTCGGCTTACCAAATATGCTAGTAAAAGATTAAATACGACTTGATCCACAGAAATATTCTCAGTTTCATCAGAACTTCACTCGCACCTTCTTTCACGCCAAAAGTTTAATAAATTCACCAGCCAATATTTAGTTTCATTTGATTACACTGCAACTCAAATTAAGGCATATTTTGTGGCACTTCTAAGAACATTGTTTTTATTTCTATGCAATTTCGATTACGACAAAGTTTGCATCAATTTTTCGTATATGCTTATCTGCAAAGTTCAAAGAAAATCTACAGTCGAGCACTTTCTTGCACAACCGGTTATGAATCTCCTTCTCTGCAATTTTAGGCACATTTCTTCTTTTCTTGTAGTGTTGACTGATATACTATGTTGCATCAATAATAAGAGTATACACTGCATTTGATACGACCCCAGTTCCATACACATTTTTATTACAGTGTTGTTAAATAAAATCTTTTGCAGCAATTTTTGGCATATATTTCCCAACAACCAATAATGTTTGGTTTCTTATTTACTCTCAGAGACAATATCTTTTTTTTACCTCCAATTCTGAATTCGAAAAAATCTCCATCAACTTTAAACACATATATTTTCTTGCAGCTTTGATTCAAAATTTATCAGTTTTTGCCATACATACCTGTATATTTATTCTCATTCTTTAAAAGTACAGGTCAACTTTATCTATCTATCTATCTATATACCTAGGCTGCTTCCCCCAAGGAAAGGGAGGTAGCCGAGACAGGACGACACACTCCCCATTTACTCATCCATTCAAACACATTCATTAATTAAAATTTTATCAAAGAAAAAATATGTGCTACGTTCAGACATAAACACATTTACAGGCAATTTTCACCAGGCAAAAGTTCAGCATAGACTAAGAATGTATTTATTAACACTTATGCCTCAAGGGAAAAAAACTGCGTAGACTTTAGCAATACAGTATATTTTCATGTAATTTTGAGTAAGAAAAATATGGTGAATTTTGTGGGTATAAAATTTTGCGTAGAATTTAGGAATATGTTTCCTCGCAATTCTGACTTAAGGAAAAAGAAATATCGTGAATTTTGTGGGTGTAGAGTTTGGCCCGGGCTCCACATCCCGTCTTTAAGAAACCCCAGCAGCCATCAAGTCGCATAAAAAGATTGAGAGGACATTAGGGGGCGCGCATACCCCCCCACCCCTCCCTTACCCCCTTAAACACCTCCTCTCTCTCTCTCTCTCTCTCTCTCTCTCTCTCTCTCTCTTTCTCTACTCTCTTATCATATTCGTATTTCTTAGGCCTTCCTCCTCCTACCATTTCTGCATCTTTTCTCTCCCTTCCCTCCTTCCCCCAGTTTCCCATAGTGGTCTTTCTCCTCCTGTATCTCTTCTTCCTTCTTCATCATTCCCTTCTGCTTCCCCTCCTTCTTACTTCCTTCTTCATCAATCTTTTCTCCTCCCCCCCCTCTTTCTTGCTTCCTTCTTCATCATTCCCTTCTCCTCCCCCTCTTTATTCCTTCCTTCTTCATCATTCCCTTCTCCTCCCCCTCTTTCTTCCTTCCTTCTTACCCTCATACATGATCCCTCTTTCGGCTTCTCATTTTCTATCTTTCACCTAACACATTAATCTTTCCCTCCCTCCGTTTCTTTTTCCTCCAATCTCTCGTTTCCTGTTTTCCCTTTTCCTTCTCTCCTCTTCTCTTTTTCCTTCATTCTCTCTCTCTTTCCCCTCCTCTTTTACTTTCTCCCCTCCTCTCTCCATTTCAATCGTCCCTTCTCCCCCAATCTTCTCCTCTCCTTTTCCTTCTCTCTCTCTCTTGTTTTCCTCTCTCCTCCTCTTTCCTCTACTCTTCGTCCTTCACCCTCTCTCTCACCTCTTCCACATCCTCCCCTCCTCTCTCCACCCCCATTTTTCCTTCTCCCCTTCTCTCCTCTTCTCTTTTTCCTTCACCCTCTCTCTCTCTTCCTCCTTTACCTCCTCTACTTTTCCTTCAAACAGTCTCTCCTCTTTTTCATCTCTTTATCATTCTTCCTTGCTTCTTTCCATCTCACTCTATCTTTTTCTCTACTTCTGTCCCACGCGTCGTTTTCTTTCTCTCCTCTTCCTTCTGTTTTTCTTCCTCTCTCTCCTGTGCCTCCCTTTCTCTCCCTTCATTTCCCCTCTCCCTCTCCCTGACATCACATATTCATTCTCCACCTTCTCCTCTCCCCCTCATTTTCATTCTCCCTTTAACACCCATTTATATTCCTTCTTCCCTCCTTCTCCTTTACCACCCACCTCCTTAACGGCTCCCCCTCCTCCTCCTCCCCCTCTCTTCTTCCTCCTCCTCCTTATTTCTCTTCTTCCTCCTTCTCCTTTACCACCCTCCTCCTTAACGGCACCTCCTCCTCCTCTTCTTTCTCCTCCTTCTTTTCTCCTCCTCCTCCTCCTCCTCTCCGCCTCCTCCTTGTTTCTTCTTCTTTCCCAACACTTCATATCCTCCACCTCTCATTTCCAAGTAACCAACTAACACACATTCATATTCTCTCTCTCTCTCTCTCTCTCTCTCTCTCTCTCCCCATTCTCCCTAACCACACACACACACATTAACCTCTCGCCTCCCCTCCGCTTTTCAGCCTATTCTTCCATTTTCCTTTATTTTGTCTGCTTATCATTCTTAATTTCCTCTGCCCTTGCATTCTTATTTTTCCCTGGTTTCAATCGCCTTCCCTTCTTCCTTGTTCTGCTCCTCCTTCCCATCTCTTTTCCTGTTCTTTCGGTTTTTCCTATTTTTCCTCGACTATTCTATCCTTTTCCGCTTCTTCTCCTTGCTTTTCTTCCTCTCTACTTTCTCCCTTCACTCTCTCACTCTCCCTTCCTCTTCTCTCTCCTTTCCCCTCTTCCTTCTCTCCCCTCTCTGCATCTTCTTTTACATCACCTCCCTTTCCCTTGCCTTCCTTCTTCCTCGTTTTCACCTTCTCTCAGTGTCTTTCCCAAAACTTCTCTCCCTCTCTTCTCTCTTTCCTAACCTTCCTCATTCTTTTCTCTTCATCTTTTCTCCCCTCCCCTCGTATTTACTTCTCCCTTTCACCCTTTCACGCTTCCTTTCCTCCGCCTATCTTTCTGTCTCCCTCCACCTCCCCCATGTTCTCCCTCTCCACTCAAGTCCCCCCGTCTTTCCTTCACCCTTTCACCCCTTCCTTTCCTCCGCCTCCCCCTCTTTCTTCTTTCACTCTTTCTTCTCTCCACCTCCCCCACCACTAAAGTTCCCTCCTCTTTCCTTCACCCTTTCGCCTCCTCGATTCCTCCGCCTCTCCCTCTTTCTTCCTCCACTCTTTCTTCCCTCCACCTCCCCCACTTTCTCCCCTCCACTAAATACGCCCCTGACTGCACAAAAATTCCACCCAACCACCATTTAAACTAATGTGGGAAATTTGGGCGGCGCGTGGGAATAAGTAGGGGAGCGTGGGAAAATCAGCCCAGGGGAGGGGGGGAGTGGAGGGAAATGGGGAGTGGGGAGGAGGTGGGAGCAGTAGGAGAAAGAGGAGGGAGAGAGGGGAGTGGGAGCAGAAGGGAGAGAGGGGAGTGGGAGCAGAAGGGAGAGAGGAACGATAGGGAGAGGGAGGGAGGGTGCATGCGGGAGAATTGATGGGGAAAGATAGGGAGAGGAAGAAAGTGGGGTTAGAAAGCGAAGGATTAAGTTCAGGAAAAGAGAGAGAGAGAGAGAGTGAGAGAGAGAGAGAGAGAGAGAGGAGGGGGAGGGGGAGAGTAAGGAGGCAGTGCAGTAAAAATATCCTCCTTCACTCCTGGGGCTGAAAACATTAAGGAAGAAATGTACCTAAACTTTAATAATAAATGGACGTAAGTTAGCGAAATGGATATATAATGAGCATAATAAAAATGAAATAGTGAATGATAAAACACACAAAACCAGAATAAAATAATAATAAAAAGCTTAAATTATTTCCCAAAAACGATGTATGAGGGAAATGAATATATATGGAAGACAAAGATATGAATAATTTCCCACTTTAGATAAATAAATAAATAAATAAATAGATAAAAAAGATGAATGATACCCAAAGTCGAGAAGAAAATGCATAATAACCAGACTGATTTTATCCCCTTCAGAACGATGATCTCTTACTGTTACTATTATTATCTCCAGACAATTTTACTTACGACAAGAAACGCCTCTCGTGGGAAGACGTACGAAAAATCCCAACTTAATAAATCTTTTGGTTACTCAGATACTTCCAAAGACGTCATCGTAGTAAATGGTTTACTATAAATTTCCGGAATAACACTAAGGTGAAGAAAATTACCTGTGTCCTATTACCTCTGATGCAGGAGGTCGAGGCCAGGCTAAGGTAGGAGGGAGTATCTAAGGGTAGGTGACCTGGCTACCTCCATGGTGGCTTTAAATGATCAAAAATATCCAGCCGCGTCAGAGGGGTGTGGATTAATTCGCACAGCACCATAGTTAAAAATGAATGGAAGTACTGGAAGAAGGATGTATGATGTGAGGAATAATACTGAACAATGGTCACGGAAATGAAAATAATCATCATGATAAACATAAGCTGAAAACATACAATGGATTACTAAAGCCAAAGTAAAAGAAATAATATGAACTGCACGTAAAACCATGAACAATATGAATGATAAAAAAAACAAAATATGCAATTCAAAAACTAAGCCTACAACCAGGACTGAAACAAAAACAAATAAGGCACATAAGAAAAGCCTAAAAACACTAATTTTATATGTTCGTGTGTGTGTGTGTGTGTGTGTGTGTGTGTGTGTGTGTGTGTGTGTGAATTAAAGTAGAAGAACAGGCGAAGACATGAAAGTGAAAAACTGATATAAACAGGAAAAATTACACAACAGTGGAAAATCAAAATAGAAGCTGCCTCCCAAGGTAAAAAAAAAAAAAAAAAAAAAAAAGGTGGAGATTGGGATTCAGGTGTTGGTGGAGGCGACATAACTCTGCGGACTGAGATTGCCAGATTTCACACCCACTCCTGGTTACTGAGGCGTTTTTACTCCCATTAACACGAGGAAGGAAGGGGAGGGGTGAAGGCTGTGAGTGATTAAAGCCTTCTCTTATTACCCCCTTCCTACCGCCCCTGCAATTCTCTCTCTCTCTCTCTCTCTCTCTCTCAGTTTTCGTTTCTCCATTCTTCCTTCAGCCTCCCATTCCTGCTGACTATCAAGGACGAATTAATGCAAGCTTTGTCATGTGCATCTTTATATTTCCTCTGTTCTTTTATCATCAGGTTTTCATTCATGGATATTTACACATTCGTTTATCGTATGCATTCAATTTCTTGGCTTCCCATGCCACATCCTACCTGCATATACATTCATAAATACTTTAATCACAATTCTGGGCCCAATTCCATATAAACTTGGCGACTGCAACAACCACATAAAAAAATAAATCAATAACAACCTTATTCATATTCATTCCCTCAGTATAACCCCACAGTCTCAGTCACTCTCTTGCACCATTAAAATCAACTGGCTTCAACACTGCACATCTTTCACGAACCTCTACCTCTAAACGCTTGAGAGACGTAGAGCATAATGAAGAAATAGAAACGGGAGAATTACTAAAACGGACATTATTTCTCACCAGGAATATAAATACTTCACCTCAGTCCTTCACCCACGAGCTAGGAATATCTCACTGCTGAATAAGTAATCAGACTGTAGGCAGAACATCATCATCATCTGGGGGTTGTGACAAAATTACGTATGCGTTCATTTCTGGGGAAGTGTTAGTGGTTATTGCTTTTTTTCCCACCTCAAGGTCCAGTACTACAACCCCCATCCATATCCTCCCCCCCTCCCCCCAACCACACCACCTCAAAAAAAAAAAGGGGGGGGGGGCCAGTGTCCACAACTACTACAATATCACGACTAACCATCACTAGGCATTATCAGATTAGCCACCACCACCAAATTACAATCGCAAGGACCACTTACAAAGCATCATTACAGCCACTAAAGCTGTACCAACAACCATGAATACAAGCAACACCACTATCACCTCAACACTACAATAATGACACCATTATCAAACTGCCACCATCCTCACCATCACTGCTATGAAAATAATCGCAACAAGATCGACACCACAACACACAACAAGCCAGTCACCACCACAAATGCAACAACAATAACAAGAAGCGGTGCCAAGGCACAGCAAACCCTTCCCCGGCAATCATTTTAGTGCTGACGTATAAACACAACACGATGTCTTGTCAGAGATGTCACATATCACTTTTGGAGTAAATCAGGTGAAAACTGACGATTTTATCCCCATTTTAAATTTAAGGCCCGACCCACCTGACACTGCCCCCGCCCTACCGCTAACTATGGGGTGACCCCCCTGATGTTAGGAGGCATATTATAGGATGAGTTTTGAAAGATGCACCTTTAGGTTTTGGTTTCATGTCGATATGACGAATCTGCAAGGAGTTATGGCAAAAAAAAGAAAGTTTTTTTTTTTTTTTTACATTTCTTGGTACTACAGCCTAAGCCCAAAATTAAATCAGGTGATAAGAAGGGCATAGCCCATCATGCCTGTAATTTTCGTCAAAATCGCACCGGTAGTTTTCTCGTAAAGTTGTTAACAGACAGACAGACAGACAGAAAGACAGACAGACTGACAGGCAGGCAACCAACCAACCAAACAAACAGACACACAAACCGGGTGCAAACAATACCCATCCCCGAGTCCCTCCGGGGCGGGGACGGGTAACTAGCACCATTATATTATCAAGCATTATCGTCACCATTACAATACCCAACAAAAAATATCGCACGAGACAAACCACCGCTACCATAACAACTACCACGCCATCACAACCATTACAATACCCGATAACCATGACATTACCACATCAATAACAAAAACTATCAGACAGCACCAACGCCATAACTATCATGTCACACCGCCATCACAACACCTCTCATCACCACCACCACCACCACCTCCACCACCATCATTAGAAACACTCCTCCTGCCTCTTGAAAATGTGTAAATAGGGAAATGAAAGGCGGAAAATTCAAGAAATCTTCAAGTGAGACGATTCAGCCAAGCGTGGGACCGCAAGACGACCGTGAGAAAATTTTGTCAACCGTGGGAAAATTCAGGTTGGCGTGAGAAAAATCAAGGGTCGGCGTGAATTTCCGGTTTAAGCCGTCCAATTTCCACTCCCGGCTGCATTCTTTCCCCTCCCAAGCCCTCACTCACTTTCGCTTTCTCCCTCCCCGCCCGACCTCTCCCCTCCCCCCACTCTCAATTCTTTCATCTCTCTCTCTCTCTCTCTTACGTCCATCCCGTTCACCCCCTTCTCTCTATCGTTCCTCCTCCTATCCAGTCCTCACTCTCTCACACTCTCCATCCCTCTCCCTCTACCACTACTATTCTTATCTTAAACTTATAGATATATTAACAGTCTTCTATGTAACAAACAGCCTCCGAAGGACCAATAGATCTGTTGCTGTTTGCTCTCTGTTACACTCTTCTTTACTCTCTTTTCTCCTTTACTTTCAAATCTCTTCCCTTTCTTCAGTCTCCCTCCGTTCCTATCTAGTTTTCCACCACCTAACTTAACCCCCCCCCCTCTCTCTCTCTCTAGTCTTCACAAACCTCACTCATTCCCGCCCCTCCCCACAACACCGTCTCTCGTTCTCCCTTCCTACCCACACTTCCACCATCTCATCCTCTTTCACCCCTCGCTCTCCCCTCTCCCACTCACTCTCTTTTCCACGCCCTCTCAAGAGCCCTAACCCTCTCCTTTCCCTCTCCCCTCTCGGCCAGTGAAATGTATAACCGCAGAGAGAGGGAGAGAGGGGAGGGGCGATGAGAGGAGGCGACACAACGACGAATAGTTAAATAAGTAGATAAAAGGCTGGTTATATGGACGGGGAAGTAAGGGAATGAAACAGACAGATAAGCAGACAGCAATAGATAGGCAGACAGATAGAGATAGACACTGAATAACAGGCTAGATGGCAACAGATACGAGACAGATGACCATATACAGACAGATGTAAATGAGATAGCCTAGACCAAGAGACAGACACAAATATATGGCATGAAACATATTTAGAGATACAACCACAAATCACAGACCGGAAAATTAGACAGACAAAATGCAAAGAAAAATAGATATCAGTACAATTAATAGTAGATGTAGATAGATTCAGATAACAGAAAGATATAAGCGTTCACAGACATGCAGACAGATTGATAAAAAAGATACCGATAGAAAAAGATGGAGGGAGAGATACTGCGCTTCACTGAAAGATAAAAAAGCGATGATTAATTGCACACACACACACACACACACACACACACACAAGAACTATTGTGACTACAAATATGTGATCTCTCTGTCTCTATCTGTGTGTGTGTGTGTGTGTGTGTGTGTGTGTGTGTGTGTCTCTCTCTCTCTCTCTCTCTCTCTCTCTCTCTCTCTCTCTCTCTCTCTCACACACACACAAGGACTATTGTGACTACAAATATGTGCTCTCTCTCTCTCTCTCTCTCTCTCTCACACACACACACACGAGGACTATTGTGACTACAAATATGTGCTCTCTCTCTCTCTCTCTCTCTCTCTCTCTTTCTCTCTCTCTCTCTCTCTCTCACACACACACACACACAAGGACTATTGTGACTACAAATGTTCTCTCTCTCTCTCTCACACACACACACACACACACACACACACACACACACACACACACACACACACAGAAATTCCTCGTTACTCTCCGTCTTTCTTTCCGTCATACTGTTTTATGCTATCCTTATTCAGAGCACTTAAATTTATCTGTAATCCTCTTAAAATATAATCCCTTGTTTACAGTGATTTATCATCTCAACAATAAGCTCTCGAGAATCATCCAACATTCACGTCAAATACATATACATTCTTAATTTGTATAATTTTATGTCCTCGGCTGTGGATTATGAAGAAACCATGTTTTTTTATTTATTACACACACACACACACACACACACACACACACACACACACACACCTGCAGTAACTGTCTGGCGTGGAAGGTGTACATGTGCGTTCTGAACACACACACACACACACACACACACACACACACAATGCTCCTTTGCTTCAATACATTCTGCTTTCAAAATGTTTATTCCTCCTGTTTGATTTGCCTTCTCTCCTTTCTTCTTCCTTCCCTTTCTTTCTTTCTTTCTTATCTTTCAATTTTTCCTTCATCTTTTTCCGTTCAACCTTATTTCCTTCCATCTTACCTCTTCTTCCCCCCCCCCTCTCTCTCTCTCTCTCTCTCTCTCTCTCTCTCTCTCTCTCTCTCCAGCACTCACTTTCACTCACACTCCTTATTCACACGCACTCACAACCCTCCTCACGCAATCTCTGCCTCTCTCTCACTTCCTTCTCGCTCACACACGCACTTTTCTTACCGCACTCTTTCTTTCATGATTTTCTTACGCCGTCTCGCACCCTCTCATTTTCACGCACGTCTCTCACTACACACACACACACACACACACACACACACACACACACACACACACCTCATCTAATCATTCCATAACAATCAAAAGGGGATGTTAACGCTTGGATAAAGAACGAAAAAAAAAAGATTGATAGAGGAATGAGAATAACTCTGTCAAACGAAAGAAAGAGAGAGGGTAAAAGTGAAGAAAATTAAAGAAAATTTACTTAGGAAAGAGTGGAGAAGTAAGAGATAAGAAGGGATGACGAAGAACGGAGATGATGAGGAAGAGGAAGTAGGAAACGAAGAACAGAGAGAGAGAGAGAGAGAGAGAGGAAAGCAGGAAGGATGGATGGAAGAACAAGTGGAGATGAATGAAGTGGATGGAAGATGGGAAGAAAGCAAATCTGGAAAATACCGTCAGAAGGAAGACAAGACAAAAGAAAGAAGGAAGAAAGGAAGGAAACAAGTTAAACAAGGGCAGAAGACTGGAGAGAGAGAGAGAGAGAGAGAGAGAGAGAGAGACAGACAGACAGACAGACAGACAGACAGAGATAGAGGGGCAACACGCACGCAGAGATTATAGAGAGATTATAAGGGCAGTTGAGAGAGAGAGAGAGAGAGAGAGAGAGAGAGAGAGAGAGAGAGAGAGAGAGAGAGAGAGAGAGAGAGACAGACAGACAGACAGACAGACAGACAGAGAAGAAGAGGAAGGAGGGGAAGAGACAGAGGGGGAACACGCACGGAGAGATTATGGAGAGATTATATGAGCAGTTGAGAGAGAGAGAGAGAGAGAGAGAGAGAGAGAGAGAGAGAGAGAGAGAGAGAGAGAGAGAGATTATAAACAAAAAGATTAAATATGGATAAGAAGGGATAAAAGTAAAGTGCGTGGGAGGAAAGGAAAGGGGGAAGGTAACAGGAAAAGGAGGAAGGGAAGGGAGAGGCAAGAGGAAAGGGAGGAAAGAAAAATAAAAGAAGGGAGGGAAGGAACAAAAAGGGAAAGAAAGATAGGGCAAGAAAAAATGCAGAATACGGACGCATAGGTAGGGGAATTTTTTAAAGGAGTTGGAATGAAGGTGAGAGAGAGAGAGAGAGAGAGAGAGAGAGAGAGAGAGAGAGAGAGAGAGAGAAGGGGGGGGAAGTGACGAAAACAATAGCAAAATGAAACAACGTCGCGTCACTCTACACCAGGAGACTATTAAACCTGAGTGGGAAACCTGAATAATACCATAGTTAGTCCCTAAAAAATATTCCGTAACTCTCCCGGTTGCTATGATAACCTCTTCGACTCTCTCCCTGGAAAAATGGCGCGTCCTAACCACTGCCAGAGAAAACGAAAAAAATAAATAAACAAAGGAACGAAAGAACGAGAAAAAATTAAGAAAAAAAAAAAAAAAAATCCATTGTACCAGGACCCTTAAATATTCAGCTCAATATCCGCAGACTTTAATTTTCGCGAGTTCCAACGTCCCCCTAAACTACGCGACCTCCATTATTCGCGATTGCGGGACTTTCCAATATCGCTATTATTATGTCGGCGCGTAAATGTGAAGGGCTGACAATTCTGGAGCAAACGCGAAGTTCAGAGACAGTCAAACAGAGTTCAGTGTGCAGTTTGGTTTCGAAATGCCAGTAATATCTATCGCTCCCTCTGTCTATCAGTTCTCTCTCTCTCTCTCTCTCTCAATCCATTTTGTTAACCTTCCACACTGCGCTCTTCTCTATACACACATCCCTTCACATCACACTGCACACCCAGTCAATCCCATATCTGTCTATCTATCTATCTACCTCTATCTATCTTCAGTATCTATCTATCATTCCATTTAGCCAATCCTCATCACCGCTCTCTTCTCTCTACAAAAACTCTTTCATTCCACTCTTCATACTCTTTCCCGTGTTCTGTCCCACATTCCGTTTTCTTTCAGTACCAACACACTTCCTTCCCACCCAATACAACATTCTAACACACTTTCATTACAGCACCACTTAATACTGTTCATCAAGACTTCATTTTACCCACACCACACACCCTTTTCTCATTCTCTCCACTTCATTACTCTCTCTCTCTCTCTCTCTCTCTAAATTTCACACAATCCATTTTAGGTACTACACTGCCCACACACGCACTGCGCACCCTTTCCAACCACACCTCACCACCATCACCACCACCACACACTCTTTCATTCACCCCACCACACACACGCACCCTAAGCATGCCTCACACACTCTTCCATCTCTTACAAGTGTTAAGTTGAGGGTGGCTGTGAGATACGAACCTGAGACGTACATTTAACTGCACAATTACTCAAGCCTGGTCTAAGTTAACTGTGATACTTCTTGGGTTCTTTCTTTCTTCTGGCGAGAATAATTTCCTCTCAATTTCACACTCTCTAATTCCCCCTTGCCCCCACCTTCGCCTCTCCTTGAGGCAGGGGAAGGAGAACACTACCCACGTCTTCCATGCGTGCCGTAATAGGTGACTAAAAGGGAGGGCATGGTGGGGCTAAGAGTCTCCCACGTACTTTGACTCTACCGGCGCCGACTCTGCCAACGTCGACTCTATCAACGCCAGCTCCATCAACGCCAACTCAATCAACGTCGAATGTATCTTCACTTCTTAGATCCATTTTATCAATTCCCTCTTCTACCTTAGTGCCATAGAGCCTTCATTGGACCTTTTTTTTTTATTCTTCCTTCCTTCCCAACCTTCTTTCTTTCATAATTTTATTGCTTTCTCTCTCTCTCTCTCTCTCTCTCTCTCTCTCTCTCTCTCTCTCTCTCTCTCACCTGACCTATTACACTATATTTACAGCTTCTAGTACCGCGGCGGTAAAACTCATCCTTATACCAGCTATACATAAGGCTCTTTCAGTCCTGTTTTAAGTCCCTTATTCTCGTATTCTAGTCGATTAAGGAAGCCCCCCATATCCTTTTCCTTGGCGATTTATTTTTGGATATGGCTGATTAATATCCTTCGGTACGTGATTTATGGAGAGAATGGCGATACTGGAGGGATTTATCTAGAAGAGGAGACTAGTAACAGACAAAATAAATCGCTCAGGAAAAGGTGTTACGGAATACGCGCTCAGGTAAGGGGATTCAATCTGTCTTCTACATTTTCTTTTACCTGCATCATTTTACAAGCTTAATAGGTTCATTCTTCATGCTAATTAACAATGCTTGGAATTATTAACATCGTCACCAGCTTACAACTAACTCCCACTGGTATAGTCAGAGTGGGCAGGAGTCTTCATCATCATCATCATCATCATCATCACCATCACCTTCATCATCATCACTACCACCGCCACCACCACCATCATCATCACCATCATCATCATCACTACCGCCGCCGCCAACATCATCATCATCATCACTACTACCACCACCACCACCATCATCATCATCATCATCATTTTCTTCTGGTAAAAAAAAAAAAAGTAGACAGGATTCAGAAACAGGAAAACACATTCTTATCTTCTAAAATATTCAGTTATTCTCTCTCTCTCTCTCTCTCTCTCTCTCTCTAGCTAATTCATGAAGAAAAAATCCAGCACATAAATAGCCCAGAATTTTCAGCTGAGTTATTGGCAGCGCTGCAAGTATGAATAATGTAATGCGGTAAATAATAAAGGGTAGTTTGGACTTGTAAACTTTACTGTATATTTAATAGATAATGCCTTTAAATATTACTACTGCTACTACTACTACTACTACTACTACTACTACAAATACCATTACTGCTACTACCATTACTACTACTACTAATACTACCATTACTGCTACTACTACTACAAATACCATTACTGCTACTACCATTACTACTGCTACTAATACTGCCATTACTGCTACTACTACTACTATTACTACTACCATTACCACTATTACTGCCACTACCATTACTGCTACCACTTGTACTACCATTACTACTACTACTACTACTACTACTACTACCATTACTACTATTGCCATTATTACTACCGGTACTACTACTACTACTACTGCAGTGATAATATTAACAGTACTGATAACTATAATAAAATCCCTATCTAAAGCCAAACGCCTCAATAACGGAAGGGGAGGCCGCAAATAAATCGCCTCCATTTCATTCTGCCCTCCGCTGTCAGGCTACCCTCTTTTCAACTCAACCTCCCCCCCCCCTCATACCTCCATCCCTTCCCTCCACCCCATCCTCTGTCTCCTACTTCCCAGCCTCTCTCCACCTCACACACACACACACACACACACACACACACACACACACACACGGCACTTCCACCTCACTGCAAATACCAGCAAGTGAACAAGCAAGGCAAACAAATAAAAAAGCGCAGTGACAAACAAGAGAGTCAGCAATCAAACAGAGCCTCCTCTACAATCAATGAGAGAGAGAGAGAGAGAGAGAGAGAGTGTGTGTGTGTGTGTGTGTGTGTGTGTGTGTGTGTGTGTGTGTGTGTGTGTGTGTGTGTGTGTGTGGACAAAAATATGTATGTTTATGTAGGTATACATTTGTGTGCGTGTGTGTGTTTGCTTTACAGTCTCTCTTTCCAAACGGCAATCACCAACGCACACAAAACCCATTTAAAACACACACACACACACACACACACACACACACACACACACACACACACACACACACACACGTTATTTGTTTGTCAGTAAAAAAAACACGAACGTTGCATCAATCCATCCAACCACAATTCCAACTACCGCAGTTACAAATACACATGTACCTTCCACAATGAATTACAACCAAACAGAGCTACCATAACTACCAAACCATTCAGAACCACACACACATACCACAACTACCACCATAACACCCCCACACTATCGCAATTAATTACAACTACACCCATTTATCACAACTACCATAACATCCAAAACAATGTACTCCTACAACTACCATGCATATCTACCACAACTATTACATCAAACCATACACAACTATCACCATCACCTACCACAACTACCACATCTACCTACCATTATCTCTACTCTAACAACCACAACTACGCCACGACTACAACCACTACACTCTTCATGTTTCATAATCCCCATCAGTTACAACTACAATCATCAAAATCATGAGCTACCACAACTACCTATGACCATTACTACCACTATCACACCAAATAACTCCCTACCACAGTCATGAACTACCGAAGCTACAAAACCATCAGCTACTACAACCACCCCTAACCACCCCACTCATCTGATCCACCAACTACCATAACAACCACAACAATTTCCGGGCAGACTTGAAGCGTTACCAGCGGAGTGCCCAAAGGATCAGATCTTGGTCCTTCTTTTTTTCCTTTATCTGTGGTCAAGACAATGAACCCATTTCTAAGGAAGTTAAATTTACAGATGACATTGATACGGGAGGCAGAGCAATGCAGGAGGACCGTTGATCCATCCAATATGACTTTGACAAGTTAGTAACATTTAATACGAATACCCAGTGTTTGATACGCAACTGATGGAAGAAGCGGATGAAAAAATTATCTCACAGTTATCATCAGAAAATCATCTAAGAAATTCTAACGGTGTGGAGCAGCGGGTAACAGGGCTAATATAATGCTAGACTTCACAGAAAGGAATTATCATAACATAGCACCAGATATACTGTATTCTCCAGACTCAATATCATCACTACTTACACCTCACCTGGGGTATTGCACACAAAACTGGTCCCCAAACTTTTTTTTATAGACAGACTTGGTATCCCACGACTTGATATACCAACTTCGCAAGATGACTTCTAGGGTAATTTTACTATATCAACATGTGTCCAATTCTCACCTGTTATAGATTTACTATTAATGATGATTTTATGGGCGAAAATGGTCTTCCTCATAATTTGCTCGTAAGGTTATTAGTTATTGTAGCTCCTTTAATAGCTGACAACTGACCCTATGTTTGTATTTTTTCTTCAACATAGGTCCAAGAATCACCAATACTACATCAAGTCCTGAGAAATCTTGTATATTCCCTAGGGTGTGGTGGAGAGCTACTAAAATTACCCCATTACTACGCCATCGGCCCTACGAAGAATGACAGCAGAATATAAATGCATCCCCCAGCCCCTCAAAAAGACGACTTACAGACCTTACCCTAGTATCTAAATTCTATACATATTCAGCGGCGTTAATAATGAAACGCTGTTGGAAATAAATATAAAAGTGTAACTCGAATATTTGTACAATGCTCAAAATGCGAGTCAATAGGCTACGTATCGAGTGAATAAAGAAAAATTCCTTTCATACCGGCACAATGGATCACGGGCATAATCTACGACTCAGGGATGATGGATTAATTACGAACGAATTCTGCTTTTTTCGGAATTAGTAAAAACGAGATAAAACCGATCATATTTCCTCGACTCCCGTTCCGGTTACAACTTTCATAATTTTCATGCTGTTTTCCCTATGATCATTTTTTTCCTTTGTCATTTTCCAGCAAGCTGTTATACCGGGGGTGGAAGTGGGTGGGAGAGAGCCTTCATCTTTTCTACAATTTTCCGACCACGTTAAACAGACCTTTATTGCAATAGTAGTAGTAGTAGTAGTAGTGGTAGTTGTTGCTGTTGTTGTTCTCCCCCTCCTGCAGCCCACCATCCTCCTTTCAGACGACGGGGAGGGAGTTGGGGGGCGTTTGCAGTACCAGGCAGGGGGATCACCCAGCTATGTATGTGCCACCGCGCGAAGTAGCCCCTACCCAGCACCAACCTTTAGTGTCACTGGCTTTCTCCACAGCTAACCTTGTCATAAACCAACTGACCTACGTTCTCTGTGCTTCAAACTACCACAATCACCACAACTCAGCAACAACTACCACAATCACCACAACTCATTAACTACCACAATCACCACAACTCAGCAATAACTACCACAATCACCAAAACTCATTAACTACCACAATCACCACAACTCAACAACAACTACCACAATCACCACAACTTAGCAACAACTACCACAATCACCACAACTCAGCAATAACTACCACAATCACCACAACTCAACAACTACCACAATCACCACAACTCAACAACTACCACAATCACCACAACTCAACAACAACTACCACAACTCAACAACTCAACAACTACCACAATCACCACAACTCAACAACAACTACCACAATCTCCACAACTCAACAACAACTTCCACAATTACCACAACTCATTAACTACCACAATCACCACAACTCAACAACAACTACCACAATCACCACAGCATCTACCACCACAATCACCACAGCCAACTCCATTACCCAAATGAATATTCCATTACCATCGACACAGCCACTTCCTGAACTACCACAACTACCACACTACCACCACAATTACCACCACAACTACCACTATACAGCCACCAGTACCAAACAACCACACCAGTCACTACCACCACACCACCACAATTACCACCACACCACCATCACAAAACCACCAGTACCAAACAACCACACCCGTCACTACCACCACCACCACCACCGAATGCAGTCATCACTACCACAATGACCTTTACCACAACAACCACAACTACAGTAATTACAACTACCACTATTCAGACCACCTTCTTCCACTAGACCTACAACTCAGTGATGACAGACTACAACCATCACTACCACAACTACCACCATTCGTATCCACACCAGTCTCAAGCAACAACAACCACCACTATCACAGTCAACTAACACAACTACATAAAACCAATACTGATAACCAACTACCATTCCCACACCTACCACAACTACCACGCCCACCCACCAACACTACCACAGTCAACCAACATCTACCACAACAATCTCACAACCAGAACTACCAGTCATCCATTACAACCACTACACTAATCCACCAACGTTACCAAAACCAACAGAGCCACAACTACCACAACAACCAACGCTACAACAACTACCACAACCAACCAACACTACCACAACTACCACAACCAACCAACACTACCACAACTACCACAACCAACCAATACAACCACAACTACCACAACCAACATACACAACCAACATACACCACCACAACTGCCACGCCCACCTACTAACACCACCACAACCAACATCACTACCACATTTCACACAACTACCACAATCAATCATCACTACCACATCTATCATCACTACCACACAACCTCAACTAGCACGACCAACCAACACTACCACATCAACCACAACTACCACATCCACCTACCAACACAACCAAAACCAACACCACCACCATACCTGACAACTACAACTATCACTTCTAACACAACTACCACACTCACACCCACTACCACACCTAACAACCACAACTACCACACTCACACCTAACACAACTACCACACTCACACCCACTACCACACCACAACTACCACACTCTTACCTACCACCTCACCCACCACAATTATCACAACCAATATTACCACCTCTACCACAACCATCACACAACCACCCTGCCTACCTGACAACCACAATCAGCCACCAACCAGGAAAGCTACCATCGACCACCACACACCACACTGCTGTATATCTTGCCTCAGCCTAGTGATTCAGTAAATGGGAGGAGACTGGCAGAGGGAGAGGGAGAGCGAGAGGGAGAGGGAGAGGAAAGAGGGAAGAGGGAAGAGACAGAATGGGGAAAAGAGAAAATGGAAAGGAAAAAGAATAATGGAAAGAAAGTGAAGAAGAGGACTGAGAGACAGAAGGGGGAGAGGGAAGGCAGAAAAGCTGAGAGAGAGAGAGAGAGAGAGAGAGAGAGAGAGAGAGAGAGAGAGAGAATAATGTACAGCATAAAGGCAAGGAGAAGCAGGAGATAAAAAGAGTATGTGAGGAAGAGTGAGAGAGGGGAAAGGAACAAGGAACATGAAAGAAAGAAGAAGGGGAATAGAGAGTAAAGGGGGAAAGTGAAGGACAGAGGAAGAAGAGGAATGAGAATAACTGAGAATAAGAAAAGGAGAGAGGGGATAGGCAAGTCGATAGAGATGGAAGGAAAGATACAAAGGAAGAAAATACATAAGAGAGAGAGAGAGAGAGAGAGAGAGAGAGAGATAATCTAGGCTCAGGGGAGGCGTAAGAGAGATAAAGAAGGATAAATGAGTCGGATCAGAAAGGTATGGAAGTGAGAGAGGGGAGGAAAGGGAGGGGGGAGAAGAGGGACAGAGAGGGAGACAAGGAAATAAGAGAGGGAAAGCGAGAAAAAGTACGGGAGGGAGGGAGAGAAGAAAGAAGGGGAAAGGGAAAAGTGAGAAAACGTATGGGAGGGAGGGATAGGGAAAGGGAGGAGGGATGGGGAGGTGGTAAACAGAGAGAGAGAGAGAGAGAGAGAGAGAGAGAGAGAGAGAGAGAGGAGTTAACGACAGAGCAATGAACAGAGAGAGGTTATGGGAAAGGAAGGAAAAAATAGTGACAGGAAGGGAGATATAGTGTGGAGTGTGGAAGAAAAAGGAGGATATAAATGGTGGTGGAGGTTTATGAAGGGGAAGAAAGTAATAGGGAGAAGGTGGGATAACAGAACAGGGAAAGACGTTTGACAGAGAGAGAGAGAGAGAGAGTGAGAGAGTGTTATCCCCTTACTGGCTCTTCAGTCTTAGCGGTTCCGTTTTATATATCTATATCTATATCTATCTATCTATATCTATATCTATATATCTATCTATCTATATCTATCTATCTATATATATCTATATCTATCTATCTATCTATCTATCTATCTATCTATATATATATATAGGTAAAAATAAGAGAAAATAGGGACATCATGGGTGTGCAGTGAATGAAGAACGATCAAGGAAAGGTAGTGGTGAAGAGTGGAGATATTAAAGACGACTGGATAAAGCATTATAACCAGTTCGTGAATGAAGAGTTTGACTGGGACAGGGAAGGTCTGGAGTCAGCGGATCCTGTGTTTGGCCCTTGGCCTTTGATTGACGCTGGTACTGTGAGGAGGGCACTAGGCAGGATGCAGGTGGGGAAGGGAGCAAGTGTGGCAGGGTTAACTGCTGAAATGTTGAAGGCCTCAAGAGATACAGAAGTGGGGTTAGCCACTGATTTGAGAAATACGATTATAATGAGTGTGTTGTCCTATGTGATTGGCTGAAGAGTGTAATTGTAAACGTTACATGGGGAAAGGTAATAACCTGGAAAGAGGAAAGTACAGAGGGGTAAAACTTTTGGACCAGATAATGAAGGTACTGGAGAGAGTTCTAGAAGATACGAGAAAGAGTGAATATTTATGAGATACAGTCTGAGTTCATGCCGGGCAAAGAGGCCACTGATCCCATATATATTGTTCGACAGCTTCAGGAAATATATACAGGTAAGAAAAGGGATCTGTACTTTGTTTCTGTTGATTTGGAGAAGGTCTTTGACGGAGTCCCTAGAGAGGTGAAGTGAGCAATGAGAATGCTTGCGATCAAGGAGTGTCTGGTTAGGGTGGTTATGGTCCTTGTATTTATGTATGTATGGAGTGTGGTGGTTTAGTGGAAAATTACGGCGCTGCAATCGGCTTGAGCCTGGGCAGGTATATATCTAAGGAGTGGTTGGGGTTTACTGCTCTGACTCTCTTCTTCTTCATTTCTGCAACATTCGTGGCCTTTCCTCTAACTTTCGCTCTGTTGAGCACCACCTCTCCTTCTCTAAACCTCACCTTCTTTTCCTAACTGAGACTCAGCTGTCTGAGGCAACTGACAGCAAACCCTTTTCTGTATCCTCCTACTTTCTCTATACTCATTTCAAAGCCAAAGGTGGCTGTTGTGTATATATACGCAACAACTTATCTTGCTCTCGTGTTCCTGAACTCGATTCTTCTGAATTCTCTACACTCTGGCTTCGGCTTTCCTGTCATTCTCTGACTAAATATATCTGTGCTGTTTACTTATCTCTTAATTCTACTGACTATCAAAAATTCTTTGACTATCTTACTTCTACGATGGAACACATTCTATCCATCTCTCCTTTCTCTGAAATCTCCATTCTTGGAGATTTCAATGTTCACCACCACCTTTGGCTCTCCTCTCCTTTCACTGATCCACCTGGTGAACAAGCCTACACCTTTTCTATCCTTAATGACCTAGGGCAGCTTGTACAGCACCCTACCCATATCCCTGACCGCCTTGGAGAGAGCTCCAACATACTTGATCTCTTCCTTACAACTAATCCTTCTGCTTACACTGTTAATCTTTTCTCTCCGTTGGGCTCCTCCGATCATAACCTTATCACCTTAACCTGTCCTATCGCTCCGGTACGGCCTGCGGACCCTCCAAAAAAACGTCGTCTCTGGCACTTTGGAGCTGCTGATTGGTAGGCCCTCAGGCAGTACTTCTTTGATTTTCCCTGGAATGATTATTGCTTTCATGGCCATGAGCCATCTGAGTGTGCCTTGCGCATTACGGAGGTTATTCTCTCGGGCATGGAAGCATACATTCCTTTCTCATATCCTTTGACTAACGCAAGAAAGCCTTGGTTTAATCACGCTTGTTCTAATGCTGTCCGCAACAAGGAGAGGGCCTATAAAAGGTATCGGAGCCAACCCACCCCTGAATCACATCTTTTATACATTTCTGCCCGGAATTGTGCTAAGTCTGTTCTTCGCTCTGCTAAAAATAATTTCATCCGTACAAAATGTTCTCAACTCTCCAACTCGAACTCTTCCCGCTCCTTCTGGCACCTTGCCAAAAACCTTTCTAACAACTTTACCTCATCATCCTTCCCTCCTCTTTTCTACTCTGATAGCTCTGTAGCTATTTCTTCTACTGATAAAGCAGATCTCTTTGCTCAGACTTTCTCCTCCAATTCCACCTTAGACGATTTCGGTGCTGTTCCTCCATCACTTCCCCCCTCTGACTTCCTCATGGCTAACATTAATATTTCTTCAGCTGATGTATTTTCTGCCACTGCTGGCCTCAGTACTAATAAGGCATATGGGCCTGATGGAGTCCCTCCTGTTGTTCTCAAGAACTGTGCTTCTGTGCTTACACCCTCCCTAGGCAAAACTCTTTCGCCTTTGTCTGTCAACTTGTACCTTTCCTTCTTGCTGGAAGTTTGCTCTCATTCAGCCAGTTCCAAAGAAGGGTGACCATTCCCAACCCTCTAACTATCGCCCAATTGCTTTAACATCCTGTATCTCAGAAGTTTTTGAGTCTATTCTTAATAGAAAAATTTTAAAGCATCTTTCCTATCACAACCTTCTTTCTGATCGTCAGTATGGGATCCATCAGGGACGCTCCACAGGCGATCTTCTCACCTACCTTTCAGACTCCTGGTCATCCTCCTTTTGGGACTTTGGCGAAAGCTTTGCCATTGCACTTGACATCTCAAAGGCTTTCGATCGAGTCTGGCATAAATCTTTAATTTCCAAATTGCCCTCTTACGGTTTCTATCCTTCTTTCTGTGCCTTCATCTCTAGCTTCCTTTCTGGTCGTTCTATAGCCGCTGTTGTAGACGGCTATCGTTCTTCTCCTAGATCTATTAACAGTGGTGTTCCTCAGGGCTCTGTCCTATCACCAACTCTCTTTCTTTTATTCATCAATGACCTTCTAAGCTGTACATCTAATCCTATCCACTCATACGCTGATGACTCCACCCTTCACCTTTCCATTCGATTCCCACAACGTCCATCTCAGCAGTTACTTCAACAGGCAAGGGATGAGGCAATGGCACACCTAATGTCTGACTTGGCTCGTATCTCTGACTGGGGTAAAAATAATCTGTTTTTTTTTAATAGTTTTGCACCTATCAACCCGACAAAATCTTCCACAGGTATACTCACTTATGTTTAATAATACTCAACTTAATCGTGCATCATCCTTGAACATGCTTGAGGTTTCATTTGCTCGGGACTTGTCTTGGAAAGATCATACTACATCTCTTGTAAAATGTGCTTCCAAGCGATTGGGTGTGCTAAGCCGACTCCGTTCCTTCTTTGCCCCTGCACAATTGTTGACTCTATACAGGGCTTTTATCCGCCCCTATGTGGAGTACAACTCTCATGTGTGGGGAGGCTCCCCACATACAGCTCTTCTCAACAGAGTGGAGTCAAAGGCTTTTCGTCTCATTAACTCTCCCCCTCTTACTGGCTCCCTTCAACCTCTGTCTCTTCACTGCAATGTTGCATCTTTATCTCTTTTCTATCGCTACTTCAATGGTCACTGTTCCTCTGAACTGTCTGCATGCATTCCTCCACTTCTACGACGGGCACGTAGCACCCGTCTAGCAGCAAACTCTCATCCCTTTTCTGTCCAACTCTCTAATGCAAGAGTTAACCGTTACTCCCAGTCCTTCATTTATGCAACAGGTCAACTCTGGAACTGTCTCCCTCTGTCTGTATTTCCTGCTTCCTATGATCTTCAGTCTTTCAAACGCAGTGTGTCCAGGCATCTCGAAATGAATGGATCTTGAATTTGGCTCTCTCTTGTATTTTGTTTTTCTCTTGGAAGGAACAGTTTTGCGGGCTCATGGCCTTTGGTTCCTTCTTCCTCACATTAAAAAAAAAAAGTAATGCCACTGAGGGATGAGAGAGGCTGGTCACTCATCTTAAAAGCCAGGACCAACTTGCCTAGCCCCGGGCTCCTACGCTCGTCATGGCGCACCACAGGACAGAATGATGAAATGAATGATGATGAAATTATATCTATCTATCTATATCTATATCTATCTATACATACATACATATATATATATATATATATATTCCCTTTTAAAACTATATCACATGATCCATCTTTCTCTCCATCCCTTCTCCCTCCCCCTCTCCCTTTTGCGGTCTTTCTCTACCGCCTCATTCTCCCCCCTCCCCTACCATTCTGGCTTCATTATCCTGCATTCTCTCTCTCTCTCTCTCTCTCTCTCATTATACCGGTATCTATCGTTCTCCCCACCTCACTTCACGTCCCTACCTTTGAGTTTCTCCGTCTCTCTGCCATCAACTATCCCCTTTCAGTGACCCACCATTTCAACTGCTCTCTCTCACTCTTTTTTCTCTCTCTCTCTCTCTCTCTCTCTCTCTCTCAGTTGGTTCCTGGTGTTTGTCAGTACGAACCTCAAGATACATACATAGCCTACATATATATATATATATATATATATATATATATATCTGTGTGTGTGTGTGGAGCCCCTGTGGTACAGTGGTAATGTGTGCGTTGTCGTACACTGGAGAGCGAGGGTTCGTGCCCCGCCAGGGTAAAAAAAAAAAAAAAAAAAAAAAACTTTGAGCGTTCTCCTGGCCACGTACTGCTTGGTGGACATCAGGGGTGTTGTGGTTGAACCAGTGACGCATACTGTAAAGTATGCTTGCACCCAGTCGGCTTGCGCGGGTCGACTATACTCGGTTCATAGACCACACACACATCCAAAGCCACTCCAACATTACGATTACACTTACAAGCACTTCTCGCCCTACATACCATCCCTACCAGACAGCCTAAGCCACTGGGTAGAGATACATTGGCTGTATCGTCCCTGCTTCGGTAGGAATAGGCCGGTCCTGCAGTGGACCTCAACGGCTGATGATGATGATGATATATATACATATATATACATGTGTGTGTGTGTGTGTGTGTAAAGCATTCCGCATTCATCCTCCGGGGTTTGACTTACAATGGCATACATTTGGAAGTCTAAATCGACAGTACGTTTCAAGAGTATCAAAATCTATTTCTAACTGCGTCAACGATGTGTGTTCCATGAATGTGACGGCCTTTAGCTGAATCCAAAATATATTTCACGCACACCCTAACCTATTTTTATTTTTTATTCCAAAGTGGCCTGTGCTGTTCACTTGAAAGAATAATCCCAATTCCTTTCATTAAGTCCTCTGGTGCCCCATCGGTGATGTATGGAGAGTGACCGGTCGCTCTTCCCTGAGTGATATTGTGAATAATAACCTCCACCAATCCCTAGAATGCAAACCCACATACCAGCACTGTTACTGTGTTTATCGTGATAGAAAAATGTTGGCCTCAATTTGGCTTTCTGCAGTTGTACACGTAAAAGTTCTGTCGGTATTTACACCCAAAGAGTCCAGGTAAAGACGGGGTTGGTGTATCCTTGTGTGGGTGTATCCTAGTGTGTCTTGTGCTACTCAGACGAAGAAATAATACAAACATACGGAAGGTGTTGTCAGTGACGGAATACACCACTTTCATTCCGACTCAGACCAATACCTGAAGAGGGTCCAGGTTCGGCTGGATCTGTTTTTAGACTCAGTAAACATAATTTCAGAATATGAGTAAATTTCTGCCGTATTCTTATTAACACAATTTCAGTGTTGGCGTAACTCCTCCAGCAGCATAATTTGTTCCAGTTGCCCACAGGTCTATAAATGCCTTCGCTTTTGATCATACGATTAACAAATTTACTCTATTTTTTTTTTTTTCGTTATTCTAACTACTGAACAGATGATAATGATGATGATGATGATGATGATTACCAGTATTATTATTATTATTATTTTTATTATTATTATTATTATTATTGCTATTATTATTATTGCTATTATTATTATTATTATTATTATTATTATTATTATTATCATGATTATATTATTATCATCATCATCATCATCATCATCATTATTATTACTAATATTATTACTCAATCAATCAATCAATCATTTCCTGTGGCACCCCACGGGATGCATAGGGCCTCGATGAACTCTCTCCACCAATATTTGTCTCTTGCCATCTCCTTCAGGTTCCACCAACACTCCTCTCCTGCTTCTCTTTTCATTGTCCTTAACCAGGTTTCCCTCGGCCTACCTTTACCTCTTCTTCCTCTAGCAGTCCACTCTGGCACGTCCTGTATTAAACTGCCTTCTTTTCTATATATGTGCCCCAGCCATTTCCAGCGAGGCCGTCTCACATATTCATCAACTGGTTCCACTGTCGTTAACCTTTCACCTCGGTTGCACGCCACTGATTAAAAAAAAAAAAAAAAAAAAAAAGTTTCCTATAGTTCCTTTACCTAAACTTGGCTCAAATTTTCGTCTTCTCCAGCTTATTTCAAGAATCTTACTGAAAAAAAAAAAAAATTACGACTCTACATCCTTTCCTTAGCACTTCTTTGTGACTAGCATCGTATTCTTGTGTTAGTCTTTTGTCACAGCTCATCATTTAAGATGCGGAAGGAGCAATTTTAGGCCAAGTTAGAGTGAGAAGGGTATAGTAACTTGATTAACCCTTCAGACCGAGTACCTAATTCGTGTTCAGTTTAAGATGGATGGATTAATGACAGGGGGCTTTTCCATGCTGAGTAAAATCGTCTGGTAATAGCAAGAAGAGATTTTTAAAAGACGTCATTGTGTTGAAGGGGTGAGGAGAAAAATTGTGCGTCTAGTGAAATGTTCTCTCTCTCTCTCTCTCTCTCTGGCTCCTATAACTCACTCCCAGTTGAATAAAATCGTCTGGGGATATGTGGACTAGAATACTAAATCCTACCCTAACTTGGGGGGGCTTATGGAACCAGTATCAACACTCTCAGGCTCTTAACACCTCTTCCTTAGCGATTTATTTTGGCAGAGGGTTGGTTAATATCATCGGGTTCGTTTTTATGCAGAGTCTGGCGATTTTAGAGGGATTTATAGACCACAGAAGAGTACAGAGCTGAGACGTAATAACCAAAATAAATCGCTTAGGAAATGGTGTGAGGGACCTTTCCAAGCCGACCAGAATACGGGGCATAGAGCTGACCTGACCATGAAAAGGTTTATAGATTTTTTTGTAATATTCTGTGGACTTTGCAAAAAAAAAAAAAAAAGGTTAAAAAAATGACATCAGCGAGGACCTGCTTTTCTCTACAATAATGGCCGACCTCTGAGCCACCGGTGACGTCTGTGCAATTACTGGCATATACCTGGCAATAACCGGTATGGACATTGCAACGGCAGGTATATGCATTGCGGGAAGTGGTATACAGTACATTGTAACAACAAGTATTTTCAGAGCAATACCCCTTAAAATACCATGAACGTACAGGTATATACATTGCAATAACGGGTATATAGATTGCAATAACCAGTGTATACATTGTAATAAAAACTATATACATTGCAATAACATATACGTCGCAATAACGGGTATATATATTGCAGTAGTTGGGGTACCCTTTGCAATATCTGATAAATCCATTGCAATAACACGTGTATACTCGTCAATAACCCGGCGTAAGTGCAAATAACAGGTGTGCTCCGTGCAATACCTGGCGTATACCTGACAATAACCAGTGTGGACCGAGGTTTACCGGGGCGGTCCTGAAAACACTGGATGGAAACGAGAATTGGCTCACTTGTGGTGGATGAGAGAGAGAGAGAGAGAGAGAGAGAGAGAGAGAGAGAGAGAGAGAGAGAGAGAGAGAGAGAGAGAGAGAGAGAGAGAGCGTAAGATCTGTAAAATAGGTAATGGGAGGAAGGGATGAGGGGGAGAACAGGGTGTTAAACTGAGAGAGAGAGAGAGAGAGAGAGAGAGAGAGAGAGAGAGAGAGAGAGAGAGAGAGAGAGAGAATAAAGAATAGAAACGATGCAAAAGGAATACGGAAAATAAGGAGTGATGGCGGGAGAAGGATAGGATTGAAGAGGAAGCGATGGGGCGGAAAGGATAGGGACGAAGGAGAGGGATGGAGAGAGGGAGTGAGATAGGGATTGAGGGATTTGGAATCGGAGAGGGATAAGAAAGGATAAGGAGGAGGAGGGAAGGAAATGAGGAGGAAGAGAAAAATAGGACGGAGAGAAGGAAATGAAGAAGAGAAATGGAAAGGAGGGGAAGAAGAATGAATAAGGGAGAAGAGAAGATGTAAGGCAAAAAGACCGATATAATGCAAGAGAATAAATGTACGAGAAGAGGAACGAAAGGTAAGAAGAGAGAGAGAGAGAGAGAGAGAGAGAGAGAGAGAGAGAGAGAGAGAGAGAGAGAGACGGGAATGCGGGGGGGAGGCACTAGTGGTAATCACTGTAAATATTTGGATTCGTGTTTAATATTAGTCTATTAATTAAAACCAATGGGATTCTTTAACATAACATTATCGACGTGTCTAAACAGGTTATGTAATTTGGAACGTTTGTTGAATTTTGTCCCCTAAGTAAAATCGAAATCCTTTATTCTTCTGTTATCCTCGTATTATGAATGTGATGACATATTTTTTTTTTATTTATTCTTCCATCATCGAAATGACTTTATTGGCTTTTAAGAGAGTTTAAGAACGCTTTTAATACCACAGTCCTCCCACCGCCACAAATAATAATAATAATAATAATAATAATAATAATAAATGATGAGTTGATGAATGCGCTTTTGAAACTTTTTCATGTGGCGTGGGATAATGGTGGAATTTCAGAAGAGTGGAAAAATGGAGTGATTATAAAAATACCAAAAAAGGGAGATTTAAGCGTGTGCGATAATTGGAGGGGGATAACTTTGACACCTGTAGTTGCAAAAGTCTTTTCCAAAATCTTGTTGAACAGAATAGAGCCAGTAATTGATAAAATTTTTAAAGAAGATGAAAATGACGCATAGTATGTGTTTTGTTGATTTTGAAAAGGCGTTTGATAGTGTTTCACGTGGAGCTATGTTGAAAATTATGAGATTCTATGGTATACCAGAAAAGTTTGTAAATATTATTAGAAGCCTGCATGAAAGTACATTTTGTAAGGTAATGGTGGGTGGTTCTTTGAGTGATCCATTTGAAGTTAGGTCAGGAGTGATTCAAGGAGGAGTTCTTTCGCCACTGCTGTTTGTTTTGGTTATGGATTATGTTATGAGAAAGGTTGTAAGGAGAACAGGTGCAGGAATTAACTGGAAAGAAAATAAGAAGCTGATGGATTTGGACTATGCTGATGATATTGTACTGATTTGCGGAAGTATTTACGAGATGCAGAGGGTGCTTGATTGTCTGGTGGAGGAAGGAGAAAAAGTGGGATTGGTAATAAATTGTGGAAAGACTGAAATTATTAATATGAACGTGGAGAACCAAATCGATTGTGTAATTGTGAATAATGGTGAAGAATGTAGAAAATTTTTAAATATCTGGGAACGATTGTATCATCTAATGGATCATTAAACAATGAAATTGAGGAGAGGATTAGACAGGCTGGCGAGCTGTTGGAATGTTGAAATCTGTTTGGAATAATAATATGCTTTCGGTACATTCTAAAATAAAAATTTACTACAAGTCCATGGTTAGACCAATTTTAATTTATGGGCATGAGTCATAGTACAGTACAATTGCAACAGATCAGAAAGTATTAGGATTTGAGAATAAAATACTGAGAAGGATTCTTGGGGTAGAGTGGCAAGGCAGAGTTACAAATGGAAGAGTAAGGGATATTAATAGAAGCTATATTTAACCACTTCAGTTCGAAATCTCTCTCTCTCTCTCTCTCTCTCTCTCCAATGTCACCCCTACATGCAACAGTTGGCGCCACACAACTTCACATGCCACCGTTTAAGCACCAATACCCACAGTCCATACGGGATACACACTAGTACTACTTCATTCAGCAGTGGAGTGATGGCAGCAGCGGGGGAAGGGGGAGGGGTGTTTTTCTGGTCGGTGGGTCTTGGTGCAGATCAGGTGGTGACTTTTTAACGACACCTAAATCCCCACACCGTTCCCGGGCCTGGCGTTGGATCGATCTAGCGTCTCTTCCAACAGCACTTCACTTTTGGCTATTGCGTCATGATCAACTTCAACCCTTCAACTCGACACCTTTTTTTATTGTTTCCCTACGACCTGTTTTACTCAACTTCAGGTGGTATTTTCATCTTCAGGTGGAATTTTCATCATCTTCAGGTGGAATTTTCATCAACTTCAGGTGGTATTTTAATCAACTTCAGGTGGTATTTTAATCAACTTCAGGTGGTATTTTCATCAACTTCAGGTGGTATTTTCATCAAATTCAGGTAACTTCAGGTGGTATTTTAATCAACTTCAGGTGAACTTCAGGTGGTATTTTCATCAACTTGAGGTGGTATTTTCATCAACTTGAGGTGGTATTTTCATCAACTTGAGGTGGTATTTTAGTCAACTTCAAGTGGTAATTTAATCAACTTGAGGTGGTATTTTAATCAACTTCAGGAGGTATTTTCATCAACTTCAGGTGGTATTTTAATCAACTTCAGGTGGTATTCTAATCAACTTCAGGTGGTATTTTAATCAACTTCAGGTGGTATTCTAATCAACTTCAGGTGGTATTCTAATCAACTTCAGGGATTTCAGGCAGCGAAGGGATTGATGAAGGTTTGCATCTATCTCCTTCACCTCAAGACGTCTACAGTATCCTAAGGTGAGGAAAATCTCTGAAGGGACCAAGAAATAAAGATAAAATACGTTCTCGGAGTCAGGGGGTTAAACCTGTGAGGAAAATCTCTGAAGGGACCAAGAAATAAAGATAAAATACGTTCTCGGAGTCAGGGGGTTAAACCTTTTCTCCCGGAGCGCTGTTGGAGTGAAGAAAAACCGTCTGGTGGTAGAATACAATGGTGGAGGGGTTGGTGGAGGGGTTGGTGGAAGGGTTGGTGTAGGGGTTGGTGGAGGGGTTGATGGAGGGGTTTGGTGGAACGTCAGAGGGGCCCTTCTTAACCTTATCCTTACAATGACCTGTTTTTATTATTGTCTCTGCCAGACGATTTTCTTTCGCGTTCGGGAGGACCTCTGACGGCAAAGGGGTTAATGAGGGCTGTATCCATGGCCCCCATTTCAAAAAGTCTCTCAGGAATATAACAACCGTCTTTAGATAGCAAGAAAGAGACAAAAATGACATACTCGGAGTGAATGGATTAAGAAAGTCATGTGTGGGTAACGGGAATCAATGAAAGACGTCATCGTAGTGAAGGTGTTGATGAGATGTATGCAATTTAACGCAAAGTGCATGTTATTGCAAAGTATATACCGGTTATTGCAATGACGATTCTGGATACAGCAAATTATACACACCGGATATTAAGGTATGTTGGTGATTCTGCAAATGTTCCGATTGTATGCGAAAACAGACCGATAAATACTATGCACATTACCACAAAATAAATATATCTAGATCAAAGTATGCTCTGATTAATTCACACTATCCTCACACTATAGACAAAGTACACTCAATCGTACATCAAGTTACTGCTGAGTTTACACTGAGTATTGTAATGTAAATCTGGCTTCCTGTGATGACTATGTGGGCGGGTACCTCATATGGGTGTTGGGTTGACTGTTATTGTAGGTGAAGTGTTTGGTCAGTGATGGATGTTGGGGCTACTTCACCGCAACATCGCTAAGTGACACAGGGGAGCATAAACAAGCGTGGGGCAAAGCTGAGGGAATTTAGGTGAGTGTGTACGATGAGAATAATTGATGGGCGTGATTTTAGTTTCTAGCAGGTTTACCAAAATGCTGAGAGTTAATATGGTGAAGTGAGGATTTACAGTGAATAGCATCTTCAGAATTTACGGTGAATAGAAGCTGATAATTTACAGTAAATATCAGCTCAGAATTTACAGTGATTAGAAGCTGAGAATTTACGGTTAAAAGAGGATGATAATGTACTATAAATAGAAGCTGAGAATTTACAGTGAATAATAGCTGAAAATTTGCAGTGACTAGAAGCTGAGAATTTACAGTGAACAGAATTTAGCTGAAAGAAAGTGAGAATTTACACTGATTAGAAGCTGAGAATTTACAGTGATTGGAAGCTGAGAATTTACAGTGAACAGAATTTAGCTGAAAGAAAGTGAGAAAGTGAGAATTTACAGTGATTAGAAGCTGAGAATTTACAGTGAACAGAAGCTGAAATTTTCTAGTGAACGGAAGTTGAGATTTTACAGTGAATAGAAGCTGAGAATTTATGTGACGGCAAGCTAATAATCCATGTGATGCAAGCTGAGAATTGATAAGACTGCGAGCTGAGAGTGGATGTACTTGCAGACTGAGAATTAACTGATGTGACTTCCAGCTGAGAATTAATGAGACTGAAAGATACGAACACAGATGAGGGCAAGCTGAGAATTAATGGGATTATTACAAGCCAAGAACTGAAAAACGTGAATGCGAGCTGAGAATTAATGTGACTGATATGTAAAGAATGGATGGATGGGATTCTAAGCTGAAAATTATGTGACGCCTAGCTGAGAATTGATGGGTGTATTCCAATCTGAGAATTGATGGGTGTATTCCAAGCTGAGAATTGATGAGTGTGATTCCAAGCTGAGAATTGATGGGCGTGATTCCAAGCTGAGAATTTATGAGTGTGATTCCAAGCTGAGAATTGATGGGCGTGATTCCAAGCTGAGAATTGATGGGCGTGATTCCAAGCTGAGAATTGATGGGCGTGATTCCAAGCTGAGAATTGATGGGCGTGATTCCAAGCTGAGAATTGATGGGCGTGATTCCAAGCTAAGAACTGATGGGTGTGATTGCAAGCTGAGATTTGCTGGGTGTGACTGCAAGCTGAGAATTACTATAACTAAACTCTAGAATAACATTATGAGTGTAGTTGCCACCTCTAACATACACCTACACCCATTACCGATGCCTAACTTTAACCCCATCAGTCCCAGAACGTACAGTCGGCACCAAAACTCGTGTCGCGCCTCTTAATTTCTTTTCCCATCGTCTATGAAACTTAGTGTAGTAAATCCACAGCAGTCCACACTAATGACACGGATCTATAGCCACATAAAATTGATCAGTGTTGGTTTGTGCGTATTCAACTTAATGAGTTTCAAAGGCCGTGGAGAGGAAGGCAGGACAGACGACAGGACACTTGTTGACGACTGTACATGTTTTTAGGCTTATTCTTCCTACTTCCAGACGATTTTAGTCAGCTTAAGAAAATCCTCTAGCAGGTATGGAGTTTCCGAAGGCCGTATCTAACCCTTCTCGTTCGCAAATCCCTCCTACTCTGAACAAAAACATCTGAGGAAAGACTAAAATACAAAAATATATAAGCTACAAACAGGCGTGTGACTGCAAAACGGTGGTAATTTCTCTGTGCAGGTGTCATTGCAAACCATCAATACCTGTGACTGATTCGAGGGTCGCAATGGCCCTAAGAAAATGACAGCAGGTGTGATTGCAAACTATGAAATGATCTGTAACTTTAATCTCTTCCGCCCGAGAACGCCTTTTGTAGCTTATTCTTGCTGTCTTCACGCGATTTTATTTAGAGAGAAACTTCAGAGATAGAGGAAGAACACACACACACACACACACACACACACACACACACACACACACACACACACATTATCGTACTTACAAGCCGTGAACCGCTGCGTGATTGTAAAGCCGTGGCCCTTTTCCGCGCAGGTGTGATTGCAGGCCATCAATACCCGTGATTGATTCCGGGCCCAACTGTGCGCGGGGAACCATGGCAGGTGTCGCTAATCACCCCCATTTACGATATTGGACCATTTACCCTCATTACCCACCGGAATTGCTCACCACCTAAACCCCTTCAATACCACACGTGTTTTTTTTTTCTTTTCTTTTTTTAATTGGTGCCACTGCCAGGCTTATTTATTCAGATTAGATCCTTGTTAATACGTTCGGATTAATGACGTATTACCTGATTTCATTCTCGCTACCTAAAAACGATTCTACTGCTTTACCTTCGGTCATTCTGCCTTCCATCTCTCCTTCTTGCCTGCCTCCCTCTCTGCCCTCCTGCCTCCCTCTCTCCCCCCCTGCCTCCCTCTCTGCCTTCCTGCCTCCCTCTTTGCCTTCCTGCCCCCTCTCTCTCTTCCTGCCTCTCTCTCCTTCCTGCCTCCCTCTCTCCCTTCCTGCCTCCCTCTCTGCCTTCCTGCCTCCCTCTCTGCCTTCCTGCTTCCCTCTTTCCTTTCCTGCCTCCCTCTCTGCCTTCCTGCCTCCCTCTCTGTCTTCCTGCTTCCCTCTCTGCCTTCCTGCCTCCCTCTCTGCCTTCCTGCTCTCTCTCTCTCTCTTCCTGCCTCTCTCTCCTTCCTGCCTCTCTCTCCTTCCTGCCTCCCTCTCTCCCTTTGTGCATCCCTCTCTGCCTTCCTGCCTCCCTCTCTGCCTTCCTGCCTAACTGTCACCCTTCCTGCCTCCCTCTCTGCCTTCCTGCCTCCCTCTCTCCCTTCCTGCTTCCCTCTTTCCTTTCCTGCCTCCCTCTCTCCCTTCCTGCCTACCTCTCTGCCTTCCTGCCTCCCTGTCACCCTTCCTGCCTCCCTCTCACCCTTCTTGCCTCCCTCCCTCCCTTCTTGCCTCCCTCTCACCCTTCTTGCCTCCCTCTCACCCTTCCTGCCTCCCTCTCATCCTTCTTGCCACCCCCTCTCCCTTCCTTCTTCCCTCCCTGTCTTCCCTCCTTCCTTCCTTCCTCTCTTTTTTCCTTCCTCCCTCTCCCCATTCCTGCCTCCCTCTCCCCCTTCCTGCCTTCCTCTCTCCCTTCCTACCTCCCTCTCTCCCTTTCTACCTCCCTCTCTCCCTTCCCGCCTCCCTCTCTCCCTTCCTGCCTCCCTCTCTCCCTTCCTTTCCTCAAATCTGCCTCACTGTCCTCCTAATTCTCAGCCTGAAGGGGTTAATGAGGTCTGCATCTAACCCCCTGCAGGATCACTAGGGTCGTGTGTGTGTGTGTGTGTGTGTGTGTGTGTGTGTGTGTGTGTGTGTGTGTGTGTGTGTGTGTGTGTGTGTGTGTTTACTGTTGCCACCATCAGGCGATTTTTCTTCATCTCAAGCCCTTCACAACACCAAGTTTTTCCTGAGAGAGAGAGAGAGAGAGAGAGAGAGAGAGAACGCTCACTCTCATTTGGCTGTACCGCGGAGGGAGCTATTTCTGGCAAGCTATTTTTCCCCTTTCCTTATTTCTTTTTTCCTTGCATTATTTTTTCCCATCCATTTTTCCGTATGGCGGTCCTGGTTTTCCGATTTTTTCTGCTCCCCCCCTCCTCTCTCTCTCTCTCTCTCTCTTGTCTGGGTCGGGGTTTCATTTTTTTTTTCCTGTTAAAGTTTTGTTTGTCTAATTTTCCCTTCTGTAAAAAGTGTCGTTTCTCTCTCTCTCTCTCTCTCTTACACACACACACACACACACACACACACACACACACACACACACACACACACGTACGTCTATTCCTTTCCATTAATACTTTCGGTGCGTTTCTGTATTCTATATATAATGCTTTTGGTTTGTTTCTCACTTCACTGATACTTTTCGCCCATCAAGGTTTGTTTTCATTTTTTCCCGTATATATATATATATATTTTTTTTTGAGTCTGCCTGATTACCCTTCTCACTGTTACATTTTTTTTTTTTTAAATCTGCATCTCAGTTCTCTTTTCTGTAATTCTTTTTTGGATCTCTGGGTCTTTCCTGCACTTACCTCTACAGCATTACCTTTTCAACCCCCTCAATCAGATGACGTTTATTTTTGGTATATTCTTGCTACCTCCAGACGATTTCATGCAGCCTAGGAAAGACCTCTCGTAGCGAAGGGGTTAATGAAGGCATTAATCTAACCCCTCCAGCTCCAAGTCCTCCCTGAGCGGAATAAAACCGTCTGAAGGCAGCAAATGAGAAAGACGTCACCGGATTGAACTACGCAATACCTGTTATGAAACCCACTCCTTAGGGACACGCACCTTCATCAAAAAACTGATTAGCATTTCACATCACCTGCATTCCCAGCCTCATCTAGTTTTAATCTCTACAGTCCTGGTGATTTTTAAAGCTGGATAAAATTGTCTGGTGTCAGGAAGGATTTAAAAAAAAAAAAGTGTCCTGCAGGCTCAAGGGATTACTGAGATAGTTTTATTTATCTTTACTACATCCTGCGTTTCCTTTTCTGTGCGTCTGCCTTTTATTTGTCTTTCCAGTTTCCCTTTATTTTTACTTTACTCAGCTTTCTCCTTTCATTTTACAGGTACAATATAATTTCTCTGTTTCCTTTTCCTCCATCTTCCATGTTCTGTTTCCTTCTTTTCTTTTCCTCCTTTCTTGTTCTGTTTCTCTACTGTCTTTTTCTCCTCGATCCTTGTTCTGTCTCTTCTCTACACTGCTCTGTAATTATTTTCTGAAGTGTTTCAATATCTTGTGTTTCTCTCTCTCTCTCTCTCTCTCTGGCTTGTATAGACCTGCGTGTTTTTTTTTTATTCATCTTTCACATTTTTCATCTCTATCCTTCCCATTCTTTGTGTGTTTATTTGTACTTTCCTATAACTTATTTTCATCTTTTCTTTATGCACACTCCTTTTTTTCTCTAATTATTATTTTTACAGCTTTCTTATTTCTCATCCAAATCTTTCATCACTCTCTCTCTCTCCTCTCTTTCTCTCTCTCTTCCGTTCTTCCCTAGTTTTCTTTATAATCTCTTCTAGACCTATTCTCTCTCTCTCTCTCTCTCTCTCTTAGTTTTTCCCATAACCTCTTCTAGACCTCTTCTCTTTAGTTCTTTCCTGCCATAAAGCCTCATTAATAACAATACAAAATCACGTCATGGTAAGGAAGGCAATGTATACAATTACAATGACATACAGTTCAGCTTTCAATTTAACCATCAGTCTACCTATCTCCATTTCTCTACTGTCAGACGCCTAATCCCAGAGTCTACCAAAAATTGTATAAAGGAGTGTTGTAGACTTTCCAAATCCCATTAACCTTTTCTTTGTCTCTCTCTTTTTTTTTTTACAATCAGCTTCCATTTTTATTTGCAATCATTACTTTTTTTTTTCTGTCAGTCTGCGTCTATCTATATGCATTCATAGCGGTGATTTTCTCTTTTTTTTTTTTACAATCACCTAATTATTTGCATTTACTCTAGATTTTCTTTTTCAATCACCTAATTATTTGCATTTACTCTAGATTTTCTTTCTCAATCACCTAATTATTTGCACTTACTACATACTTTCTTTTTCAATCACCTAATTATTTGCATTCAGTACAGCCTCTTGTTTTCGCTTTTCAATCATCCTCTCTACAGTTTCATTCAGCCAGCGCCACACACCTAATCCCAGAGTTCATCCAAGGCGGCAGCGACAAACACACTTCTAAGCCTCCCCATCACCACCCAGTCCAGGTCTCGCACGAAAACCACAGATAAACGAGACGAGACCAGACGAGAAGAGAAGAACAAGGGAGAGGAGAGGGGAAGAGAGGTGGGGAGTGGAGGGAAACAGGACTGAAAGAAGGGGGGACAAGAGGGAGGGAAAATGGTGAAGTGGGTGAGAGAGCTGGCATGTGTGTGTGTGTGTGTGTGTGTGTGTGTGTGTGTGTGTGTGTGTTTACCAGTCTGATTCATCCGTATACTCCCTTTTCATAGTATGTAATATTCTCTCTCTCTCTCTCTAAGCTGTGTGTGTGGAGTGCCATGGTGAGACAGACGGAGGAACAAAAGCTGACGAGATGAATCCGGAGTGGAGGTGAGAGAGAGAGAGAGAGAGAGAGAGAGAGAGAGAGATTCACTATACTCCTCACCTTAACCTGGCCCAGTTTTCGTCCTTTTGCAGCTTTTTCACGTAGCTCTGTGGCAGAAAAAGACACTGCTATGGCTTTACATCCTTTCCATAGCACTTCTTCGTGACTAGCACCACGTTCTAGTGTTAATCTATTGCCACAACTCAGCATTCAAGATGGAGGTGTGTCAATTTTAGGCCAAGTTAGAGTAAACAGAGTATAGATGGGTTTACATGAACAGTGGGGATGAAGATGGAAGGAAAGGTGTAGCCAGGAATGAGATGGAGGCACTTGTTTTGTGAAGAGATGAAGAGACTGACTATACTCTTTTCACTTTACACTGGCTTAAAATTGACATCTATCTTGACTGCCGAATTGTATGAAGAGAGTCACAAAAGAACAGAACACTGGTCACGAAGAAGTGCTAAGGACTGGATGAACTGCTGTCGCGTTGTTTTATTCTGCCATCGAGCTACGGGAAATAAGCTACAAAAGGACGAAAATCTCCATCAGGGTGAAAGAACTACAGACGTACGAATAAAAACAACACGATGACTGAGGGGAGAAGCAGAGGTGGGCCGAGAACAGGTGGATGAGATGGCTTACAATTATTCACCTTAGCTTGGCCCGGATTTTTCGTCCTTTTTGCTGCTTATTTCACGCATCTCAAGATAGTGTTACGACTCCAAATCCTTTCCCCCTTTCGTGATTAGCACCATAATCTTGTGTTAATCTACTGCTACGGCTCAGCACTCAAGGTGGAGACGGCAATTTTGGGCCAAGGTAGAGTTAAAGCAAAAGTATAGGAAGTTTTGTGGGAGTGGGGTGGCTTGGAGAAGAAGAAGAGGTAGCCTGAGAACGAGGAGGAGGGACAGATTAGCTAGGATGGGGTTTTGAGTAGGGTGGCTGGAAGGAAAAGAAGAGACAGACCAAGAATGAGGTGGAGAAAGATATCACTGTGAGGGTCTATGAGAGAAGGATAACTGGGAAGATAAGAGATGAACTAGGACTGACTTGGAGGGCTATGAGGGAGTAATTGAAGGCTTTATGTAGCCCACGAAAATATACCCTATACAAAAAAAAAAAAAAAAAAAAAAAAAAAAAAAAAAAAAAAAACGAGAAATAGTACGAATAAAAAGACAAGTAATAGTTCACTGGAAGATTCTGGCCACGTTTCCATACTCTTACACGATCTTCTAAAAAAAAAAAAAACTTGGACGATGGCGGATTCCCTTACCCCATCTCATGATCGAAGTGGATGGAAAAGGTGGGGTAATATATGAGGAAGGGTGGCGTTTGGTGGCAGGAATCGTCGGTGTAACATGGAGGGATGACTGAGGGAAGATTAAGCTAGTTCAAGACAGGCAGAAGGAGCAGGTGGGAAGGTGGGGAGGCACGAGGGAGGGTGATGTGCTGTGGGAAAAGAATGACTGTAATGCTTGAAGTTGGGTAAGTCAAGGCCTCCCCCCACAGCAGGCGGCGTCAGTGCGAAAAGTACATATATCATGCTAAAATAATAATAATAATAATAATAATAATAATAATAATAATAATAATAATGATGATGATGTAGCCAATATATTTTAAATCGTCGTCGTCTTTAAGGAGCTCTCTCTCTCTCTCTCTCTCTCCTTATATTCTTTCCTTCTCTTTCCTTCTTCAGTGCCTTATGTCCTTCCTGTACTTCTTCCTCTGCTTGACCCTTCACTCTCACTTTCCTTTTCCTTTTCATCTCTCTCTCTCTCTCTCTCTCTCTCTCTCTCCTTATATTCTTTCCTTATCTTTCCTTCTTCAGTGCCTTATGTCCTTCCTGAACTTCTCCCTCTGCTTGATCCTTCACTCTCACTTTCCTTTTCCTTTTCATCTCTCTCTCTCTCTCTCTCACACACACACACACACACACACCTTTTTTGCCAGGCATCTGTGTGTAGGAGATAAAGACAGCATAATTGGCAGTTAATACCAGGGCCGTCTCCAGTCAATTAAGGGAAGCAATTTAATTTCTGGGGGATGGGAGAAGGATAAAGATGAAGAGAGGGAAGGAGGAGATGGAGAGGGAGGAAGCGGGTTGAAGAGGTGGCAAGGGAGAGTGGAGTAAAAGAGGTGAAAAGGAAGTAAATGAAGTGGAAGAGAAGGAATGGGAGAAAGTGCACCAGAATGAGTGTAACAGGAAGGATCAGTGGAAGGATGAGGAGAACATAAGAGGAAAAAAGAGGGATAGGAGATGGATAAGTAAAGAAAAATGAGGGATAGAAAAGCTGAAGAGGGAAAAAATGGGTCAGTATAGGGATAGGTGGAAGGGAGAGGAGAACGTAAGAAAGAGGACTGAGAAGGGATGGCGAAGAGGGAGGAAAGAGGGATTAAAAAAGGATAAAGAATTAAAAAGTAGGGAAGAAAGGGGAAGGATGGTAAGACAGAAGGATAAAAGAGGAAACAAGAGGAAATGAAGAAAGAGGAAGTGGGATAAGTATAGGTGAGAGGAATTCCAATAAAACAGAGCAAGAGAGGTAGGAGAGGGAGGAAGTGAAGGGGAAAGAGGTGGACAGTGAAGTAAGAGTTGGCAAATGGAGTAAAACATAGAGAATATAATGCAGAAGATGAAGGGAGAAAGGCAGAAGAGGGAGAAATAGGGAGGAACTCTTAAACGAAGGCTAAAATATACGAGTGAAAAATTGGATAAGAAGGAAGGGACAATGAGAAATGGGACTAAAACATTAAGACGAAGGTTGGAGGGGAAAAAAAACACAAGAGAAGGGGGAAAAAGGAGTGGAAAAAGAGAGTGGAAAACATGTGAAAAAGTATGGAGAAATACAGAGAGGAAAGTAGGGATAATGATAAAAAATGATGATCCAGGAAGTGTGTGTGTGTGTGTGTGTGTGTGTGTGTGTGTGTGTGTGTGTGTGTGTGTGTGTGTGTGTGTGTGTGTGTGTGTGTGTGGGAGGGAGGGGAGATGGAAAAGCCTACGGAAGAAGAATACAGAAGTGGGTTAAGGAAAAAGAAGAAAGGGAATAAAAGGGAAAAGAAGAAGAGGAGGGAAGAAGATGGCATAAGAGGAAGGAAAGTGGCGGAGGGAAGAAAAAATGGGAAAAAGGGAAGAGAAAAGAACGAAGGATAAGGAAAGTGAAGGAAAGACTGGAAGAGACAGGAAAAACGAAGGCCAGGGAAAGAAGGAAGGAAAGAAGGATGGTGGAGAGAAAACGAAATGCGAAATAATAAAAGAAAACGAGAGAGAGAGAGAGAGAGAGAGAGAGAGAGAGAGAGAGAGAGAGAGAGAGAGAGAGAGAGAGAGGTGCTGACTCATACCTTGTTCCGATAATGCAAGTAATATGATAACGGAGGAAGATGGCTCTCTCTCTCTCTCTCTCTCTCTCTCTATGGGCCGTTAAGACAAAGAACTTTAAGCGGACGTCAGCAATAACAAAATCCCCGTTACCACCACCACCACCACCAGCACCACAGTAACAATGACACCACCACCACTACCACCACCACCACAGTAACAATGACACCTCCACCAACACTACGACCATCACAATAACAGTAACTACTCCACCACCACCATACCAAAACCACCACCACAATACCACTTGCACCACAGCCAGGAGCAAAAACGCTATCAGTACAGCAATAACACCACCACCATCACCACCACAACCAGCAACCAAAACATCATCACCACCATCATCACCACCACCACCACCAACAACAACACAAACAAATATCAACACAAACAATACCTACACCCTCGACGCAAAAAGTGGAAAGAATAAATGGAGAAAAGGAGGAAAAGGAAGGAAAAGGAAATAAGAGTGATTAGCACGAGAGATGAGGAAAATGTAGGAAAATAGAAAGATAACACTGAATGAATGAATTAGTGAGAGAAGGAAGGAAGGAAGAAGGAAAAGTAGGAGGAGGGAGAAAAGTAAGAGGAAGGAAGGAGAAAAGCAGGAGGAAGGACAAGAAGGGAAGAGGAAGAAAAAGAAAAGAGAGGATAAAAAAGAAGTGAAGTAAAAGACGGTCTGTTTTCACCCGACGGAACTGGGCTACTACCACATCAGTACTAAAAATTGCAGCTCCATGAAATTCAGTGACCCTTCGTTCTGAGGTAAAAACGGGTCTCCTTGGTTACTAGTCAAATCAACCCTCGAATCTGACTACACTAGGCCATTAACTGAGCATTAACACATTAAGGATATTCTGGTTATGAGGTAAGAATGAGTCTCCTTAGTTACTAGTCAAATGAACCCTCAAATCTGACTACACCTGGCCATCAACTAAGCTATCTCAAGAAGTCACAGAGAGTAAGAGAATGGCAGAGAGGAAGAAACGAATATTATAAGAGAAGGAAGAATATTACTAGGATGACAGGATGTGATAAGGAATAACGAAGGAAGAGAGAGGATTACAGAGGTGGGAGGAGGCTGGATTAAGAAGGAAGACGAGGGGGAATACGGAAGAAGAGCGAATATGATGACAGAGGGGAGGATGCTTCTTGGAGACGAAAGAAAACAAGGATGGCGAAGAAGAAAGATAAGTCATGTATGGGAGCAGGAGTCGGGAGGATGAGGATGGCGAAAGGAAGGAAGGACAGGAGACAAACAAACAAGAAAAGGAATAGGTAGATAAAGACGATGGAGGAAGAATCGTGCATCAGGAAGGGGGAAAAAGAATAACTGTGAGATACAGAAACTACCTTACTAAAATGAACAAAGGCAAAACTGAAGGAATGGAAAAATGGATGACGAAGCGAAGACACAGATGAAGGAAGGAAAAGGAGGAATGCAAGTGTGAAAACAAAGATGAAGGAAGAGAAGGAGGAATAAGGGAGCGAAGACAACGGTGAAGGAAGCCAAGGAGAGAAGGAACACAGAAAGAGGTAAATGAAGAGACAAGAGGAAAAAAAAATAAGAAAGTAGAAATAAGAAGGCAGAATCGATAAAGGAAGAGGAGAAATCATGGTCGGAAGATTATGAAGAGATATAAGGCAAATGAAACATGAAGATGGAAACGACAAGAGGGGAAAAAAGGGAAGGGGGAAATAGAGGCTAAAAGGAGTGGAAAAAGGAAACAGAGAGAGAGAGAGAGATAGAGAGAGAGAGACAGACAGACAGACAGACAGAGAGAGAGAGAGAGAGAGAGAGAGAGAGAGAGAGAGAGAGAGAGAGAGAGAGAAAAGAGGATAAGGAAGAAGGAAGACAATTAGGAAGAGCAAGAGAGGCGTGAAGGATGGACCTGTTTGCCATGTATTGTCCGAGGAGGAGGAGGAGGAGGAGGAGGAGGAGGAAAAAGAAACGAGGAGAAGAAAAGAGAGGGTGGAAAGATAAGAAAAAAAATGGAGAAGATAAAGGGAAGGGGAGAGAAGACGGCAAGAGGGAGAGATGGTTAAAAAGAGCATAAGAAGGGAGGGAAAAGAAAACAAATAAGGGAGAACGAGGAGGGAGAGAGGGAAGGGAGGAGGGAGAAGAGAATGAGCGAAAGGGGGATGGAGGGAAGGACGGGAGGGAGGAGAAAAAATGGGAGAGGAGGTAAATGAGGAAAGGACGACGGTAGGAGGGGGGGAAGAAAGCAGGAAGATAAGGGAATGGGATAGGAAAGAGGAGGGAGGGAAGTCAGGGAAAAAACAAGGAAAGAAAGAGAGGAGACGAGGAAAGAAGGGATCAAGAAAAATGAAATTAATGAAAGAAAGACAAAAGATGAAGAGGAGGAACTGCGACGCCAGTAAATAAAAATAAACAAATAAATAAATAAATGAAATGAGTAATAAATTAGGAAGAGAAAAAAGCAGGAATAAGTGGGAAGAAAACGGGAAAAGGTGGGAAGAAAACGGGAAATGGTGGGAAGAAAATGGGAAATGGAGGGAAGAAAACGGGAAATGGAGGGAAGAAAACGGGAAAAGGAGGGAAGAAAACGGGAAAAGGAGGGACGACAAGAGGAAAAGGAGCGGAGGGAATGGGAGGAAAGGAGGAGACAGAGAGGAGGGAGAGGGAGGAAAGAAGGGAGGAAAGTAGAATATTACAATAAGGAGGAAT
>NC_137010.1:35935652-35938152 GCF_032717465.1 Coenobita brevimanus
GGGTTCTTACTGAAGGAAAGAGATTTGAAGGAGTTAATGAAGAATGCACACACACACACACACACACACACACACACACACACACACACACACACACACACACACACACACACACACACACACGTTACCTCTCCATTTCAAAAAGTTTCCTCTAAGTTTAAGAGTTCCGTGGAAGATGCAAGAAAATATACAAAAGTCGTCAAGGTGGTCATATGATTTCAACTACAATATTAACGTCAACAAGTACGACCAAACTCACTCTTTTAGTACTCTCTCTCTCTCTCTCTCTCTCTCTCTCTCATGAAAGACACCGTGGTATTACTCTCACCTAAATGAACGCCCATGAACGCAACGATGTAAAGTGAGACAGTAGTGCAATAATTTCCACTGCAAGTACCTCTCAGCTGTTACCTTGCTTTTATTTATTTATTTATTTATTTATTGGAGGGAACAATTTGCGAGCTTCTAGCCTTTGGTTCCTTCTTCCCTGCATAAAAAAAAAAATGTACTGTCAGCTAGAATTAAAACATTAGTGTATTCATTACCAGAAAATTTACTAATAAAGACAGTATTCATTAAGGATCTGTATGGTCTTTAAATGCACAAAAATCACCAGGTAATTGCCCACTTTAAACACAGCAATTAAATGTGTTCAAAGGAGGGAAATAAATAAATGATAGTCTGTACCTTTGATCAATAAAATCGTCAGGTGTTTGTAGGAATGAGATACCTTGGTGTTCTAGCGCTGTCACCTACACAAAATCGAAATGGCTCTCATGGCTGGAAATGTCATGTGTGTGTGTGTGTGTGTGTGTGTGTGTGTGTGTATGTGTGTGTGTGTGTGTGTGTGTGTGTGTGTGTGTGTGTGTGTGTGTGTGTGTGAGAGAGAGAGAGAGAGAGAGAGAGAGAGAGAGAGAGAGAGACTAACAAGATCAGTGGAGTGCAGCACTAACAAGCAGAACAATAGGCATCCCTTATGATCTCTAACACACAGCAGGTGGGAACATGGAAGGCTGGAGGGTTGGGTGGTTGGTACGGAGGCTGTTGGAACATGGAAGGCTGGTTGGTTGGTAGGAAAGTAGGTAGATTGGAAGAATGGATCGTCCGGTTGCAAGGCAGACAAGCAGAAAGGTAGGTAGACACTTTAAATCAAACTTAAAGATTAGAAACACTTAAGGGGAATGCAAGATGCTCTCCACACAAGTACACTAATATACTTCTGAGCAAATCTTCGTACTGATTAACAAAAATACAAGAACAGAGGACACTAAAATTTTTGCATTTGTGTAGTTTGACTTTTGACCCCATTAATCCTTTTCGAACGTCTGTATTAAAAAATGAAAAAGGAAAAGGAGTCTAAGGTTATTTGTTCAAAGAAAAACTGTACCAAGGCTGATGCAAACTGATGAAGAAATAAAGGAATATCGTCTACATTAAATATATTTGGAAGAAAGAAATAAAGCACTGAGAAAATAGTACGGCAGGCTAGCTTCCAGATGTGTAGATACGTAAGGTTATGGTAAAGGATGTTAGGCAGGTTAATTAGATTGGTAGGCAGGTACACAGAAAGGTAGGAAGTTAGGTCAGACTGGTAGCTATGCAGGTATATCGTTGATTACCAGGTATGCAGGTAGGAAGAGGGGGGGAAGGTATGAGAGATGGAAGGAACGAGAAAGGATGAAACAGGAGTAGATGAGAGAGGATGGGAAAAGATCACGAGAAACGAAGAAAGGGAAGGGGAAGGAACGGGAGAAAAAGAGAAAGAACGAAAAAGGAGAAGAAAAACAAAAGACGGCGATGAAGGAAGGGTAGGGAGAGAGTTAAAGGGGGGAGGGATGGAGGAAGAAGGGAGTGCGATGGGAAGTGGCAAGAAGAGGAGGGAAAGAAAAGAGAAAGGTGGAAAATGGACGCAACAGAGTGGGATGGCACAAATGAGGAAGGTAAAGGGACAGAAAGGGGAAGCGGTAGAAGGAGGGATGGAATGGGAGGGATAAGATGGAGGAAAGTCGTGGGAGGGAAGGGGTTAGAGGAAAGATGGAAGGGATGGAGGGGTTAGGGGAAAGAAGGAAGGGTGGATGGCATACATACATACATACATACAAATAAGATAGTAGTTTCAGTAATGGCAAGGTGAAAAAGAAAAGGAGAGAGAGAGAGAGAGAGAGAGAGCAGCTGCTCCTGTGCTATCGACAGCCAGGGTGAGTGATAGTAATTTCATTTAGGGAGAGAGAAGGGAGGCGGGCTGAGAGAGGGATGGCAGGAGAGAAAATGTGATAGGCAGAGAGAGAGAGAGAGAGAGAGAGAGAGAGAGAGAGAGATGGAAGGAATTAACTTTTTCATATTTATCTTTAAACATCATTATCAACCTCATTATCTCTCTATGACCCTATCTGCCAATATCTCGCTATCCACAATTACAATCATTAACTTAAGCATTCCAATTCAAGGGTGACTTTTTAAAATCTTACTAACATACTGTAGACAACTTCATTTCACCTAC
>NC_137010.1:35943152-36020652 GCF_032717465.1 Coenobita brevimanus
AGTGGAACAGGGAAAGACAGGGAGTGTAGACTGATACGAAGGAAGGGAGGGAGGGTGGAGAGGGTGCAAGGAATCAAGGGGAGAGATAGAGAAAGAGAGTAACGTATAATATACAAGGATAGTGGGAATAATGACTGTGTAAAGAGGGAGGAGAGGGAAGTGTGAGGAGAGGGTGAGGGCAGACGGTGAAGGAGGGGGAGAGGGAGGAAAGACTAATACGAAGGGCAAGGAGGACTGTAGGGGAGAGAATGTGTTTTGGGAGAAAAAGTGTCCATGCCGAGAGAGGGAGGAGTGGAGGCAGAGCTAATGGAGGTGAAGAGGAACGGGAAAGAGGGAGGTGTGGAGGGACAGAGAGCGAATATGAAAAGGAGGGAAAGGGGAATGGGACGGAAATGAAGGATTGGAAGGCAGTGGAAGAAGTAAAGAGAGGGAAGAGGAGAGACGGAGGGAGAAGGAGAGGAAATGGGAGGGATAGAGGAAATATGAGAAAGAATGTTAAGGGAGGAGAGAAGTGACAGCCTAGAGGGAGGAGAGGAGTGAGTGGTGAGGAGTATGAGTCAAGGGGGAAGGGAGGGTGAGAAAGGAAGAGTGTAAATATTCTTAATGGCGGTAGTGTTGGGGGAATAGTGAGATACACTGACCACCCAGACCTACCCTGTCCTGCAAGTTGATCCCATTCTGAGAGTTAAGCAAGGCCTTCTCAAGCTAATACTGCAAATCAAAACTCACCCCACCTACCCATCTAGTTAAAAAAAAAAAAGCTCGTGTAAAACAAAAAAGTCAAGTAAAGGGATACGAAAATTCAATATAAGACACTAAATAAGACAGAAATTAGGCAGGAATATTTACTTATACCGGTACGCCTACTAATTTACGTCCTCGATCAAACCACTGAAAGAAAATGCTACGACTGAAATCTAACACACACACACACACACACACACACACACACACACACACACACACACACACACAGAGTAACCGAGACAACACCCTGACCACAACACGATACAAAAACATCCACAAATCCAGGCAAAAATATTACCCACCGATATTACCCTTACTCCAGGAGACGGGCGGGAGGGGAGGGGGGGTCAATACTACCAATATTCCTCCTCCCTCCCCCAGTTAGAGAATAATCCCGGGTAATATCGAGAGCCAGTATCGCCACATAATCTCCTTCCGGCAATAACTCTGACGCTATTCCCAACCTGACGTTTAAATCATGCACAGGCTTTGGGTTATGATTAATTTGGCGTGTTTTTTGTGTTCAGAGAGAGAGAGAGAGAGAGAGAGAGAGAACACCAATTCCCGTGTGTCTTTGGTTATTCCCTCGCCATTTCCAGACGATTTTATTCAACTGGAGATTTTTCGAAGAAGGTTTAACACAGCCCACAGTCACCGCTTCGCTACAATGATATTTTCTTTACCTGAATGAAATCTTTTGGCAGTAATAAGCATCTAACATCAAAGCCTGTAATGTATAGCGAGGGTGAGTAATAAGAGAAATAAGAAAATGAAGGAAAAAAATAAGATTAATGAGAAAATGATGAAAAAACGCAAGAAAATGAGATCCATGAGAAAAAGATGAAAAAACAAAACAAAATGAGATTAATGTGAAAATAATGAAAAACACAACAAAACGAGATTAATATGAAAATGATGAAAAAAATGAGATTAATGAGAAAATGATGAAAACACAACAAAACGAGATTGTGAAAATGATGATAACTACAAAAAAGAGATTAATGAAAAAAGATGAAAGAACACGAGCTGAGATGAATGAAAATATATAAAAACAAAATGAGATTAATGAAAAAAATGACAGGAAAAATGAGATTAATGAGAAAATGAAGAAAAAACACAACAATGTAGGTTAATGAGAAAATGATGAAAAAAACAACAAACTGAGATTCATGAGAAAATGATGAAAAAAGCAAAACGTGAGGTTAATGAGAAAATCATGGAAAAACAAAACAAAAATAGATTAATGAGAGAAAATGAAGACACAACAATAAGAGATTAATGAGAAAATTATGAAAAAACGCAAAAAAATGAGATTAATTTGAAAATGATGGAAAAACACTACCTGATATTAATGAAAAAATGACGAAAACACACAAACTGAGACGAATGAGATAGTTATAAAAACCACAGCGACATAAGATAATTATTGCAAGAAAAAACACACACAAAAACAGATTAATGAGAAAACGATAAAAAACACAACAATCCGTACTGCTAATATCTATGACGACAGGAGAAGAGAGAAAATAAAAAATAGGAAGAACATTCAAAGTAGGGGCTTTACCAGGAAATAAATGAAAGACGAGTGATAATCAATTTGAATAGAAAATAAATGTTTAAAAGAACAGATGAAATGGAGAAAAGAGATAAAGAACAGAAAGAAAAAAAGTAATAAAAAAACCCAGCAGAGGTACAAAAAATAGAGGAAAATAAAACGTAAGAAAACGATAAAAATAACACAAAGAAAAAGTAACAAATATATATTAAAAACAGAGATGAATAGGTTTATAAAGGAAAAGGAAAAATAAAGTAGGAATACTGACGAAAAGGAACCTGGAGGAAGAGAGGCTCAAACACTAAAAACAAAAAACTAGGGAAAGAGTAAATAAACAAGAAAAAAGAAAACAGGAAAAAGAATTAGCAGAAAAAAAGAAAACCAAGTAAAAATAACAGAAAGGAGCAAAAACAAGATAGAGAAGGAAAAATAGTAAAATAAAAATAAAAATATAATGGAACCAGGAAAAGAAAACGATGGAGATAAATTGACAGAGAAAGCGTAAGGAAAATGTGATGAAAACAGACTAGGGAAAAAGAATGAGAAGAAAACAGGGAAAAAAAAATGAGAAGGAGGAAGGAGGGAGGACTGAGGTAAAGTGCAGCTAAGGAGAACGCTGTGGTTAGCCTGACTCACTAAATATAGCACGTAAAGAGAGAGAGAGAGAGAGAGAGAGAGAGAGAGAGAGAGAGAGAGAGAGAGAGAGGATAAGTGAACATAAAGAAGAGTGCGTGTCGAAAGGAAAAGGCGAAAGAAAAAAGGAAAAACATGATAGATACCAATACGAAGAATAAACTATAAGAAAAAAGAGGAAGGAACTGAAGTAATTTTCTTAAAGTGAAGAATAAAGACAATAAATTCAAAGTAAAAAAGAAAAAACGTGGAGGAAGGGAGGAACTGGAAATCAAGGCAAGAAGGCGAGGAAGACGGTATAAGGATGAATTTTGCGAGAACTGATGATAAAATGTATTGACGGATAGAATGCAGAGGAAGAGAAAAACATGAGGAATTTTGTGAAGACGAGAGAAACGGGAAAATAAAGTAGGTACCTAACGCATGACACTATAAAACGAAGCAAAGCAGAATAATGCACATACACAGAAGTGGTTAGTCACACACACACACACACACACACACACACACACACACACACACACACACACACACACACACGAGTTACAGCCACATGCAGTCTCTCTCTGTCTCTGTCTGTCTCTCTCTCATTTCAGATGAAACCAATCATACAGGCTCTCTCTCTCTCGCATATATTGGAATCTCTCTCTCTCTCTCTCTGCGTGTTCCCAGTTTCTTTTGTTTCATCTACCTCTACCTTTCCCCACCTTTATACAATCTCTCTCTCTCTCTCTCTCTCTCTCTCTCTCTCTGGATAATATAAGAAGAAAAAATTAGACATGTTCGGTCCTCCCCTCCTCTTTAAGTCCATCTCGCCCACAAGATATTTATAGCTTTGGTTTTTTGGTTCCGCTTCAGAATTTACACGCAAAATTATTCTCTAGTCTATCATGCCTAAAGTTCTCGTCTCGTTCCTTGCAAAATATCTATAGTTATCTTTTTTTCCTTCCTTCGTTTCTGTCACATGGCTAATTTTGATTTTTTTTGTTGAATTTAGTCTTATTTTAACACTGTATATACTTTGCTTAATTTTCAGTTACTTATAGATTTTCTTTTCTATATGTCTATTTTGGTGCATGTTTTATTTTTTTATTTTTATTTTTTTTTCATTCGTCTCATCTTATTTTTCATGTCCTATTTTTTCTTCCCTCTAATCACGTGACTCATATACAGTATATTAACAATTTTTTTCATTCTGTTATTAATTATTTTCAGTTATTTAATGCCACTATATTTATTCCATATATTTCTTTCGATAAACTTTTGCGATTATTTAAGAGGCTATTTCTGGCTATCTGTCCCTCCGTCTGTCTGAGTGAATGACTTGCCTGTCTGCCTGTCTGTCTGGCAGTGAGTGGCTTTTTGTCTGACCCTGGGTGCATGATTTATCCGTCTCTCTCTCTCTCTCTCTCTCTCTCTCTCTCTCTGGGCATACGATTTTCAAACCTATCTATCTGTTTCTGAGTGTATAATTGATATGTCTACCCGTTCTTTAGATGTCCATATGTCTCTCCAAGCTTGTGATTACTTCGACTGTCTCGCTGGGTTTATATCTATCTGTCTGTCTGTCTCTCTGGCTGCATGATTTACCTTGTCTGTCTCCTCAGGTGTGTGATTTACAGTCTGTATGTCTGTCTTTGTGTGCAGGTTTTTAATGTGTATCTGTCTACTCCTGTCTGGGTGCCTCATAAACCTGTCCTTCTTTCTAGGTATATTGAGTTATCAGTGTCTGTCCCTCACCTATGTTTGTCAGTAAGTTAATCTTGGTGTATGAGCTGTCTAATTCTCTCTCTCTGGGTGTACTATTCATCTGTCTAAATGTCCTGTCTGTCTATTACTGTCTCTATAAATGTGTAGGGCTGCCTGTCTGCTTGCTCATGCCTTGGGAGTATGGCTTTCTGTGCCTGGTTGTCTGTCTCTCTGTAGGTTACGGCTGATGGCTTCTCTTACACAAGCCGCCTGTCTGACTGAAAGGTTCCTCAAGGCAATGTCTCTTAAGAAATTACCTGCCACAGAACAGAGCCACCTGTAGTTAAGACTTACAATACACCTGACTTTGAATATGGCCACCAGAAACTACGCTTTTTTTTTTTTTTAATCATGTCTCAAAATACACCTCTCCTCTAATATGGATGATTTTGAATACAGCTGTCTCAGGATCTAGCTCTCAAAAAATAAGTTACATGGTTTCTCAAAATACAGACTTTCTAGAATACAAGTCTTAGAAGATAACGGTATGAGGAAGTTTGTCTGAAAATCCAGTTGTTTAGAATATACAGTAGATGTCTTAGAATATACATGAATTGATATATAGCCGTCACATATATTTATAATTAGAAATAGCTCTAATATTGTGGGTGTCTGAGAATGGGCATCTCAGAATACGCTTGGCTGAGAATATGGACTTTTCAGAATATGGCTGGCTTTATATATGGCTGTCTCATTTATTTTTTGTCAGAATTTAGATGTTTGAGGTTAGGTAGGGCTTAGAATATGAGTGTCTAATAATACAGCCTTCTCGGAATATGGTAGACTTGAATACTGTGTGTGTGTGTGTGTGTGTGTGTGTGTGTGTGTGTGTGTGTGTGTGTGTGTGTGACAGAGAGAGAGAGAGAGAGATTAGAGCCTGAATTCTTTATTTTCTCTAATGTTTCGGGCGACACAGAACCCATCTTGAGAGAGAGAAAATAAAGAATTCAAGCTCCATTCTCCCTCTCTTCCTCTCCTCTCTCTGTCTCTCTCTCTCTCTCCCAACATCTCCACTTGCCACAATGGAGCATCTACACGGCGCTCTCTCGCTTTTTAGGCTAGATTAAAGTTCTTAGATTAACTTGAGAGAGAGAGAGAGAGAGAGAGAGAGAGAGAGAGAGAGAGAGAGAGAGAGAGAGAGAGAGAGAGAGAGAGAGAGAGACAGAGAGACAGAGAGAGAAAGAGAGAGAATTACCCTTGTTAAAAAAAGGTCTTGTAATATGTCTGTTTTATGGCTGATTTTTTCTATGGCCAACCCTATTTATTTCCTTCATACTTTTATTCTAGATACCTCTGTCAACCCCTTTACCTTGTCTGTGTAATAAGCTCAACTCAACCTGTCAATTCATCTACAATCTACTCTTATTCTACTTAATTACTCCGCGTCTTCTATTATTATATCGACTCTATCTATTTGTGAACGCGTCTATCTATCTTCCTAATCAATCTATCTATCCCAATCAAGGTATCTGTACTTACTCATCAACTGTCTCCAATCCAGCTGTCTATCCGCCTATCCATTTCCATCATTTTCATCTCGACTTATCTATACATACAAATCCTTTTTACATATCCATTCACCACTCAGTCTGTCTATCCATGTATGTCTACCTACGGTCTACGTTATTTATCCACCCCTTCACTACCTTCAGCCTACCTTTCTACCCGTCTACCTGTAACTACTTTGATCTACCTACGTCCATCCTTCCCATTAATTCGTTTTGTCAAGCGTGTAATTTATCCTCGCAATAAATGGGTTGAGAGTGGATTGGTTGGATGAGAGAGAGAGAATGCCTAAAGAAGAAAGAGTAAAGGGAGGGGGAAAAGAAAGGCAGAACAGAGAGAAAACAGAGAAAATCAAAAGAAAAAAGACTGAGAAAAATCAAAGGGAGGGTGAAAGAGACGAGAAACAGTACATGAATAAAGGGAGGAGGTGGAAAGAATCAGAGGAAGAGCTGACGAAAGAAAAGGTGTGTGTGTGTGTGTGTGTGTGTGTGTGTGTGTGTGTGTGTGTGTGTGTGTGTGTGTGTGTGTGTGTGTGTGTGTGTGAGAGAGAGAGAGTGAGAGAGATTCACCACCTCCCCAACCTGTTACACCTGTCACGCCAGCTGCTCATACACACATACATACATATATCTATACATACATACATATACACACCAAAACAGGCACTATATATACGAATATATATATATATATATACAGTATATAGCTTAATTGTGTCATACGGTGCTTTTTGAAACACACGTGCAGACACACACATATATACACGTGAACAAACAGATATATGCATAGTTTCACACTTACAATCTCATCTTCAGGAATAAACATAAATACATACATACATATACATATACCTGGATACACAAATAAACAGAGGCACATTCTCACCTGCCCTCACACAGATTACACATGCCGGCAGACATACATACAGACGTACGCACAGATCTCTAAACATACAAGTATATCGTCACTACCGCTACGGGTAACAAAAAATACGTACATACATAAATAATGCACATGAGTAATACGGCATGTGACTCCACTACGTACACACGATCCACACATACCGGCACACACACACACATACACACAAACAAACACACACCATACACGCTCACCTTACCATCAAGCCACGTGACCGTAAGCAATTATAATCCTTAAATCAAAACATATATATTAGTACCCATAAAACTCAATAATCATCACATTTCTATATAATTATAACAAAAATAAAGAAAAAAGCAAAAAACAAACTCATTACCACCACCACCACCACCACCACCACCACACCAACCCCTCACATCGCAGCCCACCAAAGCAAGTCACTATTTCCAGGTCCTGTTATTTGTTTACCACTTTACCACCGTCAACCACAACGTAAACAAAACAAACACAAATAAACACACACACACACACACAAATCATAAACAGCACCACCATATCCCCTTCTATCTTAGCCTTCAAGGATGAGTCACTGTTTATCTCGTTATTTATTTGTTTACCACTTTCGCATCGTCCACCGCAACGTAAACACCAACAAACACCGGGTAAACACAACAACGATGCGGGGGGGCAGGCACACGACTTTCATCTTTCACGCCGATGTAATGCCGATTTTCCCTCAATTCCGGCGTAATCACACTCCATCGCGCTACTGGACGGTGTAACACGATCGCCAGTGACACGCTTCCAAACTGCACCATCCCGCCTCGCCCGCCCCCACTGAACGGCCAGATGAACGAACCACTTAGGAGGAAGTGAAAGGAGAGCGAGCGGTTGTGGGAACGTGACCCCACCTATAGACACGCAAACACACACTGAAACCACCTTCGCAATACCTCACACACACAGACACACACATACACACGCACTCGCCGCACACTCACACAAACACACCATCCCGCCTCGAAAAACTCTAAGGAATTTGCTCCGAATGTTTCACTTACATTTCCAACCCCCACCCCCACAATTTTTGACCCCACCACCCCACCAAAACCCCCCTCTCATCCAAACCCAACTGCGCTGTGTTGCAATAGGTGTGTTGATAGAGCGTAGAGTAGGGTGGAGCAAGTGTCTGGCTCTACGTCTGGCAGCGCGGTCACCAGGTCTATGATATCGACAGAGGGACCTTGTTCCCCTCCACGCCACTCCCCTACCCCTCCTGACCCCCCTATCCTCCCCTCCACGCTGCATCCCTTCTCCTTCTCTCCCCCCTCCCCTCCACGCCCCATCCTTTCCCCTTCTCTTCCCCATCTCTTCTCTCCCCCCTTCCATCCACGCCCCACCCCTTCCTCTTCTCTTTCCCTCCCCTCCACGTCCCTTCCTTCCTTGCGTCCCTCTCCTCCCCTTCCTTTCATGCTCCTTCCCTTTCCCAACTTTCCTCCTCTGCCTTCCCTCCACGTCCCTCCCCCCTCCTTGCACCCCTCCCCTCCCCTCCGCTTCTCTTCCCTTTCCATGCGCCCATCCCGTTTATTACACGCCCCTTCCCTACCCCTCTCTTCCCCTCTCATTCCCCGTTGTCCTCCTCTCTCTCCCCTTCCCTTCTCCTCCCCTCGCTTCCACGTTCCTTCCCTTCCCCACTGCTCCCCATCCCTTCACACCCCTCCCTCCACGTCCCTCCCTTTCCATTTTGCCCCTCCCCTTCCTCTCCTCTTCTCTCCCTGTCCCTTCCCTTACCACCCCTTCTCCCCTCCACCCTCCCCTCGCCTCCACAGGTCCCTCCACTCTCCTGCATCCCTCGTCCCCTCCAAGCCCCTTCCCTTCCGCTCCCTCCCACGCCCCCGCCCTTTCCCTTTCCTTCACATCTTCCCATCCATTCCCCTTTCCCTCCATTCCTTTCCTCTCCCCTCCACACCATTTCCAACCTTCTCGTTCCTCTACCCTACCTTCTATGCACCTTCAAGTTTCTTTCCCTTCTTTTCCTTCACACCTCTTACCTTTCCTTGCTTATCTCCCCTTCTTTCCCCTTCCCCCCTCTTCTCTCCCCTTCAAGCTCCTTCCCCTCCTTCCTTTCCTTCGCATCGCTCCACTTCTCTTCCGCGCGTCTTTCCTTCCTTCTTTCCTTTTTCTTGCGTCTCTTCCCTTCGTTCTATCTACACCTCTTCCTTTCCTCTGTTTCCCTTCTTTTCCTCCCATGTCTTTTCCTGTGTAATATTACCTTTCCTATTCTTCTCTTTCCTTTTTCCACTCACTTCTCCTTTCTCCTCTCCCCTATATGTTTCCTTCTCTTTGCTTTCCTTCTCCTATCTCTTTCCCTCTCCCCTCACTTACCCCTTTTCTCATCCATTTACCCATCGCTCCCTTCCCCTTCACTCTCATCAATGATCCATCACGCTTTTCCCCATTCCATACCCCCTTACCCTTCTCTCTGTCTCTTCCTGACTTCCATCTTTTCCCTTTGCATTTCCCTCACTTCTCTTTCCCAGTTCATGCCTCTCCCCTTCCCTTCCTCTATTCCGTTTTCATTCTTTCCCTTCCTTTTCTTTTTTCCACTTCTCCACACGTCTTTCCCCTTTCCCCTTCTTTTTCCTTTCCATACTTATCCTTTCCTTCAGTTCTCCACTTCCTCGACCCCATTCCATCCCTTCCCTTCCTTCCTTCCTTCTTTCCCGAACATATTCCCATCCACCTCAGTTATTCGTTTCCCTTTTTATTCCTCTTTTTCCTTGTCTCTCTCTCATTACCACCTTTCCACTTCATTTCCCCACTCCTTTCCTTCTCCTTATATATTAATACTTTTCCTCTCTCTCAATCTCTCTCTCTCTCTCTCTCTCTCTCTCTCTCTCCATGTTCCCTTCCTCTCCATTTCCATCTAGAGTCTTCAGTCCATTCTTAGATTCTCTTTTATTCACTTCCTCACCTCCCTGTCACTTCATTTCCTCCTTTCTCCTCCTACCATCTACTTCTCTTCTTCTCTTAAACTTTCATTTCCTTCATTTCTCTTCACTTCTTATTTCTATTCCGACTTCCCTCCATACACATTCATGCCTTCCCCACCCACCCACCCCTTCTTCCCTTTAGTCTCTCCTTTCTCTCCACCCTTCTCCACCCTGTCATTCACTTCATACAGTCCTCTCCCCCCCCCTCTCTCTCTCTCTCTCTCTCTCTCTCTCTCAACACACCCTCTCCCTTTCCCACATATACCGTTCCACACATCCCATTCTCTAAATTCCCTCCTCTCCCTCTCTCTCTCTCTCTGTCTCTCTCTCTCACCCACGCATGCGCTGTGTGAAGGGGCGGTGCTGAAAGTAGAGGCACAAAATTCAAATCGGTGGCCCATTTTTTGTTACATCTACGAGCTGTTTATTTTTTTGTTTTTTACGGGGAAACTTAGCGATATACTGAGATTCTACGGGGGAAACCTCTCTCTCTCTCTCTCTCTCTCTCTCTCTCTCTCTCTCTCTCTCTCTCTCCACGTGAACCGGCGCCGGGAGGGGTGAATGGATAGCTCTGAGAACTAGCTCACTCGCGCTCTCTTCCACCTCTCTCACTCTCTCTCTCGTACTCAGTCTGTCACTCACTTAAATCAAACTGAGCCATAAATCCTGATCTAATCTCCATTTCTCTCTGGCTCACACTTCCTCATACCTCTTCTGCCCATCTTCTTCAGGCTACCTCTGTAATACACTCTCTCTCTCTCTCTCTCTCTCTCTCTTTGTGTGTGTGTGTGTGTGTGTGTGTGTGTGTGTGTGTGTGTGTGTGTGTGACACACATAAGTGGATCCATAAATATGCTCGGTATTGACACTATACCGAGTGTATTTATGGATCTATCTATCTACTTATGTGTGTCACACACACACACACACACACACACACACACCTCTCTCTCTCTCTCTCTGTCCGTGTATATATACATACATACGTATACACACACATATATAGATCGCTAGATAGATATACAGTCAGATACAGACATACCGATATAGATAAACAGACAGATTAGCTATCGATCCATCTATCAACCTATCTCTCCTCTCCAGCCTCCTCTTTAATCTCTCCCCCTCTCTTCCTTTCCTTCACTCTCCCTTCTCTAGCTCTATTCTTTCCTCCCTCCCTCCCTCCCTTGCCCTGCATCCCTCGCCTTGTTTCCCCAAATAAACAAGCTCTCTCTCTCTCTCTCTCTCTCTCTCTCTCTCTCTAATACTTCAATTTATCGTTCTCAGCTTAGCGCTACGGTTTATTGTTAATCTGCTACAATTTAAGAGAAAGAGGGAAGGAGGACGAAGATGAGATAAAGGAAGAGAGAGAGAAAAGATAGGAGGAATGGAGAAGAGGTGGAGGAAAAACTTGAGGGTGAAGGACAAAGAGGAGGAAAACTGGAGAGAAGAAAAGAAGAAAGAAAAACTAACTAAAGAAAGAAAGACAAGGGAGAAAATGAAAAGACAGGAAGGTAAAAATGTGGGAAGAAGCGAAGGTGAATGAAGTGATGAGAGAGAGAGAGAGAGAGAGAGAGAGAGAGAGAGAGAGAGAGAGAGAGAGAGAGAGAGAGAAACGAAAGAGTAGAAAACCAACAAAACGGATCGAGCGAAAAACGTGAAGAATTGGACATAAACGGAGATATGGCAAAAAAACTGACCAAAAAAAAAAAAAAAAGATAAGAGGAGAGAAAATAAGAAAAAGAGAATGATAAAAATAAAAATCAAAGAAATACTAGAAAAAAGGGGACAAGGATCACGTAACGAGAGAAAAACAATGAGGAAGGGGAGCGGGAAATAAGGTTAAAGGTGACAGAATACCGGGAAGAAGAGAAGAGGAAAGGGAAAAGAAAGGAAAAGGACATAAGAAAGTTGGAAGATAGGTAAACAAAAGACGTGAATTATGGAGATGAATCAAGAACATGTAAGAGAGACGAAGATATAAAACTGAGGAGAAAAGGATATGAAAGACGCAAAGCAAGAGAGAAGCAAGAAGAAATGAAGGAAAATACGGAACCTGACAGAAAGAGAGGACAAAGAAATAAAGGAAGGTGAGGAAAAAGACAGAAAGGGAAAAGGAAGACATGAAGGAAGAAGGAGAATGAGGAGAAGAGGAAGAAAATCTGGAAGAGTCGAACACGAGGAGAACTTTAAAGAAAATCAAGGAACAGAAGTGAGCATTAAGAGGAAAGGCAAAAAATAAATAAATAAATAAATAAACGAAGATAAAGTTGATGATAAAATAAGAAAAGCATTAGAGAGAGAGAGAGAGAGAGAGAGAGAGAGAGAGAGAGAGAGAGAGAGAGAGAGAGAGAGAAGGAAAAAGAAGGAAAGAGGAAAATCAGGAAAAGGAGAGGGAAGGTGGGGTAAGAATTCAAATCAGGGCTGATGGAGATGCAAAGTGAACCCCTGAACTTGAGAGAGAGAGAGAGAGAGAGAGAGAGAGAGAGAGAGAGACCAGTGGGAATAGAGAAGACGGAGGGAGAGGAAGAAAAAAATTGTTGGGGGAGGGGGAACTTGAGAAAAGGCAAGAGGTGAGGGAGTGGAAGACAGTGAATGACTGAGAGAGAGAGAGAGAGAGAGAGAGAGAGAGAAACACCCAGAGTCCATCATTATTACCTTCCACCCATCTTATAATTCCATCATCTCCATCTCTTCGGGACATGAATCAGAGGAGAAAAAAGAAACTACCCACTGCTGAGATCCGTAGGTGATACAAGTGTGCTCTCAAAACACAAGTGCTGGGCGGTGGAGTCGCCATATTCTCAGCACCAATAAAATAAACAGGGATTCCGTTATCTTATTTCGGGTAACCTGATACGAATTTTACCCAACCCGTTCAGCCTTGGGTTCTTTCTTTTTTTTTACTGTATTCTTGCTAACGTCAGGCAGTTTTTTATGACGCTTAGCCAAGGTAGTCAATAAAACAAATAATAATAATAATAATTATGACAATAATAATAATAATAACAATAATAACAATAATAATAATAATAATAACAAAAAATAATGATAATAATAATAATAATAATAATAACAACAATAACAAAAATAATAACAACAATCATCATCATAACGGTGCTCATTCGGCGCGAAACAATTTGACACCACGTACAATTGTTACTGGAAAATGCGTCACGGTTTTCCCCCATGTCATATTCTATCGCTCGGCTGTGATGTTTTTTTAATCGATCAATCCTCTCGGGACTTCACAGGGTGTATTGTTCGTTTTTGATATCATCGTACCCTTTCCTGAGCGATAATTTTTGGATAACCTATATGTCAGAGGCGTAATGAGTAAAAATCTATATAAAAGCTCATCTATCTATCTAAATCCCATATAAAAATCTATCTAAATCCCATTTTAAAATATATCTAAATCTACCTAAACCTCAACTAAAAATCCATCTAAATCCCATCTAAATATTTATCTAAAGCTCATCTAAAAATCTATCTAAACCTCATATAATAATCCATCTAAATCACATCTTAAAATCTATCTAAATCTCATCTAAAAATCTATCTAAATCTCACTTAAAATCTAAATCGCATCTAAAAATCTATCTAAATCTCACTTAAAATCTATCTAACTCACCTAAAAATCTATCTAAATCTCGCCTAAATATCTATCAAAATCTCGCCTAAAAATCTATCTAAATCTCACTTAAAAGTCTATCTAAATCTCACCTAAAAATCTATCTAAATCTCGCTTAAATATCCATCTAAATCTCATAAAAATCCATCTAAATTTCATCTATCCATCTTAATCTTATCTAAAAATCTATCTAAATCTCGTCTAAAAATCCATCTAAATCTCAGCTAAAATTCTATTTCAGTCTATCAGTCTATCTATCTATCTATTTATCTATCTCAATCTGTTGTGTTTAAGTCGATACCAGGTGAGATTATACTTATGAGGCAAATCCTATACGACTCTCATCTTTACCTGGCCCAGATTTTCGTCCCTCTGAAGCCTCTTTCACGTAGCTCAATGGCAGAAAAAGTAATAGATAGACAGACAGACAGACAGACAGACAGACAGAAATAAGAATGAAAAAGACACGAATGAACACTTGAATAAATACATAAAAAAATAAATATTAGTTAAAGGGAACGAAAAAAAAAAATGAATAAAATGAAAAGAGAAATGAAGGAAGAAAGCTGGAAAAATAAGTGTGAGTGAGTGAGATGGAAGGTAATATTGTACGAGGCAAACTGCGCCCGGAAATTGTGTGTGTGTGTGTGTGTGTGTGTGTGTGTGTGTGTGTGTGTGTGTGTGTGAGAGAGAGAGAGAGAGAGAGAGATTGTGTGTGTGCGTGTGTGTGTGTGTGTGTGTGTGTGTGTGTGTGTGTGTGTGTGTGTGTGTGTGTGTGTGTGTGTGTGTGTGTGTGTGTGTGTGTGTGTGTGTGTGTGTGTGTGTGTGTGTGTGTGTGTGTGTGTGTGTGTGAGAGAGAGAGAGAGAGAGAGAGAGAGATGCAAAAGAAGATCCCTCACATATTCTATTCAAACAGATCTCCATTCCTCCTTTATTTAGCAACTTCACATAGTACTGTATAAATTCTGAACTGAGGGTCAACGCTTTTATATGGATGAACTTTCCTCGTCACAATATCGGAGAAAAAAGTTAAGACATATGAAGAAAAATGAAGAAAGGTGGAACTCACGAAAGGAAGGGTGAACCTGAGTGGGGGTAAAGAAAATGGGGGGCGGGGACGAAAAAAGAATGGGATGGGGGGACTTGAGAAAAGGTGAGAGGTGAGAGAGAGAGAGAGAGAGAGAGAGAGAGAGGCATTAACCTGGAGTGAGTGTGAGATAGTGAAGAAAAAACTAGGAAGTGAGTGGGAGAGAAATCAATTTGTTAATTACAATCTCTCTCTCTCTCTCTCTCTCTCTCTCTCTCTCCTTCCTTCACCTTCCTCTCCCTTATCTTCCTGCCTCCCTTCCTTCCTGACCTTTCCCCTCCTCCGTTTATCTTGAAGGGGGGGAGGGGGAAGGGGAAAAAAAAGACAAATGGAAAAAAAGGAAGGAAGGAAAAGAGGAAGAGAAGGGAAGCAAAATGGAAGGAGTGAGGGGTGGCTGAAAAGAGGAAACTAAAGAAGGAGGAGAGTATGGAGGAAGGCAGAAAGGAAGAAAACAAAAGAGAGAAGGAAGAGAGTAAGGAAAAACGGAAGAAGAAAAAAGGAAAGAGAGGATGAACAGGTGTAAATGGGGAAGGATGCCTAAACAAAGGTGTAAAAGAATGAAAGGTGGAATAAAGAGATGAGAACAGATGGTAAGAAAGAGGAAGATATAGTTAGGTAAAGGAAAAAAGCGGAGAAGGAAATAAAAAACAAAATAAGAGAAAAGCATGAGGAAAAATACGGAAAATGGAGAGGTTAAAGAAAGGCAAATCAACAGAATGAAGAAAAAAAAAAGGATGGAAGTAAAGAGGAAGCGAAGACGTGGTGAGTGAAAACAGAAAATGAAAGAAGGAGAGGATGAAGGAAGAAAAAGATGGAGGTAAAACATAATGAGAGAGAGAGGGGGGGGGATAACAACAGACCTATTTGGCACTCTCGAATATGTTTACGGAATTAAGGCCTTAAATATAAAGTACAGCACATATATTCACAGAGTCTAAGAGTACAACAGGCAAGGAAAATAAACGCAATCTTTTTTTTTTTTTTTGAAGATACTGAAACAAAACGAAAAAGAAAGAAAAAAGAATAAAGTTAACAAACCCAAATTCACAGCCTCCAACCACCCCACAAAATAAACCCAACAAACCCCCTCCGACGCATCACTCAACAAACACCCCTACACCCCTAACAGCCCGCAACCAACCTATCAACACACACACCTACACCACACACCCCACAATCACCCAGGAAACCATTTACTACGCTGAGTGGTAACCATATAATTGATTAGCCGGGTGATGTGGAGCTTATGATGCCCCTGTTAAGTGGGTGGACACACAAATGTGACGTCCATCCGGGAACCAAACGTCCACACTCTTACGCCCCACTGAGGGCTATCTGCCGCTAGGAAACATCAGTTCATCATACAGGACAGCCATGTAGGGACGGTTGCTTGTCTCGGTTGATAGTCTGCTCGGCCAGACAGATCGGGAGTACACAACAACAACAACAACAAAGGGGTTACGCAACAACCCAATAAAAAAAAATCTACACTCAACTCAAAATCATCCAATCAGCAAATGCAAAACCCATACAACTCGTAACAAAAGCAAATATACTATTACACTATTTGGGGTAGCGGTGATCGAGTCGGTAAAGAGGTGGTCTACCGTCCCAGTGTACGCGGGTTCGAATCCCGCTTTGGAGCAGGGAACAATTTAAGGGGATTTTTATGTTTTGTTAAAGTAGGCACTACTGATATACCAAAGACCTACCATGTCGTGAAAATACTACTGTTAATTCTAATACACAAGTCCTCTTAAAGATAGCCTTAGCATGTATTCAATATGGATGGTGGGTGTTAGCGCCGAAGTAATGACAAACCTCCTCCCAACACACACACACACACACACACACACACACACACACACACACACACACACACACACACACACACCACAATCACTCAACAAAATCCGCACATTCAACCAGTTAAACCAATCAACAAACACAGCCACACCCAAACAATCCACCAAAATAATCGAGGACTCCACCCACACACCCACCCCGCCCCCGCCTGACCCCCTCGCCACCAATCGTAATGGAGTATTGGAAACAGCACGAGTTATGGACATGTTTTCCACCCACAATGATACTTCTATATATTTCCCCAGTTTTCTTTTCATCCACTTCTTTATTTATTTTTATTTATTTATTTATTTATTTTTTTGAGGGGGAGGGGAACCAAGTACTTACAGTCGCCCTCAAAAGTTCCTTTTATTTTTTTTTTATAAATAACAGAACGGGGTTCTTTCCATTGCACCTCTGCGTGACTGGCATCGTATTCTTGTGTTACTCTTTTGTTACAACTCAATATTCAAGCCACAGTGATGGCGATTTTGCGCCAAGTTAGAGTAAAAGGTGTATAGTACTGTGCCACCGTTTGAGTAAAATATAATGAGCTGACTACTCTTGCAATAAATTAAGTTATACCCGCCCACAGTCAAAAGTATGCGAGTATGTTTGAAAAAGTAATTAGGTTATTTTTTCTTTTTTTTTCTTTTCTCTCTTTTTTTTTTTTTTTTTTCTTTCCAGCGATATGCGTAGGTCCACTGTAGCTCTAATAATCCCCATAATAGCCCAGATTCGTGGTGAATTTAACCCTTTTTTGGCATTTTTCAGTAATATGGTGACGAAGCTTGAGGAAAACCACTTATCTAACACCTATTACTTTACCATGTGCTTTCCAACGATGTGCACAAATCCGCAGTAGTTTCAATAATGTCAGAGATATCCCAGTTATGGTGCTCCACTTGGCCTTCGTTTTGCACTTAAGCCAGCAATATGGGGCCGAATTATGAGAAAAGCCACTTAAGTATTACCTATTACTTTTCTCCTTAGGTGTTCAACGATGCATGTAGGTCCGCTGTGACTTTAATAGTTTCCGAAATATCATACGTTCGGTGTTATGCTTACTAATCTACTACATGTAATTAGTGTTCTCTCTCGTTGATTTCCTTAGCTCGCTGGAACAACTGAATTTTAACGTAAGAACAAATTTTCACGTAAGAACAAGATATTCACGTAATAACATGATCTTCACATAAGAACAAGATTTTCACGTAAGAACAAAACTTTCAGGTAAGAACAAGATTTTCACATAATAACAAGATTTTCACGTAAAAACAACACATTTCCAACAACACTAGTGAATTACCTGTGACTTAAATATGGAGAGACTGTAAGACTTTCTGAACTGAAGGGGTTAGAGGCAGCCTTCACTAACACCTCCAAAACTAGGAGGGAGGGGGGTCCTGAGCTGCATATGATAGTCTGGCAAGAGTTAGAAAACAAATAATCGCGGTGAAGTGGTTAAAGACACACATCACCACCTTAAGTTATCATCACCAGCATATCAAAATAATCACCATCTTAAATCATCATCATTATCATCATCATCATCATCATCATCACATCAAGGTCATCATTATCATCATCATCATCATCATCACTTTCATCATCACCATATGTCATCCCTACTAACAGCACTTCTTAAATTTAATACTTTCCATTACCCTCCTCTTGTCCCTTAATTCCTCTTTATCGCCTCTTTCCTCTCGTAATCTGCTACTCTCTCTCTCTCTCTCTCTCTCTCTCTCTCTCTCTCTCTCTCTCTCTCTCTCAAATCTTCCTTTTATTAAACGTGCACAGTTTTATGATTCCCGATTTTCATTTCGTTTTCTTTCAAGCACAGTTTCTCAAGTAATCTTCTCTCTCTCTCTCTCTCTCTCTCTCTCTCTCTCTCTCTCTCACTTTGACTTTCTATATCACTATTTTTGAGTTCTTGACGTTTCATTTTATGTATCGCATGACAACATATTCCCATGAGAGAGAGAGAGAGAGAGAGAGAGAGAGAGAGAGAGAGAGAGAGAGAGAGAGAGAATACTGAAGACACAAGAAGACAAAATGAGGAAAGTAATGCGAAGAACTAAGGAAGACACTGAAAAGGGAAATAAGAGAAGACGAGGAAGCAAATGTGGAAGAAAGAAATGAGGAGCATGACAAATGGAGGAAAACAAATCGAGGAAAGAGCCTGAACAAGAAAGAAACGAAGAAAATCAGGGAAAAAGACAATAAGAAAGAAAATAGAGAGAAACAGAAGAAGAATGAAAACAAATGGGAAAGACACAGAAGAGACGATTGGTAAGCAGAACCCAAATGAAGAGATACAGAAAATGAGAAAAATGAAAACAGATGAATTGGAGGAAACGATAGAAAATGAAGATGAAAGAAGAGTAACGAAGAGAAAAAGGGGAAGCGGGAAGAAACGGAGGGATAGAGTGATAAGGGTAACGTGAATATAAATCAAGAAGAAGAAGAAGAAGAAGAAGAAGATGATGATGATGATGATGATGATGATGATGATGATGATGATGATGATGATGACGATGACGATGAAGAAGAAGAATGGGAAGAAGAAGAAGAAGAATGGGAAGAAGAAGAAGAAGACGTAGAAGAAGAAGAAGAAGAAGATGATGATGAAGAAACAGAATGGCAATGTACTACGGAAGGGTGGAAGGAGGAAGAGGGGAGGAAAAAGGAAGGGAGAGAGGATGACAGCGATAGGGGAGAAGATAAAGGTGAAACAATGGGGAGGGAGAGGATAATGACGTGGAAGCAATGAGGAATTATGAGAGGAGGGAAGAGTCAAAAGGAAAGAGATAAACAGGGGAGGGAAGATGCGAAAAGAGAGAGATAAATAGAGGATCGAGGATGGGATAGAAGGAAATGAGACAGGGAGACGATAGAAGATGGAGCGAGAGGAAAAGAAATAATGAGATGGAAGAGGAGGAAAGGCGACAGAGATGATGGAAGATTGGACATAAGTGATAGAGAGGAGGAAAGATGGAAGGAGAAAGATAGTGAGAGGATGAAAGATGGGACAACAGGAAGGAGATAGTGACGATAAAAGATGGGATAGGAAGAAAGAGATGGAGAGAGAGGATGGAAGGTGGGACAGGGGAACAAAGAGAGCATGGAATGGGTAAGAGAGTGATAGAGACAAGGGAGCCAAAAAGATAATGAACGGAATGAAGAATCAGCAAGAAGAAAAAATAAGTAGAGATGACGTTGATATTAAGAAAAAGGAGAAGGAAAAGAAAAAGATGTGGAAAAGGTTATGATGATGATGATGATAAAATGCATGAAAGGAAAGGTAATGAAAAGGAAATATGACACAATAATGAATGGCATGTAAAATGTGATAAAAAGAAGATGAAAGATAGGACAGAACGACAGATAAAGGAATAAAGCTTTAGATATATAGAAGGGAAGAAGATAAAGGGTAAACTAAGAAGTAAAATAAAGGAAGATTAAACGTAGACTGATAATGATCGCTGAAAACGCAAAACAAGGAAGAGGAAGGAAAAAAGGCAGAGAAAAATACACAATGAAGGAAATAGGGGAAGGATACAAATCTCTCTCTCTCTCTCTCTCTCTCTCTCTCTCTCTCCAGGTACTTTTTACATTTCATCCATCCCTCCTTCCTTTCCTCCTCTTTTTCTCCTCCCACATTCCATCTCTCTTGTTGCCACCCTCCACCTCCCTCCCTCTGTCTGTCTGTCTGTCTGTCTGTCTGTCTCTCTCTCTCTCTCTCTCTCGCTAATTGCAGTCCTTCCACTCTCCCTCAAATTGATTTTCCGTCTCTCAGGTTCAAGGTTCTCTCTCTCTCTCTCGCCCCATCATTTTTTCCCCTCCCTTTCCTCCCTTATTTTATCTCTCCTTTCTCCCTCATTAACTCTTCCTTAATTAACTTAACTCTCTTCTCCCTCCTCCCCAGGTATGTCTCCTTTCCTCTTCCATTCTCTGTTTGTCTCCCCTTCTCTCTTTTTTTTTCTCTCACTCTTTCATTAGCTTTTCTCTCTCCTCCTCCTCCTCTGACTTTTTCTATCAGCCATTTCTCTCTCTCTCTCTCTCTCTCTCTCTCTCTCTCTCTCTTTAGGCCTCTTTTTTTTTTTTGTCCTTTCGTCACTAGTCTTGCTCACTCACTCTTTTCCTTCTTCCTTTCATTTCTCACCTTCATGCCACCTCTCTCCATCTTCTCTCCTCTTTTTATCCTCCATTTTTCTCCTTTCTTTCTCCCTCCTTTCTCCCCCTCTTTCCTCCCTCACTTCCCTTCTCCCTTCTCCTTCATCTCCTCTCAATTATCTCCCCTCTTCCTCTCTTATTTGCTACCCATCCTTCACATCTCATCTTTTTCACCTCTATTCCTCCCTTTCTCCCTCAGGTCTCCCTTCATCTCATCCTCTTTCTTGTTTTCTCTCTCCCCTCCCTCCCTCACTTTTCTCCCTTGATATTTTCTCCCTATTTTTCTCCTTTTATTTACTCTCCCTTCCTCTCCTTCCCCATTGTCTGTTTTTTATTTTAACGTTTTTATTTTTGTCTTTTTTTTTTCTCTCTCATTCGCCTGTTCATATATCTGCTGACTTTCCATTCTCCTCCTGTTTATCTATTCTCTCTCTCTCTCTCCCCCTAATCTTTCTTCTATTTCTCTTTTCTATTATTCCTTAGTTTATCTTCTCCAACTACTTCGCTACGAGGTCGTCTTAAAACACCACTGCTGTCTCATGATTTTTTTTTTTTTTTTTTTGGGGGGGGGCTCTTGCAGTCAATGGGTTGTAATCTTTATTAAACCCTTACAGTACAGAAGAAAATTTCCCCGAATCTAAATAAAATCCATAGGTGGTAGAAAGAGCAAAGCAAAAAATAAATAAATAAATAAAAAAAAAGACGTTCTCAGGCTGAAGGAATTAAATCTAGCCTCTTGCCCATGACCTTCTGTTTTCTTACTGTCTCTCCAAGTACATAATATTTTCCTTCCATTCTCCAAAGTTACATTCTATTTTTTTTTCTCTTTTCTTTCTCGCTCTTCTTTCCTTCACCCTTCTTTCCTTCGTCATTTTCTTCTTGCACTCTTTCTTTCCTTTCCTCCCTTAATTTTCACTTCCTCATCACTGTTCCTGTACCTCTTCTTCCTCCCTATTTTCTTTCACTGTTCACCTTTCCTCATATACTTTCTATTCGCGCTTTCACTATTCTTCATTTATATCCATTTTCCTTCACTGTCCTTCATCCTTCTATTTTATCCTTTCCTTTCCTTATCTCGTATTATTCACTACTCCCATCCTTGCTTCTTCTTTCATCATATTTTCCTAGCAACAGTCTTCTTTCCTTCTCTTTCTCTTTTATCTTTTTTACCTTATCTTTTATCCTTCCTCCTCTCCTCCTTCGTTCATTGTATCTAAGTCCTTCTTCTCCCTTCCTTCCTTCCTTCCTTTTTCTTCAATATCCATCTTCCACATCATTTCTTTTTCTTCAAACTTCCCACTACTCCTCTCGCTCTCCTGATGTTTCTTCTTGTCTCTCTCCCTCCCTCCCTCCTCTTCTTCCTCTCCTCCCCTTCTTCCTCTCCTCCCCCCCCTCCCTCCCTCCCTCCCTTCCTCATCAAATAGTGTAAAATATAATAATTATTCATACTCACGTTTCTCCTCCTCCTCCCACGGCACTTACCTGGAATGAGAATAATAATAATAATAGTAATAATAATAATAATAATAATAATAATAATGAAAATAATAATAATAATAATAATAATAATAAGAAGAAGAAGAAGAAGAACAACAACAACAACAACAACAATAACGAAACTAACATCAGTAATAATAATAATAATAATAATAATAACAATAATAATAATAATGAACAGCAAATGATCTGCGCATCCCTCTTCTTTTTAATTTTTTTTTATCATGCCCACTCCGGGATTTAAGCAAGATTTTTCAATATCATTCCCACTTCACGATATGAGTACGATGTTTTAAATACTAACAATGAATATTGTAAAGGAGAAACAAAGAGAGAGAGAGAGAGAGAGAGAGAGAGAGAAATGAAGCTTAACATCATCATCATCATCATCTAACAATTACGTTATAATTCTTGCACTAAAAATGTCATCAGTATAAATTTCACTATCACAACTGCACAACTATTTTACGATACGAGTTCTGATTATTGTGTGGTCGGTGAAGGCGCCAACCATCCACTCACTTGATATACTGTATTGATGTATTGGAAAGCAAGTGCAAAACAAACAAATGAACACCAGGAAATGTAGTAATCTAAGGATCTATAACGATGTGGCCTAAGAATTTAAGGTTCGTACTCTTTTCGGTTAAGGAAGTTCCCCAGCACCTCTTCCTAAGCGATTTATTTTTGTTTATTACAACGTGCCGTCCTCTTCTGTGTTACTTAAATCATTCTAATACCGCCATACTCTGCATAAATAACGTACAAAAGGATATTAACCAGCCGTATCCAAAGATAAATTGGTAAGGAAGAGGTGATAAGGAACTTCCTTACCCTAATGTGTACCCGATACTCTAGGCTCAGGCACTTACTCTCCTAATGGGAATAAAAACAACAGGATGATAGACGAATGGAAGAACGGAAGGAATATTACCAGTCATTCAATATCACCCCCGCTGCCATCATTCACCATAATCATCATCATCACCACCACCCCCTCCCCCGTACTCACTTTTCACTAAAATAAATGGTGTGGGGTGATCCAGACACAGGTAAAATAAAACAAAATTATTAGGCATCACCTGAGTATCCTGTAATAATAGGTCACCATCCACTCATCCAAAATACATATCAAACTACCTCACTCCGCCTGACACCCACCCACAACACCCTTATTATTGCGCTCACCTGATTATGATTTCAAAACCAATACTTTTTATTTAAACACAATGCAACCAGTAATATGTTTATGTTTAAGTCTCCTCACAGGGATGGAATTATCGAGTATACAACAGACTATCCTTAGTTTATTTCACTGACACTTAAAAAGGGAATCTGTGGCCGTGGACTGCAGAGCCTGGCTACAGGATTAATACGATGCTCACTGCAGAAAGGTGAATAGTGAACAAGAATCAACTGACTGAAAGGTTAGCAGGACAGCGGGTTTTTATCTCCTACTTCCACTGTTATTCATAAACGTCCTCTTCTACCTTACTTACATTGTTACTTATAAAATCTAACAAATACCACTTAACACTTGGGTCTCTTACTTCCAGTGCTACTTATGATCATTAATCACCTTCAGCCACCTGTTTCTCTTACTTCCACTGCTACTTATAACACTAACCACCTTCTTCTACCAGCTTGTCTTACTTCCACTGCTACTTATATACTGTACATTAACCACCTTCTCCCACCTGCTTCTCTCACTTCCATTGTTACTTTTAATATCTATACGCGTTCCTTAAGTTGGTTCTCTTAATTCCACACCCACTTAAAAAATGTAAACTCACTTTTTATAAGGCTCTCCCACTTATACAGTACAGCTACTTACACAACCTATACGTCTTCTTCTACCTGCTTCTTTTACTTCCACCACAACTTATAAAAACAACACTTTCTTCACCTTGTTCCCTTACTACTACTGCTACTTATAAAATCTGAACGCGTCCTTCCACCCGGTTTCCATAATTACACTGTTTCTTATAAAAACCTATTTACCTTTAACTTATTACGTCCACTGCAACTTACAAACATACGCGACTCCTTTCACTGGGTATTCTTACTTTCACTGCTACTTATAAGGCTAATCTTCCTTCTCTCTCTCTCTCTCTCTCTCTCTCTCTGACTGCACTGCTCAATAAAGTACAGCTCCCAGTCAATAGTTCTTCGTCCTGGAACCGTGGCAAAACTGTACCATGATATCTTGCCAATCTAATCAGTAATAATTAGTCAGGCTCGACTCTCACCTCATTTATCGATAACCCCAGAAGCGAAAAGGAATACATGACCACGAATTCTGACACTAACACGTCCTCGTAATTGAAAAAGAAATGAAAGAAGGATGCAAGGAAGGAAGGAAGGAGGGAAGATTGAAAGAAAAAAAGAAAGAATGAAAACCGCAAGACATGAATAAGACAAAGAAAGATAGAAAGAAAGAGACAAAGAAAGAAAAAAGAAAGAATCCAGCCTTGTGTTCATGCAGCGTTATATGGCTTCTGATAAATTTACAGAGCTCAAGTGTGGACAGAAAGGGAGTGAGCATATCGGGGCACTGGAAGCCTCCTAACACCTTTTCCTTATCGATTTATTACGCATACGAATTCTTGATAGGCGTGAACTCCTTTACCTGTCCCTCTAAAAAGCTCCCTCAGTCAGAAACGAGACGATAAAGAAGGAATAGGTAAAATAAATCACTAAGTTAAACATGCAACGAAGCTATGGACCTGAGTGTACGAGGGTGTGTAGGTGTTGTGGAGTCGGGGCGGTGTAATTAGGTGACCCCTGTGACCTGTGAATTGGGTCATTAAGTGCCCTGGTTCGCTATTCCCAAGGTCGCGATATCGATTCCCGGCACGGCCAATGAGCGGACACACACGATTTAATTTACCGCAATATCAAAAAAGCGACGACAAGAGGTAAAGTGTGTGTGTGTGTGTGTGTGTGTGTGTGTGTGTGTGTGTGTGTGTGTGTGTGTGTGTGTGTGTGTGTGTGTGTGTGTGTGTGTGTGTGTGTGTGTGTGTGTGTGTGTGTGTGTGTGTGTGTGTGTGTGTGTGTGTGTGTGTGTGTGTGTGTGTGTGTGTGTGTGTGTGTGCGTGCAGAGGCTCATGCAATGAAAGATGAAAGCGAGAATAACACTACTTCTGGACGCCACCGATTAAGGGTGTGGGAAGACTCAGTGCACAGTATAAGTAGACTGTGTGGCAGTGTGAAGCGTAATATTAAGTGTGAAGTGTGTATGACGTGTGTTACGGATGGTATGCTTTTGTCTGACGTAACTTGAATACTAAATCGTGGTTCCGTGAAATACGATGCGCCTTAGTAATGAGGTACAAATGAATCTCCCTGGTCACTAGTTAAACCCACCCTCCAATCTGACGACGCCTGACCATCACCTGAGCTAAAATGGGGGTTACAGATCATCGTCAGGTTAGGATAAAAACTGCGCTATCCTGCCTTCTACTGCTTAATATACAACCTCAGCTCAGCACTCAGGACAGCTCAGCACTAATGATATGCTAACCTGGCTGCTGGTAATCGCATATTCAGAGGCGTATTTGGGTCAGCAGGGTGGGGTTTCATGTGGCTGGATTGCATGTCGAGGACTTTTGCTTGCCTTGAGTGGTGAGAGAGGGAGGGGAGGGGGAGGAAGAGAGGGAGTGAGTGGTGGGGAGGAGGTGAGGCAAATGAGGTGGGGATAGGAAATGCGGGGAGGGGAGGAGGTGGGGAGAAGAGGAGGGGAAAGTAAGTGTGTTGAAAGGAGGAGGTGAGCGGATGAGGTTGATTGGAAGGCAGGGGAGAATGGCGGAAGGAAGCTGAGGGGAAAGGTGGGTGAAAAGTCAGGGATGAGGAATGAAGGGAATGGAGTAGACGAAGTGGAAGGGAGAAGGGACGATGGGGTGGAGTGGGATGGGGAAGAAGTGAGAGGGAGGGCAGTTAAGAAGGTCGTGTGTGTGTGTGTGTGTGTGTGTGTGTGTGTGTGTGTGTGTGTGTGTGTGTGTGTGTGTGTGTGTGTGTGTGTGTGTGTGTGTGTGTGTGTGTGTGTGTGTGTGAGAGAGAGAGAGAGAGAGAGAGAAGGGGGGTGGGTAATATTTTAGGCGCTAGAAAAATAGTGGTCAGATTAAAGTGTCTCAAGAAGGTGTTGCGGACGCTGGTGTGGGAAGGTGAGGTGATGGGGTATGACAGGGTGGGATGGGATGGGATGTGGCAGGAAAGGTTGGAGGGATGGAATGGGGCAGGAGAGACGAGGAATGAGATGGGAAAGGAGAGGGTGTAGGGGTGGGATGGGACAGGAAAGAAGACGGAACGAGTGAGATGTGGGCAGGAAAGGATTGAGGGATGGGATGGGACAGGAAGGGGTGAGTGATGGGATAGGGAAGCGTGGAAGGGGTGAGACTAAGACTGGAGAGGCTGATAAGGGAGACGAAAATAAGGAAAGGAAAAGGGAAGGGAGAGAGAAGCTGGAAGAGGAGGAAGGGAAAATATGATAAATAAGGAAGAATGGGATGAGAAGGGAAGAAAATGGAAGATGGGAGGGGAAGAAGAGGGCAGAGGGGATGGACAAAGATGGTAGAAAGGGAAAGGGTAGATGAAGTGAAAAAGGGGAAAGGTCAGACGAACATAGGCCGAGAAGGGAGTGGGGGGAAAGGGGACATGAAAAATATCAAAGTAGGGTGGGAATAGGAGCTGGGGAGAAAAGCGGAAACTGAGCATACAGAGAGAAAAATGGGGAGAAAATAGTGGGACAGAGTGGAGGAAAGAGAAAAGTGACAGGGAAAGCCAAGGTGAAAAGGAACAGGATAAAGATGGGAGTTTGGGAGGGAAAGGATGATGTGAGGTGAAGCAGGGTGATGCTAAAAGAAAGTGGGAAACATGAAGGGGGGAGAAAGAGGTGAGGAAATAAAAGGGGGAGGGAGGAGGGGAGAAGAGGGTGAGGCTAGGTAGAAAACGGAAAGGTAAGGAGAGACGAAACAGGATGGGAAGAAAGGGAACGGGACAAGAAAGAGTTGGGCAGGGAAGGGTGATGTGAAATGGCCGAAGGGCAAAGTGGGCGATAACGCTGTAGGGATGCAGGAAGAGGTGGGATGGTGAGAAATAGAGGAAGGAGGCTGAAAAGGGTGTGACAGAGTGAAGTTACAAGGAAACCTGGGAGAAGGAGAATGGAAGATAGAGGTGGAACACAACAGGACAGAGTGGAGTGAGAGAGGGACTGGTAGGGTGGGACAGGGGAAGGGGGAGCGAAGATGACGATGAAGAAAAGCAGGGTGGGAAAAAAGGAGACGAAGGCTAGAAATGTGTGAGGTTGGCTGTAGCAGGGTGGGAAAAGAGGAGCAAAGAGTTAAGCAGACACGTAATGCACAAGGTTAGAAAGACAGGAGGGAGGGGGTGGGGGGGGGAGCAGAAAACTGGCGGCAGGAAAACAGAAGAAACGTCAGAGTGATGAAAAAGAAATGGATAGTGAAGAAAGAGGTGGAGGAGCAAAAGGTGGGGTGGGAAGTGGTGAGGTAGAGTTGAATAAGATGTGGAAATATGTAGGACATGATAAGCCATAAAAAAGTGGAAAGGGCGGGGCGAAGAGAAGGCAACAAGAAAAAGGAGGGATAAAAAGGGGAGGAGAAAATAAAAAAAGGCTGTGTAATGAGGGGTGGAGAGGAAAGGAGTGGGACGAAGAGAAAAAGAGAGGAAAAGTATGGGAGGAAAATGAGAAGGGGTGAAAAAAAAGGGATGAAGAGGGGTGTCGAAAAAAAGGGTGGGTTGTGGCACGGCGGGTGAGACAGGGGTGGGATGAAGAGGGGAGGTGGGGCAGAAAAGGGTGGGGTAAGTGGGAAGCCAGAAAAGGGTGGGGTGAAGAACGGTGGGTCTAGAGTGGGGAGAAGAGAGAACAGGCAAGAAAGGGTGAGACGAGCGTGAAGTAGGAAAGGGTGGGGGAAAAGGGGGGTGGGGGTTAAGAGGTATGAGTCTCAGAAAAGGGTGGGGTAATGACAGGAGTGGGGAGTATAAGGCAGGATGAGGCACGATAGGGGAGAAAAGGGTGGCATTGGGGGGGGGGACAGAATGAGTAGTGGGCAAAAGAGAGAGAGAGAGAGAGAGAGAGAGAGAGAGAGAGAGAGAGAGAGAGGGGGGGGGAAGCATGGGGTGAAAAAAGGCAAGAGAGAAAGTATTGGAGTGAGAAGGGATTGGGTAGAAAGGGAGGGGGGAGAATGAGGAAGGGCAGGGGAGGAACGGGTAGGGTAAGTCAGAAAGGGTGGGGCAGATTGAGTGAGAAAAGGGTGGGGCAGGGCGGGGCGGGGCGGGGTGAAGCAAGGTGGGGTGGGGTGCTAATCAATAAGCCATCTCGGCCCTCACAGTCAACAGTTACCTCCCCTCTCTCACCTTCCCTCCCTCCATCCCTCCCTTTCACCTTCTTCCTCTTTTTATCCTTTTCCTCCCTCTCTCCCTTTCATCTTCTTCTTCCTCTTTTTTTTCCTTTTCCTCCCTCTCTCCCTTTCACCTTCCTTCTTCCTCCCTTTTCCTTTTCCTCCCTCTCTGTCTGTTTTGTCTCCTCCATCTTTCACCGTTCGCTTTCCTCTCTTCTTCTTTTCTTCCTCAATATACCTTTTGTTCCTCTCTCCCTCTCTCTCTCTCTCTCCCCGTCCTGTTTTGCCTCCCTCTCTTTCTCACTTTCTTCCATTTTCTCTAAGTTTCACATCCCATACTTTTCTTTAGTCTACGTTTTCTTTCCTCATATTCTTTCCTTCTTGTTTTTTTTTTCCTTCGTTGCTTTTGTTTCTCTCTTCCTCATTCCATTTCTATTTCCTCTCCTTTCTTTTTTTTTCCTTCTTAATTCCTTTTCGTCATCTCTCCTACCTGTCAGTTCATTTGTCTTTCTCCTTGTCTTTCCTCCTTCTCTCCGCTATCTACCCTCTCTTATCAACTTCTCTCTCTCTCTCTCCATTTGTTCTGCTTATATTTTTTTTTTTCACCTATTATAATGTTTTCTTCCCATTTCTAAATTCTACTCTTTTATTTCATCATTTTTCCATTTAATTTTCTTTGTCACTAATTCCAAACTCACAATCTTTTAACGTAATGAGAAAAAAATATGAGAGCTGAAACTGTGTGTGTGTGTGTGTGTGTGTGTGTGTGTGTGTGTGTGTGTGAGAGAGAGAGAGAGAGAGAGAGAGAGAGAGAGAGAGAGAGAGAGAGAGAGAGAGAGAGAGAGAGAGAGAGAGAGAGAGAATCAACTTCCTGAAAAAACCATAATAAGAGTGAGAAAGACCACAAGAGGATTAAAACGGGGCAGGACACGCAGAACAGGATCAAAATCATGGAGTAAAACGAAGGCATGATCAAGAAAGTGAAGAAGCAGCCGAAAGAGAGGAAGAAAATGAGTACTAGAAAGCAAGAAAAGACTGATAAAGACAAGCTGATCACTATTGCACTCCACGTATTATAAATGGACAGAAAAAAGAAAACAATAAATAAAAATAAACAGGGAGGCGACCTAACACCGATGCCCAAAGTAAATGAGTTTCACCTTTATCCTCATTTTTTTTTTTTTTTAACAGAACACGGAGGATGGGAAAAATTTAAAAAAAAAATAAAATAAATCCATACGCCAGACTACAGGTGTCCTCCACTCAAGCCTTCAAAACTCACGGCACACAGGGTAAATTATAAAGTCAAAGTGAGTGTCAAGTTAGGAGGAAGTTATGGGTGTGTGGAGGAAGTGAATATTTAGCTACTATTGATCTGGGCAGCGTAATCTATTGCCATTAACGCCACACGATTTAATTTAGGTGAATTAAAGAAGCCTCGGTGTTATTATTACTATTATTATTATTATTATTATTATTATTACTGTTGTTGTTGTTGTTGTTACTCATTATCATGATCATCATCACCCATAATTATTATTATTATTATTATTATTATTATTATTATTATTATAATGTGTATTTCCAGCTAACGCCAGACGATTTTACTCATCTGGGAGTGAGTCATAGAGGAGCCTGAGATTTAACTCCTTCCCTCCGAGGAAGCATTATTCAATATATTCTTGCTACCACCAGACGATTTTATTCAACTTAAGCTGTAGTTGTGCAGGAGATAATGAAAGCTAAATCCAACCCCTCAAAAGCTAAATCTGACCCATCAAATGCTAAATCTAACCCTCAAAAGCTAAATCTAACCCTCTAGAGCTAAATCTAACCCATCAAGCTAAATCTAACCCTCAAAAGCTAAATCTAACCCATCACAAGCTAAATCCAACCCCTCAAAAGCTAAATCTAACCCTCAAAAGCTAAATCTAACCCTCAAAAGCTAAATCTAACCCTCAAAAGCTAAATCTGACCCATAAAAAGCTAAATCTGACCCCTCAAAAGCTATATCTAACCATCACAAGCTAAATCTAACCTCCAAAAGCTAAATCTAACTCTCAAAAGCTAAACCTAACTCCTAGAGCTAAATCTAACCCTCAAAAGCTAAATCTAACCCATTAACAGCTAAATCTCATCCTCAAAAGCTAAATCTAACCCATTAACAGCTAAAACAAACCCTCAAAAGCTAAATCCAACCCTCAAAAGCTAAATCTAACCCATCAAAAGCTAAATCTAACCCATTAACAGCTAAATCTAACCCTCAAAAGCTAAATGTAACCCATTAACAGCTAAATCAAACCCTCAAAAGCTAAATCTAACCTCTCACGCTCAAGCAGTGTCCCCTGAGGTAAGTTATATCGTTCGAGGATGACATGAAGACACTAAGAAAAAAAACTTATCGGATTCAAGGAGTTACTAAGAAAATGGGAGAGAAAAAGGAAGATACACACGAAAATCAATCAGCCTGTGCCAATCTAAGTCCAAGTAAAGGATCATTAAAGACGATTTCTCCCTTAATGTCCTTCCACATCGCGGCCAAAGTACATGCATCCCCCACAAACTGCTTCCATTTCAACTTCTACTCCCTGCGACTCGATGTCAACCCTCCCAGCGGAACAAAATCGTCTGGAATTAACCCTTTCAAGACGCTGACATATTCGTAACATTATATTCTTGCTATTCCCAGAGATTTTATTCATTCTTGAGGATACTCTTCGCCCTGGAAGACGCATATACAACTTTCACTTCCCTCTTCGCTACTAATGGTCTGTACTAAGTTGTACAATATCGAGTGGTGATAGCAAGGAATAAAATGAAAAACACGTCACCAAAGAGAATGGTTTAACTTGATACATAAAGAAATGGCATGGTTAGAAGCTATTACTTAATGCTAGGACTACTTACATGAACAATATTGTGTAGTGTTTACTTAAAAAAAATACTCAAAGTGAATTCATGGCGACAACAGAACTAATCGTTATTAACCCATTCAGAGCGAGGACATCTTTTACATAATATTCTTGCTATTCCCAGATGATTTTACTCTTATCATCTTACAGTAAAATGGTTAATGAAGGAAATATCTAACTCTTCAGTAAAAGTCTCTCTGGAGCTTAACAAAATCTAGAGGTAAAAATAATGAAATAAAATAATGTCCTCGGGCTAGAGAAATTAACCCAATGACTGCCAGTGCTTCTCTCACATACGGTAAATCATCTCGTATCATCCTAACCAATATACTTAAGTGCATCTATACCAACCCAATTGTCTACTGAAACTCCTTAACACATTCACTACGATGACCTCCTTGTTTTTTTCTTCTTGCTACTTCCAAGAGTTTTTACCTGTGTCCCAAGAAACCAGGTAAATGAAAGTAACGTGAACTTATCTTGTTGCTGCTGGAGAATACAATACTTTTATATATACTTTTATTATAATCAAACCATTAATCCTACCATACAGCACTTATTTGCACAGGGTTTAATCTCATTGCCGATTCCCACTCCCCTCCCCCCCCTCCCTCTCTCTCTCTTTCTCTCTCTCTCTCTCTCTCTCTCTCTCTGTTCATCAATCCCATATCTTTACTCCTCTTACATTTCCTTTCTCTGAGGATATTTTGGCACCTTCACTCCACTCAAACCACTACTTCTAAAACACACACTTTCACAAGGTATACTGTCCTGCCGCAGCCCGACCACCCATCACATTCCCAGCCTATCCCACTCACTCCTTTGCTCACCACGCCCCTTTCTTTACCCTCCATTTACGGTTTCATGGCGGGACGCAGGTAACGGGGTCGACGAACACTTATTTTTTATTCGGCTTATAGCATTTCTTCTATTCACCTGAAGAATAATTTACGAAAAGGGACGAATTATATGCAACTTGATCTTTTCACTACAAAACGCCATTGCAGTGAAGTAGTTAACCTGTGGAATTTGGTACGTGTTAGGCTGATGGCCACTTTTCTGAAATGCCTTTACTCCGAACCAATTTATTCCATTCCTGTTTATTATTTACATGAATCTGATATTACTGATAGGCGCTCACGAAGCATGACAACTTTTGCCTCTCATTTTGTGGCACTTTGGTTTGGTTACATAGCATTACAGTATATTAAGTTAGGTTTAGTTTACGTAAATAACGTTACGTTAAATGTGGTTAGGTTCAGGTTGGGTTTGATTTGTGTGGCTCTTGTATATTATCGGATTGTTTTAACTGACTCAGAGTGGCCTGTTACCGGGTGTCGCTTTTTATCCCCGTGATTTCCCGTGACCTTGAATTTCTGCCTGGCCTCCTTCTCGGCCGTTTAAGCCCCTCTGAGAAATCAAAAAGTGGTGATTGCTCATTAGCGCCCTTCAATGACGCCACGTTATTCCAAAACACAGCCACATTCCTAATTGTATAAAAAATCACATAATTGCATTTCCAGTTTATTACCCCAAGTTCATGCTTGCGAAGGATTTCATATTTATTATTTCTTGTTCTTTCCTTCTTTCTTTTTTATTTTATTTATTTATTCATTTGCTAAACAGTATTTCCAATTTATTACCCCAAAGTTCATGCTTACGTAAGATTTTTTATTTATTATTTTTTTCTTTCCTTCTTTATTTCTTTCGTTTATTTATTTATTTATTTTTTTGCTAAACAGTATGCGTCCGCGGCAACAAACAAGCTAACTAAATCAACTGGTAGAATTTAATCATCTGCGGAAAATCGTCTTGTGCTGGCAAGATAAAATTTAAAAAACAAAACAAAACACCAAACAGCGACTGCAACGACACGATCATTTAATCGTCTTTTATTCTTACGTGGAAAATCGTCACAAAATCACCTGGTGTTAGAAATGACATAAATACCTGTGTTATGTGCGAATCTCCGATGCATCTCATCACACTACCAGCTATCAGGGGCGGCCAGGACACAGGAGTCATGAATGCTGTAAACTTTCCCTGTCCTGCTCTGGTGGACCGACTGATTGGTGTGTGTGTGTGTGTGTGTGTGTGTGTGTAGAGGCCTTGCAATCGTTCAATACAGTTAGTTCTGTGTACAGCTCAACTATAACCAAACAACACTGTGTTTATAAAATCATTGTTCAGTTGAAGACGCAAACACACCCGAAACACACTTAGCACTACCACTTCAAAAACTTTCAAAACACACACACACACACACACACACACACACACACACACACACACACACACACACACACCTCCCTATGCTCCGAGAAGAGGGGAAGTTGACAACAAACAACTGAATTCCGCAGTCAATCATGTTCACATCCGGATAAGCCTGGAGACACAGCAACATCATCATCAACGTTCACCTACCCTACCTCAACCACACGCCTAAATACCCTATTCCCCATTATTCCCCCAGCAAACCCACACTAAAATAACTAACACAATTATCGTCCACAACCCCAAGCCACTCCAACCCTAACTAGAGTACCCTAAATTTTCGTTGACCACATCCAACCCAGTCTAACCCAAACGATATAACTGCAAATTTTCGTTCACCAAACCTAAAAAAAAAAAAAAAAAAAAAAGTGCACCAATACCAACCCAATCTAAAAAAAAATATTCAAAGTTTTTCGTTCAGCCACTAAACCGAACCCACTTGAACCCCGACTAAAAAAAAATGACAGACCATTCAGACCATGATCGGGTTGGGTCCTGCCTGTTAATCCACCTCATTCCTGGCACGGACTGGGAGGGCTGGGAACTCATTATTATGCCTCAACTTCACTCCTCTCTCTCTCTCTCTCTCTCTCTCTCTCATTCCTGGTATAGAATTGGAGAACTGGGAACTCATCATTATGCCTTCACTTTACGGTTCTTCCTCACCTTCTCTCTCTCTCTCTCTCTCTCTCTCTCTCTCACTGTTGGTTCCCGTCTCTACCAAAGTCCCCTTCTTCCCTTCCCTTTCCACATCCCTCCACTATCCTCCCTCCACTCTCTGCCTCTAACCACACACTCTTCATCACTTCTCTCAGGCTCGTATTCTAACTGGCACGGCAGGCTTCGTAACACCTCTTCCTGGGTGACTCATTTTGCATATTACACATTAACATTTTCTTGCATGCTCTCTATATCGCCTTAATATCAATATACATCGCATTAATAACATACAACATATCGAGCTGTAGTGGTCTGACTGAATCGCTATAGAAAGTGTGTTACGGAAGATCCCGAGGCCACTGAAAATAAAACCCTTCTGTATTCTAAGGCTCCCTAACACCTCTTCCTTTGAGATTTATTTTTGGATATGGCTGGTTAACATCCTCTGTACGTTATTTATGCAGAATATAGCAATGTGAAATGGATTTATATAACACAAAACAGGACAGTAAAGTGTAATTAGCAAAATAAATCGCTCAGGAAAATGTGCTAGAGATTAGAATGCGGCCCCAGTCATTGCTAATATCCTCACTCTAGCCTGGGTTTGTTTCTTCACTGGAGGATGACTCGGTTGTACACTTAGTCCTTAGAGTGGGTGGTAATGGATCAGGAGCTCAATGAAAGACGTTAAGGGATGTGGCATGGTTGGAGGGGCCTGGCTGAGGAAGTAGGTGGGATAGTGTGGGTCGTGGTGGATGCTGAGGAAGTGGGTGGGATAGTGTGGGTCGTGGTGGACGCTGAGGAAGTGGGTGGGAAAGAGTTAGTCGTGGAGGACGCAGAAGAAGTGGGTGGGAAAGTGCTGGTCGTGGAGGACGCTGAGGAAGTGGGTGGGAAAGTGTGGATCGTAGAGAACATATTTTGAACGTTTCCTGATATATGGTAAACCTCGCAAAACTGACATAAGGGAAGATCGAAGTCCACCCTTGATATCCAATGCGTTTTCTGTTTCTTCTTTAGATTTACGTGTTTCATTGGGTAAATCTGCCGCTTCGAACACTCAAGGTGAATCTAACGGCTAACTCACCTAATCTACCTAACTTAAAACCTAACCTGACTCATCTACTGTAACTAATCTACTCTAACCTAACTGAATCATGAAACGTAACTGCAAAATTTCCTTTCTTTTGTCCATCACACTTTTCATCAATTTTCTTTTTTTCTTTTTTCATTTCTTCTCTACTCTTAGTTTTCCCTCCATTCTCTACTCACTTCCCCTTTTTTCCTCTCCTTTCTCATCCTCTGCCTCAACCTCTTTACTTAATCCACCTCTTTCCTTTGCTCGCTCTCCTCCCTCTCTCTTTCCTCTTGCTTTTCCCTCCCTCCCTCCCTGCAGTCGGCGTCTCATTACCTCACTAAGACCGTCCGTCAGTCTAAGTGAGGGCGGGAGGGGAGAGGAGAAGGAGGGGACGAGGAGAGAAGAGGGAACAGGGCGGGGAAGAGGAAGAGGCCGATGGATAAGAGGAAAGGGGGAGAATGAAGAGAAAATAAAGAAGACGGGGAGAGGAGAAGGGAAGAGATAGAGGTCATCTGAGAGGAATGAATACGGGAGAGAGAGAGAGAGAGAGAGAGAGAGAGAGAGAGAGAAGAGACGAGTAGGTGAAGAACGAGAGAGAAGAAAGGGAAGGAAAAAAGAGGAGGTTGGGCAGGGAAGGAAGGAGACAGCAGAAAGGGGAAAATAAGAAATGGGAACAAACGGAAAAAGGGTGTCAGCTACGATGGGAAAGGGAGGGGTCGGGGAAGAAGAGAAGGAAAACAGGAAGGGGGAAAGAACGATAAAGAAGGAAATTGAGTTGGAGGGGAAAAAAGAAAGGAAAAATGAGAGAGAAATACTAGGAATAGGAGAGTAAAGAAGAAGAAACACTAGGAAATTAATGACACAAAGAAAGCATGGAGGAGAAAATGAAATAAGAGAGACAGAGAAAAAAACGAAGGGTGGTGGGTACAGAGAAAAAACTAAATAAGATGGGAAAAACAAGTTACAGAAAAAAAGAAAGATGAAAAATAAGCAAGGGAGAAGAAAACAGAAAAAGAGAGAAAAGAGGAAAGACACGTGCATAGAAATATAGGCAATAAGAAGGGAAGTGGAGGAAGGAAGACAGACGAAGCAAGAAAGGGAAAGAGATGAAATAAGAAAAGAGGAAACGAAGAAAGAAATGTAGGAAAAAAAACGAAGAGTGCAATGAAATAGTGTAAACGATACGAAGGGAGGTGGAAGAAAAAATGAGAGGTGCAAAAACGGAAAGAGAAGAAAAGATGAAAACGGGAAAGCGGGGTGAAGAAAGAAAGTGAGAGAGGAAAACAGATTTAAGTGGGCAGGAATAAAAGTAATAAGAAGGGAAGTGAAGGAAGAATGAAATGGCATGAAAAAAAGGGGGTGGGTGAAAATAAGATGGCAGAGGAGAAGGAATGAAGGAGAGAAGGGGAAAGGAAAGGAGTGGGCCAGATTAGAGGCGGAAAGATGGAAGGTGGAGGAAGGGAGGTGGAAAGATAAGACACGGTGGAAGGAAAGTGGGAGGAAGGGGAAAAAAAAATATGAAGGGATGGGCGAACGTGGATGACAGAGGGGGAAGTGAGAGACCCAGAAGAAGTGATGAGAAATGAGGAAAGCAGAACAAAGAAAAGCAGACGGTAAGAAATGAAGGAGCAAGATGAACGCAGACGTTAAGAGGAAAGGTGAAATTGAGAGAAGGGAGATGAGGAGATACAAAGAGGTGATAAGACGAGGGGAAGTGGGGAAAGGAAAGAAAAAGAAGTGATAAATAAAGTGGAAAGCGGTAGACGGAAAGAGGAAGAAAAAAGATGGTGATGAGAATGGAGGAAGTGGGAGAGAAGATGATAATGAGAAGAGTATATATGCCACGATTACTTTTAAGTCATTAGCGCCCAGTGTTCCTGTGTGGGGGATTTTGCTGGAAGGGTGCTTCGTGTACCGCCCTCCACCGATCAATTCATAGTCGTGAAGCTTTAGTGTTCTGTACCTTGGGAATTCCCCCAATATGAACTTTTGATAATGCCTAATTATGCCATATTAAAGGGGCATTGCACACCAATGAGTTAATTATTTTGTCAGATTTTTTGCTTCATAATACGTTGCAGGTTTTTATGTTTGCATCATTTGGCTGGCCTAAAATAACGTACTCAGCCCTCCCTGTGCACATACTTTAAAAATTTATCCAAGTTAATACCACACTATCATCTCAGGTAAAGGAAAGCTTGGCGTGTCCTTCGGTGCAAAGGACACGCCAAGATTTTTTTTTCATTATCAACACATGACGATTTTATTCAGACGTAAGAAATCGTTGCACACACACACACACACACACACACACACACACACACACACACTGTATTATATATATACATATATAAATATATACATATATATATATATATATATATATATATATATATATATATATATATATATATATATATATATATATATATATATGATTTGAATTTCATAGAAGCAGACTTTCCTGATCTACCAGATGACCCGCCGACATGTCATAAAAGTACCCCCGCTATTACCAATACACCAGTCCTGTATGAGACAGCCCTAGCATGTATTCAATATGGACGGTGGGTGTTAGCGCCGAAGTGGTGACATGTGGAGGTGTAGGAGGACTACTGGGCCTTGGGATAGGCAACTGCCCCCGAGATACAGGCCCTGAAGCCTTTGCCCAGAGTCGGACACATTAAAAAAATATATATATATATATATATATATATATATATATATATATATATATATATATATATATATATATATATATAATATAATGATTGCTTGCCCCATGCATTACCGCACACGAACTCGCTTCCTCCCGTCTCTCCTTTCCCTTCCCTCCCTTTTGAGTCTTTCAACTCCCTCTTCTTCCTTCTCTTATTCACCTCTCCTACGTTACTCTTGCGTTTTTCTTTTCTCAACTCACTCTGCCTCTCCCGTCTTCGTCTCTCATGTATTTCCATTCTCGTTTCTCTCCTCTCTCTTCCCTCCCTATCCCGTTACCTTTCTTTCATTACGCCCTTCTCTTTCTTTTTCCCTTCTTTTCTTTTCCTATCTACCGACTCTTTCACCACTCACTCCTCTGCCTTTCCCCACGCCTTCTTTTCCCCTTCGCTCATTCCCTTATCAGTCGTCTCCTCTTCTTAACACTCACCCTTGCTCTACCTTTCCTTACTTCCTCCCTTCTCATTTAGCTTCTCGCCTTACTTCCTCCCTCCTCTCACTTAGCTCCTCGCCTTTCCCTCCCTTCCTGTCTCCTCCTCCTTTCTTCAGCCCCCCTCCCCTCCTTCTGAGCCTCCCCAGGTTAAAATGACATTCCTACCGCGTCAGCCCTGGCCTCAGCAGACGACCCGGCCCCCAAATGCCCAACTAATCACACTAAATCTCTCCAGCTGTCTGTCTGCCTACCTATCTATCCCTTGCCCTACGCCGCATCCTGTACCGGGTAACTTGGACAACTCCACTTTCTTTTATTACTCGTCAAACGACCTCCCCCCACCCCCTTTACACACCACACTGCCACTTCAGCTCCTAACCCTTTGACTGCTACGACTTCTCTCGACTGACCGCAAGGCATCTAATGTTACCTTCAACAGAAGAAAGGATGGTGGAGGTGGCAGAATTTCCCCTCCTTGAATCTACTGTGTTATCTGCCGTTATAAATCTGCGCGGTCAATAATACCATTCAATTGCCTGTACCTACACGCTATATAACGTTCACTGGAGGGACAGACCATTTCGTAGGGAGAGTGACAGCCAGAAATTACCCTTCCACATGCTCGGTAAGTAGGAAAGGGGGAAGGTGTCTGTGGGAAGTGATGTATGTGAAAGTGTAAGTGATGCTCTGGCTATAATTATGTCACAGGTAAAAAAAAAAAGTGTGCCAACAGGTGCCAGCATATAAAGCAACATAATACACTGGGTTTGCTTTCATCTAACACAGCTGGGCCATTTTCGCCGTTTGAATAATAAGTCCTGGTTGTATGAAATTTAATAAGCCCCAGTTAGGAAGTAGGAATGGGTCGCCTTGGTTACTGATCAAATTAGCTCTTCAGTCTGGCTACACTTGGTCATCAAACGAGCTGGAGTTAGATGTGTATATCAGCTGACAACAAGCACGCTACATCAGAATCCACTCTCTGTTGTTTCTACTCAGGCAACAAAAGCCAATAAAATTCTAAAGTGTGTCAATAGCAGAGAATGGGTTACTGGGGTAGATTTTGAAGCCTCTTAACTCTCAGCTGAACGTTATATTTTGATGCCAGCCACAAATATACCCAACTGTACCATCGAGGAAAAAAAAAAAAAAAATCATCCCAGTATAGATGAAGCTTTTTTTTTTTTTCTTTTGCATTGTTGAAATAAATGAACTACGATTAATTAAAAGTTGAACATCCACCACTGAGACTGCCCATGAGCTGCTTCTACCACACAAAACATCACGACGTAAAAATTCATATCTTATTTTCCGACTCTGGGCACAGATTTAAAAGTCTGTTCCCCAAAGCCCAGCAGTCCTCCCACTCGTCCCAAACCTTCAAATGTCACCATTTCGTCACTAAGACCCACCATCCATACTGAATACATTACCAGAACCATTTCTAAAAAAAAAAAAAAAAAAAGTGGGTACGTTATTATCACATGTCCGTAGTCTCATGGAAGATCCGTAAAGTCTGTATTAACGGAAATCAAATAATAACCAAATTCTTCCCTCACAAAGCCTGAGACTGAGTTTGTATCCTCCCAGACAACAGACCTCTTCCCTAACCACTTGACCACCACCTCCCATATCTTCCTGATCGCATGTAAGAAGAAGGCAAGATTTATTAGTCTCGTAAAAGGCCAATCGGGGTGAAGGTACGCAACGATTTTAATGTCCAAGAGGCGGTGGGAGGTTTGTTGCTGATTTAATACCACTCAAGGAACGTCGACTGGGTACCACGCCTTTACTTAACCAGACTACGGTAATTTAGTCTGGGACCCCAACAATGTGAATGGGAAAATCTGATAAGGGCATTTTTTTATTCTTTTTCCTATCTCTCTCTCTCTCTCTCTCTTGTTCTGTGACACGGCTCCCACCTTTGATTCTTTACATCATTCAGAGGAAAAGGATTAAGGAAAAACTATCGAGAAACAGAAAACAACAGCATCCTTTAATTTTAGCGCAGATAATGGATATAAAAAATTTAACAGCGTGCTCTCCGTCGATGGCATAATATTAGGTCAACGTGATATTCACCCCTTTTAGTAACATTGCGTCTTGTCTAATATATTCTGGTTACTGCGAGATTATTTTTGTTCAGGATACATGTGCCTGACTCACGAAGGTAAATGCCCATCAGAGCGCCACTGCCTGCCAAAAGGTGAAACACAGAGGAAGAAAAAAGGAAGCTGGTTTACTTTCACCGGGAGAAGGAGAGGGAGACCGAGAAGGGAAGCTGTCAAACACTGCCACATTGTACAACACGCAACCATTGTCAATTCTTGGTAATGAAAAAGACGGAGGTAAACACAAACACACACACACACACACACACACACACACACACACACGCCTTTCCTCCCCAAAAATCTCGAGGCTAACCTGAGAATTTCCCCATGACCGTGACTGTCAAGGAAAGCACCTAAAAATAATTATGTGAGGCTTTACCTCTAAGTTGGAGGGAAGGAAGGGGATCGAGGATGGATTATACGGGTAAGAGGTAAATTTTATGAGAAGGAACAGCCCGTCATGCATGGATTTTACGCTGAGTAGAAAGGAAAACCACACACACACTCGCTTTCCCTATTCCGAGAAAATTAAATATAAACAAATGGCCTGCGACACTGGTGGTAAAGTAAATGTATGTGTGATGTTCTAATATAAAGTAGGGTAGCGAGAAATACGGTTCAGTCTCTGGGTGGGATGGATACTCAGATGCAATGTAAACGTTTGAAAGAAAAAATATAAACACTGAAAATACAAAGCCATAAAGGTTTAAAACAGATGTGAAATTTAACTACAGTTCGAGTTTCCTAGGTACACCCATCATCCACTATACTCCTTTTACATTAACCTGGCCTAATACTGCACTCTCTCCACCTTGAATGCCAAGTTGTAACAGTAAATTAACACCCGAAAATGGTGCTAGTCATGAAGAAGTGTTATGGAAAGGATGTAGAGTCACAGCACTGTCTTTCCCGACCACTGAGCTCCGTGAAATAAGGACGAAAATCTGGCCCAAGGTAGAGTAAAATCAGTATAGATTGTATTTCTGTCTCCTAGTGCCAAGCCAAATAATTTCTGTTAGACTAGGAAACCATTTCTTACGTTGACTAGTAACAACAGAACCAAGTGGACGCCTGGTGGTCTAGTGGACTGTGGCGCTCCAACAGGATGCCGCCCAAAAGAGTTTCCATTTAAGGGGTGGCTGGGGTACAGACAGACACAGGTATACTCCCAGTTCCGTCTGAAGAAAAGTTACAGCAGGCGAAATACAATGAAATCCATGTATCTACCAGTGCGTGTTTCAAATGGTTAGTTTTTTCCGCTATATATTCGTCAAACTTTGGGAAGATACTTATGTCTCTGTCAGTACATTGTTCATCTTATGCCGCTCAGAGAATGGTGACTGGTCACTCTCGCCTTAAACGTGTGAACTAAGTTGGATAGCCAAGGGCCCGTAAGCCTTTGATTTAAAAAATGTAAAATTAATAAAAATGCCAAAGATAATGAAAATAAAATGGCCATAAAATGCGATAAATCTAAAAGGTGAGACAGTGCGGGAAAAAAAAAAAAATAGACTGATAGAACGAAGCAGAGAAGGGGGAAAGATAAAAATAAAATTACACTCCTATAAATAGCAGTCAAAAAGAAAGGGAAAGCTACAGATTATACTGAAATTTATCCTCGTATTTAATTAAGAATATTTTGCACAAATTCTAATATAATAAAGGCTATTTTTTTTTTCTTTAGAAATAGACAGAGTATAATGGAAGGGAAATTTTTAGCGAAACTGATGCATATAATACACCAGCAGACATACACACACACACACACACACACACACACACGCACACGAGAGAGAGAGAGAGAGAGAGAGAGAGAGAGAGAGAGAGAGAGAGAGAATGAGGACATATACAGGAACTCGTGGGATACACAGACAACTAAAGATGACACTGTAAATGGAAAGAAGGAAACGAGAAAATGCCAGAAAAGAAGGAATTTGTGGCACTGAGAGGTGATACGAGGGACGGAAATGGTGCTTCTGTACATAATAGAGATCAGAAAAGAGGCAGAAAGGCAGAAAGAGGAATAAATGAAATAATGAGAGAAACAATAAGGCTGGAAAAATAAAAACACTAAAGAAAGTAAACACGAATAAAAGTCTATCTATCTATGCCAGACTCCTCAATCACGTAAGGGATGGCCACAAACAAATCACCTCCATGTCGCCCTGTCCAAAGCCATTTCACATCCCTGCTCCCAGCTCACACACCCCTCTTTCATATAGGCCTACCTCTCCAACCCATCCCTCAGTTCATCTTATCCTCGGCCTCCCCCTCCCTCTCCCCCCTTCCATCTCAAACGCATACACTCCTCGTTAGTCTCTCGCTCTCCATCCAAGATATGAAAAAATAGGCAAAAATAAGAAACATAAAAAAAAATAGAAAAGGGAATGGAAAGGCGAATAAAAGAATACATGAAATAAAGAAGCGTAAAAAGACAATATTAAGAAAGAATAAGAAGAGAGGAAGAGATTAGTAAGAAATATTACAAGAGAAAGAGAAGTGAGATAAACGGCGAACAAAAAATGGAACAAGGAACAAAAGAAACGTGGAAGAAACTGAGTGATAAAGGGACTGAGAGAGAGAGAGAGAGAGAGAGAGAGAGAGAGAGAGAGAGAGAGAGAGAGAGAGAGAGAGATGAAAAAGAAAATGTAATAAAAGAAGAGGAAGGGGGGGGAACAATGAAAAAGAATAAGGGAAAAGGGAAAGAAAGGACGAAGAACACAAGGACGATATAAAGTGATAGACAGGCGAGGGAAAAAGGAAACTATGGAGGACTGAGAAAGCAAGGAAAATAAAAAATAGACAATACGAAGAATGTAAAAAAAAGAAAGGGGGGGGGGAAGGGGAGGAGATATGCATATAGGAAAAGGATGCATGAGGAAAAGAAGAAAAGGGGAATGAAAATACAAAATGCAAAGCTGAGGAGTTAAAAAAAAAAAAAGTTAAAAAGTTGGCTGGAACACAGAGAAAGGAAAAAATAGGAAGGGTGGAGGAAAGGCTGAAGACAGAATGATAATGAAGTGTGTGTGTGTGTGTGTGTGTGTGTGTGTGTGTGTGTGTGTGTGTGTGTGTGTGTGTGTGTGTGTGTGAGAGAGAGAGAGAGAGAGAGAGAATTACAGGAGGTATGGAGAGATGAGACAGAAAAGGAAGGACGACAGAGCATGAATAAAAACAGAATAAGGCCATACATACATACATAGTCATAAATATTCATACATACATACATAAAGATACATGAATAGACAGACAGACAGACAGACAGACAGACGGATAGATAGGAAGATCGAATGAATAGAGAAGTAAAAGGGGAAGGGCAGCAGGGATAAAGAAAGAATGAAGGAAGCAAAGTAACTAACAAAGAAAAAAAAAGAAAGAAAAGGGAGAATATAAGGAAAAGGATGAAGGAAAGAAAAAGGATCTAGGATGGAAAGAAAATGAGAAAGCAAAGATGAGGAGGGAGGGAGGGAAGGAAGAAAGGGAAAGATAGAGGAAAGAAGAGGAGGAGGAGGAGAGAAAAGAATGGAAGGAGGGAGGGTGGAAAAAAAGGAAAAGATAAAGGAAAGAAGAAGAAGGGGAGGGAGGGAGGGGAAATAAAAAAGAAAGGAGAGATGACAGAAGAGGAGAGATGGATGGGAGAAAGAGAATGGGGGAAAGAGACTGGAATGAAAACAATGGATGGAAAATAAGGAGGGAAGAGAGAGAAAGGGACGAAAGGAAGGGAGAGAAGAAAAGGAAGGAGGGAGGAAAGAAGAGGAAGGATGGAGGGATGAAGGAATATATATCTCCTGGTAGAGACGTTTTTCACCGATTACCCCTCACCCCCTCAATATCACACACACACACACACACACACACACACACACACACACACACACACACATACACACACTCACTCACAATGAGACATCACACAAATGTACACAAAGAGTATTCATTATTCTCTCTCTCTCTCACACACACACACACACACACACACACACACACTCAGACACACACACACACACACACACACACACACACACACACACACACACACACACGCACACACACACACAAACGTACATGTCTGTCAGTATGGATATCTACCCTACAAACGCGCCTATACGCAATGCTGTGAACGGCCAAACACGCACACGAGATTTACACACACACACACACACACACACACACACACACACACACACACACACACACACACACACACACACACACACACAAAGAGCACTTAAATACAAAACTACACACACAGACACACACACTCCCACAACATCTAGGCCTAAACACGCAATTACAAAAACAGCAAATATTCTCAGTCTTCGATCAATCATCCTCAGCTTAATTAAATCGTCTGCCCCTAGGTGGAACAAAATATCCTACTAGAGTTACCCCTATCATGTCAAGCGTTAAGGTAGAAGCATTAAAGCTCCCAGGCTCATATAACTACTCTCAGCTGAACAAAATCATCTCAAAAGGGAATACTAGAGATGTTCTGTGAGAGGATTTGTGGTAAGAGTACTATCACTGATGCTCCAATCACTCACTATTGGCTGAATATAATGCTAGAGTTGTTCTGACCAAAAGAGGCTTAAAAAGACAGACACGCATACACACTTCACCACCTCCTTTCTCTTCCTCGTCCTACTCCTCCCTTTCCTTCCCTTCCTTGTCCTTCGTTCCTCTTCCCTTCCCTTTCTTATATTTCCCTTCCTTTCCCTTCCCATCCCTTCCCTTTCTTGTCCTTCCCTTCCCTTCCCTTTCTTGTCCTTCCCTTCCCTTCCTTTCTCATCCAGTCCTTCCTTCGCTTTTCTTATTCCAGTTCCCTCTCCTCCTCCTCCTTCCTCCCTACTCTAATTTACTTCTCTTGACCTTTCCATTACCTGTCTTTTTAAATAAACTCACTTCACTTTCTCCCTTCCCAATTCTTTCCATTCTCCATCATCTCTTATCGACTTACTGTCCTCTCTTATTTCCGTATCCTTTTTATCATCGGAATTCTTTAATTAACTTTCCCTTTACTCTGTTTCCTCCTTCTTTTTCTCTCTCTCGTATTTTCTCACATCGTACTGCATTCTACCCACCTATTTCACATGCTCATTATATTTTCTTTATCAGTCTCCCTTTCGTCACACACACACACACACACACACACACACACACACACACACACACACACACACACATATTCTGAGGCTTATGTTTCTCTTTCATTTCTGTCTATGTTATTTCCAGTCTCGTTCTATCATCAACAGTAATTCCTTTTTTTCTTTTCTGGTTTTCATTCCCTTACTCTCACTCTCTTCATTTTCCACACCTTTCTCTTTTTCTTCACAAGTTATCGCTCTCACCTCTATTCCATCCTCTCTCTCTCTCTCTCTCTCTCTCTCTCTCTCTCTCTCTCTCTTCATCAGCGGAATCCTCCCAGCCATTCTCGCAACTCATTCCTCTTTCCTATCACACAGTCCCCCCCCCTCTTTCTCTCTCTCTCTCTCTCTCTCTCTCTCTCTCTCTCTCTCTCTCTCTCTCCACCACACCGCAGGGCAGCATAATCGAAACTTGCAGGTAATTGAACAACCCAATGGCCAACTCTGCTCCAACACGTTCCAAACACGTCCCAAACTTGTCCCTCTCGCGCGCCCAGGACTAGTTGGAGATGTAATTAGCGATGTGCGGGTGATTTGAGGAATGTGTGGGTGATAAGGGCGGTGAAATCTGGCGTGTGTGTGTGTGTGTGTGTGTGTGTGTGTGTGTGTGTGTGTGTGTGTGTGTGTGTGTGTGTGTGTGTGTGTGTGTGTGTGTGTGTGTGTGTGTGTGTGTGTGTGTGTGTGTGTGTGTGTGGGAGAGAGAGAGAGAGAGAGAGAGAGAGAGAGAGAGAGGAGTATGAAACGAGATATTGATAGAAACGGACTGCGTGAAAGTTAGGCGAATGAGGATGATGAATAGATGAACATGTGGTGAGGTGTGTGTGATAGGAGTGAGTAAAATGTGAGTGAGATAAGGGATGTGATATAGGGAGTGTGTGAGATAAGGGGTGTGATACCAGAGTGTGTGAGATAAGGGGTGTGATACCAGAGTGTGTGAGATAAGGGGTGTGATACCAGGAGTGTGTGAGATAAGGGGTGTGATGCCAAGAGTGTGTGAGATAAGGGGTGTGATAGCAGGAGAGTGAGATAAGGGGTGTGATAGCAGGAGTGTGTGAGATTAGGGGTGTGATAGCAGGAGTGTGTGAGATTAGGGGTGTGATAGCAGGAGTGTGTGAGATTAGGGGTGTGATAGCAGGAGTGTGTGAGATTATGGGTGTGATAGCAGGAGTGTGTGAGATTAGGGGTGTGATAGCAGGAGTGTGTGAGATTAGGGGTGTGATAGCAGGAGTGTGTGAGATAAGGGGTGTGATATCAAGAGTGTGTGAGATTAGGGGTGTGATACCAGGAGTGTGTGAGATTAGGGGTGTGACAGCAGGAGTGCGTGAGATTAGGGGTGTGATAGCAGGAGTGTGTGAGATTAGGGGTGTGATACCAGGAGTGTGTGAGATAAGGGGTGTGATAGCAGGAGTGTGTGAGATAAGGGGTGTGATAGCAGGAGTGTGTGAGATAAGGGGTGTCATACCAGGAGTGTGTGAGATAAAGGGCGTGAAATGAGGCAGAACGGTAAAAAGCGTGTGTGATATTTAACTGAGTGTGAAAAACAAATATTGGATGAGTGTCGAAGCGTGTGTAAGAAAAGGGGGTGAAAGAGATGACGAAATCGTGTGTGTGTGTGTGTGTGTGTGTGTGTGTGTGTGTGTGTGTGTGTGTGTGTGTGTGTGTGTGTGTGTGTGTGTGTGTGTGTGTGTGTGAGAGAGAGAGAGAGACGAAGGATGAAATGAAGAGTAAGTAAGCCTTCCAATGTAGGCATACAGCCAAATACATAATGGCCTACACTTACTTTACTTCCACTAAACCACACCGTCGAAGATAATAAACATCCTCTAATTAAGTAGAAGACTCAAGAAAACGCCTACATACACGCAGCCACAAGCAGTAAAAGTACTGAAGAGAGAAAGGCATATTCCCACACTGAACATGAGAGTGATGTCAGCACTTACCCAATATTATACCCTCTGCCACAAAATCTACGGGTTTCTCACATATATTTTAGCGCTATATTTTCATGCTTGGCGGTGTGATATTGTGCTATATTCTAGAGACATTATGGCTATTCTAACATTTTAATCACCGAAGCAATTTTTCAAGCAAAGTGTTCTAGATGTGTTAGATAATTTGGCAGCATCCTAGATGATTTGAAGCCTTATTATGTTTTTTTTGTTTTTTTTTAGCAATATAGGCTATTCCAGACGTCTTTGATATTATAAAGACATTTTAGATGGATGCGTCAATTTTCCTAGCGATAATATGGGTGTCATTTTCTGGTGAAGATAAAAATGTAGTCATCTCTCAAGTCTTAAACTCCTTATCCTTATCACTGTGTCTCTTATAAATTCTTACTGCCGTCCAAACAATTACATTTAGCTTAAGACAAAGCGCTAGGACTGAAAGATATAAAATAATCTTTCCGAATATATTCACCTCAACCTGCATGCCTATACTGTATATTTACCTATTTACCGGCACTGCCTTCCCTTTTATCCACTTTCATGCTGTATGTATATACAATTAATATATATAATATATAATATATATATATATATATATATATATATATATATATATATATATATATATATATATATAGTATCTCTCTCTCTCTGTGTTTACTTGCCTCTCTGTCTGTCTATCTGACCACACCTTCCTATCTATCTCTGCTGTGTATCCAGCATGGTCTGTCTATCGTTTTCCTCTCTATCGATCTATTATCTTCCTCTTCATCTATCCATCCACCACCTCCCTGTCTATCCATCCACCCACCACATCCCTATCTATCTATCCACACAACATCTTCCTCTCTATCTATCTGCTATCTATCTATCCAACCATTTCCTTTCTATCTATCCATGCAACATCTTCCTCTCTATCCATCTGCTCTCTATCCACCCAACACTCTCCCCTCAGTCTATCCATCCACCACCTTCCCCTCAATCTATCAACCCAGTTCTTTTCTCTCAACCTATCCACCACCTTCCTCTCTATCTATCTTTTATCTATCCACCTACCTTCCTCTCTATCTATCCACTCACCACTTTTCTATCTATTTACCACTCCTCTTTCTATCCATCCACCATCTTCCTCTCTATCTATCCACCCAGTACCTTCCATAGCATCTGTCCAACGTCCTTCCCTCTCAATCTATCCATCCACCTACCACTCCAGCTGTTCATTCACATACCTTCTTTTCTATCTATCCATTTATTGTCTCCCTCTCTATCTGCCTCCCAGCTCCATTCATCTATCTACCCTTCTCTATCTATCCCCCTCCCCCCCCGTGTGTCTGTCTCGCCCACTTTTTCTGCCTATCTGTCTTCCTGTCTTTCTTCCTCTGTCTATCCTCCTCCCTGTCTATCTATCTCCCTAATTCCCTTCCTCTATCTATCTCCCTGCCTACCTTTATCTATCAATCTCCCTACCTGCCTTCCCCTGTCTATCTCCCTACCTGCCTTCCCCTGTCTATCTCCCTACCTGCCTTCCTCTATCTATCTCCCTACCTCTCTATCCATCTCCCTACCTACCTTTATCTCCCTACCTACCTTCCTCTGTCTATCTCCCTACCCCTCTTCCTCTATCTATCACCCTACCTACCTTCCTCTATCTATCTCCCTACCTCTCTTCCTCTATCTATCTCCCTACCTCTCTTCCTCTATCTATCTCCCTACCTACCTTCCTCTATCTATCTCCCTACCTGCCTTCCTCTATCATCTCCCTACCTACCTTCCTCTATCTATCTCGCTACCTGCCTCCTTCTATCTATCTCCCTACCTTCCTCTATCTATCACCCTACCTACCTTCCTCTATCTATCTCCCTACCTGCCTTCCTCTATCTATCTCCCTACCTACCTTCCTCTATCTATCTCCCTACCTACCTTTATCTGTCTATGTCCCTACCTGCCTTCCTCTGTCTATCTCCCTACCTGCCTTCCTCTGTCTATCTCCCTACCTACCTTCCTCTATCTATCTCCCTACCTACCTTCTTCTATCTATCTCCCTACCTACCTTCCTCTATCTATCTCCCTACCTACCTTCCTCTATCTATCTGCCTACCTCCCTTTCTCTATCTATCTCCCTACCTCCCTACCCTTCTGAATTATCTACTTCTCTATCTATCTGTGCATCTATCTCTCTACCATCTACTTGCCTACATACATTTGTTTTTCTATCTATCGTCCCTCCTACCTTCCTCTCCCCATTTTTCCTACTACCTTGCCTACCTACGTCTATCTATCTGCCTACCTACATCTATCTATCTGCCTACCTTCCTCTATCTATGTATCTATCCACCCCTATTCCATCTATCGCCCTGACTACCTTCCTTTATCTATCTGCCTCACTACCTAAATATCTTCCAATCTTTCTTTTCCTCTTCCCTGCTGTTTATCTATCTATCTTTCTATCTATCCGTCTCTCGCTCTCTATCCTCCCTACCGTGTTTATCTATCTGTCCTTCTATCTATCAGTCTCGTTCTCTACCCTCTTCCCTACCGTTTATCTATCTACCCTTCTATCTATCCGTCTCTCGCTCTCTAACCTCCTCCCTTCTGCGTTTATCTATCTATCCTTGTATCAATCCACCCATCCTCGCTCTCCATCTTCCTTCCTTCTGCGTTTATCTATCTACCTTTCTATCTATCCACCTACCCTCGCTCTCTATCCTCCTCCCTGCTGCGTTTATCTATCTATCCTTCTATCTATCCACTCATCCTCGCTCTCTATCCTCTCCCCTACCCTCGCTCTCTATCCTCTTCCCTGCTGTTTATCTATCTACCCTTCTGTCTATCCACCCATCCTCGCTCTCTATCCTCCTCCTTGCCGTTTATCTATCTACCCTTCTATCTATCTGCCATCTATCCGCCTGCCTACCTGCCGAACCTGCTAATTACTCCGGCGACACGACAACAACAAGTAAAAACAACTCGCGAGTTTGTGGCAGGGAGGGTGAGGAAGGGAGGGAGGGAGGAAGAGGGGAGGGAAGCCGGGGAGGACGGAAGGAAAGGCAAAGATGGGAGAAGGGTGAGGCAGACAGGGAGGGAGGGGGGAGGGAGGAGGGAAGTTAGGAGGAAAGGACACAAGGAGTGATAAAAAGAGGAGGATAAGTCAGACTGGGAAGGTAGGGAGGGAGGGAAAGAAGGAAGGAAGGAAGGACACAAGGAAAGTGACAGAAAGGAGGAAGATAAGTCAGACAAGGAAGGGATAGAGGGTAGGAAGGAGGGAGGGAAGAAAGGAAAGAAGGAAGGAGGAAAAGAAGGAAAGAGGGGAGGACACAAGTAAAGAGAAACATGGGAGGGCAAGGCAGGAAGACTGGTGAAGGAAGGAAGGATGGGGAGAAGGAAGGACGGAAGAAAAGAGAGTGGTGCATGCAGGGAGGGGAAGGAGGAAAGAGTAAGAGAAGGACGGAAGGAAGGGGAGTGCGAAGGACAGAAGGAAAAAGAAAGGAAGGAAGGAGGGAAGAACAAGGGGAGGAAGGGAGGAGTGGGAGGAAAGGAAGGCACGAGAAGAAGGAAAGCAGAAAAAAGATGAATCATGTAAGGAAACACAGAGAAGGAGTGGAAAAAGCAGAGTTTGACGAGGTGGAGGAGGAGGAGGAGGAAACGAATAAAAGTAAAGACAAAGACACAAAGACAGAAAAAGAAAGAGGGGAACGAAGAAAAGTCGTATTCAGTGAAGAAGAAAGGAAGAAAAAGGGGAGAAAGAGATCGGATATAGAGGATTATAAGATATGGAACAAAACACTGGAAGGAGAGAAACAGAAGAAGTGGAGGGGAAGAGAGAGAAGTAAAAGGAAAGGAAGTGAAGGAAGGAGGAAGAAAAGATGGGAGGGAAGAAACGAAGCAGATGGAAGGGAAGAAGGAAAAGAAAAACATGAGATGAAGAGAAAGGAAAAAGAAGAGAAGGAAAGGAAACGGACAGGAAGAAAAGGGCAGAAGCAGAAAGAGAGAAGGAGGAAGGAGAGAAGGAAGGAAAGAAGAACAGATAGAAGGGGAAAAGGAAAGGAGAAGAGAAAAAAGACAACGAAGAGGAAAAGAACAAAAGAAAAGGATAAGAGGAGAGGATGAGAAGGACAGAAAACGAAAGATAAAAGAAAAGAAAGCGATTGAAGGGGAGAGGAAGAGAAGGGGGAAGAGGGAAAGAAAAAGATGACAGAAAGAAAGGTACAAAGGGTGACTTATCTTCTCCTGATACAATCGTCTTGAAGTAAAAAGAACGATTTATATAAAGGGCATCACTGTACTGAAGGGGTTATACTTTTTTCATTTTATCTTGGCCTCATAGTGCCGTCTCTCCATGCAGAATGATGAGATGCAAAAATAGACTAACATACAAAGCAAGTCACGAAGAAGTGCTATGGAAATAATGCACAGCCGTAGTAATGTCTTTCTGCCTCTGAGTTACGTGAAATAAGCTGCAAAAGAACGAAAATCAGAGCCAAGTTAAGGTGAAAAAAAAAAAAAAAAATAGTGACGCTTTTACTCCCTTCAGTCCGAGGAGCCCTAATCCTTTCAGTACCAAGACGTCTTTTCCACTTTCTCCCTAATATCTTCGGGTACTCTTATGTTTAGGAAAGACACCTTCAATCCGATGGCGTGTATTTTTATTTTATTTTTGCTACTGGCAGACGATTTTCTTACTCAACAAAGAAAGCATTTTTAGTAGTAATCGGATTAAATTTATACGTAATTCTTCCACCTTCAAAAGTTCCCTCTAAGCCGAATCAAACAGTATGAAAGCAGCAAGAGAAAAATAAATTACAGATCATCGTACTGAAGGGGTTACGGGGCAAGATATATCCTTCACTGACAGCTTCACCAATGGGGGGCTCTCCTAGGCTGAATAAAATCGTCTGGCTTCAACAAGAATCTATTTATCTATATACCTAGGCTGCTTCCCCCAAGGAAAGCGAGGTAGCCGAGACAGGACGACACACTCCCCATTTACTCATCATTCGAACACATTCATTCGCATCTTAGCCCAAAAGGGGAGAAAGGTCTGATCCACACCGCACCACACCGCACAAGGGTCAACTGCGTAGTGCAATTAGTGACATCCGCAGCAGGGCCCGACAGCAGAGCTGGTTTACCCCTGCCACATCATAATAGACCCATCCCCTTACCCGCCCCTGACCTGACTAGCTGATCAGACCAAATGCGGGAGAATATCCCCTTAGGGCTGCGTCATCATTTATTCATTCACAATTTCTCTCCATTTATTTCTGTCACGCACAACCACTCTCCCTTGCTCAACAGGCATCCCTCTCGCATCCAGCGCTCTCTTCACACTGTCCATCCATCCTATTCGTGGTCTCCCTCTCAGCCTTACACCTCTCACATCAGATCTAGTTATCTTTTTCACCAATCGCTCATTATCCATTCTCTCCATATGCCCAAACCATCGCAACACCCTCTGCTCAACTCTACCAGCCATCTCCCGAACAACTCCAGTTCTCCTTCGCACTTCATCATTTAGCACTCGATCCATGCGCGTCACTCCACACATACTCCTCAGACACCTCATCTCCATTACATTCAAACTTTTCCTCTCTGCTACACCCATATTCCATGTTTCAGCCCCATATAAAGCAGTCGGTACCACAACACCCTCATACAGCCTTCTCTTTACATCCATTCTAAGCGAACGACATCTAAACACTTTTTTCATTCCTCCCAGCACCTTACCTACTTCATTCATTCCATACTTCACTCCTGCCTCTATTCTTCCATCCACAGCAACATGTGACTCTAAATATTTAAAACACTCTACCTCTTAAAGCAACTCACCATTCAAAACTATATTCATCCCCCTACCATCTATCAACTTCGTACACTTCATCACTTTGCTCTTATTCTCATTTACTTTCAATTTCCTCCTTTCACACACCCTTCCAAACTCCTCTACCAACTGTCTCAATCTCTCCTCTGAATCAGCCACTAGTGCAGTATCATCTGCAAACAGCAGCTGCTTCAGATTCCACTCTCCACCATCGACATTCACCAGACTCAGACCTCCACCTAAAACACTTGCATTCACCTCTCTTACAACACCATCCATATAAATATTAAACAACCAAGGCGACATCACACATCCCTGTCGCAGCCCCACTCTCACGGAAAACCAATCACTCATAGCATTTCCCACTCTTGCACACGCTCTACTATTTACATAAAAACTCTTCATCCCTTTTAGTAACCTACCATCAAGTCCATACAATCTTAAAACAGTCCACAAAGCCTCCCTATCAATTCTATCATACGCTTTCTCTAAATCCATGAATGCCCAAAACACATCCTTGCCTTTCGCCAAATACTTTTCACACACTTGTCTCACAGCGAACACCTGATCCACGCATCCCCTCCCTCTCCTAAAGCCACACTGCTCATCACCAATCACTCCCTCTGTACCCTCTCTCTCATAATTAACACTCTATCATACACCTTACCTAAAACACTCAACAGACTTATACCCCTAAAGCTAGTACATTCATACTTATCACCCTTGCCTTTATACAATCGGACCACACACGAACTTGCCTAGTCAACTGGCACCATACCTTTCACAAAGCACACATTCAACAATCTTACTAACCAGTCAACAATAGTCACTCCACCACCCTTCAGGCATTCCACAGCACACCCATCCATACCTGCAGCTTTCTCTGTTTTCATCTCCTTTACCGCCTTCTCCATTTCCTCCTTCGTGATCAAAGAATCATTTAACTCTCCCAACACATTTATTCATTGTACTCATCCATCCGCCACAATCTCAGCCACCCTTTCCTCCTCTACATTTAACAATCTTTCAAAATACTCTGCCCATCTCTTCCTTACTGAGTCCATCTTAATTAACATCCTTTCATCCTCTGCTTTTACTCGCTCTTCCTTCCCAGACTCTCCCTTTCGCATCCTTTTAACCTCCTTCCAGAACATTTTCTTATTCTGTTGAAAATTCTCAGTCAGCCGCCTACCCCACCTCTCATCTGCTGCCACTTTAGCATCACGCACAGCCCTTCTCGCCCATTCCTCTTTTCCTTATACCTCTCATATGACACTTCATCCTTCCTCTGCAGCCACACTTCATATGCACGTCTCTTCTCAGCCACACCCATACTTACTTCCTCGCACCACCATTCACTTCCTTTTCTTACACCACCACCAACACGTCTCACACCACACACCTCTTCTTCATGCCCCACCACAGCACTCATAAACAACTGCCATTCCTCCTCCACACTGCCATTTTCCTGATCTTTCACTGCGTTCCACTCATCTTTCAGTTTCTCCTGATACTCTATCATTTTCTCTCTTTTATCCAACTTACTCACTTTCAAAACCTCCCTGCCACACCTAACCCTCATAGCTCTCACCCATCTCTTACCTGCTCTTAACTTTCCCTCCACCAGGTAGTGGTCAGACATACCTCCACCCTACCCTCTCAAAACTCTCACATCCAACAATCTTCCAATTACATTCCTAGACACAACCACATAGTCCATCAATGCTTTATCCACAACCAATCCACCCTCCTGTCTCACCCATGTATACTTATAAATATCTTTCTTCTCGAACAGCGTATTTCCAATCACCATCTCTCGCTCAACACACATCCCTATCATTCGTTCCCCATTTTAATTTCTTCCAGGCACACCATGCATATCAACTACACCTTCAACTTATACATTTCCCACTCTAACAATCAGATCTCCCATCATTACCACATTCACATTCGCTCCAAAACTCTGCAGACACTCATCAACATCATTCCGGAAAGACTCCCTCTCTTCCTCATCCCTTTCACTACCAGGCCCATATGCACTCACAAATACCCACAACTCACGTTCAAATTTCGCTTTCACCCACATCAGTCTCGATGACACTTCCTTCCATTCAATCACACACTGCTGTACTTCCGGACTCACTAACAAGGCCACACCTTCTCTTGCACTTCTTCTATCAACACCTGACAATCTTCCATTCACACTTCCAAACACAGACTCACCCTTCCCTTTCATCTTCGTTCACTCAAAGCTAACACATCAACTTTCTTCTCACAAACATTCTCCCATTCTCCTCCCTTTTAGCCTCAATCGTACTACATCCACGCACATTCATAGACCCAATCTTCAGGGTACGGGGATAACTCAATCCCCCATCCCTTTCTCTGGCCTGTCTCTTTCTAAGAACTAAAAACAGAGGAGGGGGTCCCTAGTCCCCTTGCCCTGCCTCTTTTAGTCGCCTTTTACGACACGCAGGGAATACGGTGGCAGTATTCTTCCTAACACAACCTGGCCGCAGAGTAGTAGTACCACCCCATAGTGCGGCCAGGTTGTGACCCCCACGGCCACAGGGGGGGACACAATCTGGCCGTCACCGAAGTCAACGGGTAAAGTCGCGTCAAATCGTCTGGCAGTAGGGAGAATAAAATACATACAGCACAGTCACAGGAATTACGGGATGGGAAGGGAAAGGTGGGAGAGACGAGAAAGATGGAATGCTGAAGATTTGGTTAATTTCTTGAATCCAATGTACTAACTTTTATTCTGTTACCAAGTTACGAATTGCATTATCTTAAGGACGGTACAGTCAAGATTTCGAAGGCCTGAATGGTGGCTGAATATGAGTGTGACCCATTTAGCTGGGCAGACTTTTGCTGGTTCAGCAAACGAAGCGAGTGAGCGATGTTTACTCTCAGTTATGTGTGGAAATGAGCGGCCCAGCCCGACCTGGCCCGACCCGACCGTCACGCTAAGCAGAGGCTAATAACTTTACTCGTATGTGAAGTAGAGTTGAAGTTCTTACTGCATGTGATGCATTCATTTAATACATTTTATTATCAACTAAAAGCTCATCCATAATTGCGTAGGAACCCCTTGGAATCTCGAGTTTTCCAAGTTTCGGTTCTAATCGGTGAATGCCTCAATTACGAAATCAAGTTAAAAAAAGACTTTGCGTCGAAACACTGTGTTTTTTGCATCAGCTCTACCAATTAAATATCGGAGATTAAGGCTGTAATTTCACATTAAAATTTTTGCTCTCTTTTGACGGTGAAATCACCAAGGGAAAACACCTCATTTTTGGCTTTAATCATCTCAATAATCAAGTTTTTATCGTTTCAGTTTCGTCGACACGGCAGGTTGGCAGCGGAGATTGTGGAATTGCAATGTGCATGTGATGAATGCTACGGTGCGAAATAATCCTGGCGAAACGCCTGTTTCTTACTTTCATCCTGCAATTGATTTATCAGAGGAAAATTGTGATAACATGGCGCTCGCTAGCTCGTTACGCGCTCACAAAGCGCACTTTACTTGTGTTAGTTCACTTCCTAGAAATCTCTCTCTCTCTCTCTCTCTCTCTCTCTCTCTCTCTCTCTCTCTCTCTCTCTCTCTCTCTCTCTCTCTCTCTCCCTCTCTCTCCCTCGTCCCGGCTTCAACACATACATATATAGGAAAAGAGATTTGGATGATGATGATGATGATAAATTGATAAGACGTACCCTTTCCTAAAAACACCACTGTAAGACGTTTCCCCTAAAATTTAATGGATCTGTCTAGTAGCAGCAAGAATAAACTAAAAATGAATGAAAATCGTTGAAATGCAGGTGGAAAGTACGTCACGGGTGCGAATGGGACGGAAACGGAAAACAAAAATAAAAAAAAAATAAAAAAGGCAGAAAAAAATAATGAAAATAAAAAAAGGGGAGAAAAATAATGGAAATAAAAAAGGGTGGCAGAAAAAATGACAATATCGATGCATTAACCCCTTCAGTGCAATGACGTACCCCTTCAGTGTAATGACGTCATTTTTGTCTATTCTTATCTCCATACGACTTCACTCAATTCATAGCCCACCTCTCAAGGATGAGGGGTCAAAGAATGCTATATCGAGTATCTATTTCGAGAAGTTCACTAGATAGGAATTATATCGTCTGGCGGTAGGAAGGATACAATATACAGTTCGCTATCGAAGTAAAATATGGAATACGTTATCGGAGTAAGAGTGATAAGGGAAGGAGAATACGATAGAAAGAGGAACAACAGAAAGCTGGGATAACGAATATATGAAGGAATAAAGAGACGCTGGGGAGGAAAGGATAGCCAACAAGACCAGAGAAGTATTTAGGAAAGGAGAAAGAAGGATATAGCGGATTGGGTTAATGAAGACATATAAGGAAAGAAAGTAGGAAAGAGAAAAGAAAATGGAAGAAAGAAGAGAACAGGAGGAAAATGAAATAAATAAATTTATGGAAGTTGCAAGAAGTGGGAGATGAAAGAGTGAATGAACATAAAATAATCGGGCAAAAGAGTACGATGAAAACAGTGAAGAAAGTGGCAGTAAAGAAAATGCAGAAAAGACTGAAAAATTAGGAGGAAAATGTTACACCTGTGACAGAGCTCGCCATAGTGGAGACAAAGCATATGGAGCTGGTGGATGTTTGAAAGGCGGATAGACAGACAGATACATAGATAGACAGATAGACAGACTGATAGACAGTTAGACTGCTAGATATATACAGAGACAGATTAGACACATATTTACAGATAGACTGATAGACAGACAAACAAACTCTCCTCACTCTCCTACCCACACACAGCCAGTAACCGCAACCCGTAAAGTCTAGTCCGGGAACGGCCGCAATCTGAGCTCAATACAAGACCCAAACGGCACATTAATCTTGCACTGCCCTATCACACCCACCTCACCCGGCCATCTCACACCCACTTCACTCAACTATCTCCACTACCACGGCGCCCACAACCACCGAAGAGTTGACATCAGAGGCTGCATCTCAACACCCTCAGTATGTAGTATAAGTCGCATTTTGGTACCTCATTAAAGAAGGGAATTTCAGACGGCAAGTGGGTCGACATATCCATAACACAGAACAGAAGCTATACTCATCCACTCTCCTTGTCTAAAACTGATCCTCCATACTGAATGCCGAGATATAACGACACAGCAACACAAGACCATGGTGGTAGTCACGAAGAAGTGCTGCATAAAGAACGCAGAGACACAGCACTGCCTTACATTGCCAATCAGCTACGGGAAACTGACTGCAACAGGGCGAAAATCTCCACCTACAGTACGTGAAGGAATTGTAACCCTCGCAGGAAACGCCACCACTAAATCATTAAACACGTCCCCTCCTCACCAGGCCTTTTTATACGTACAGTTAAATCCAGCCTCATGGTTTATGTTATGGTACTTTTCTACCGCACTGTATTGCCTTTTTTTTTTTTTTTTTTTTTTTTTGGGGGGGGGGATTTTTATAATAAACTACTACTCTGTATCTGCCATATTCAGGTGGGAAGTTAATGATGCGCCTCTATCATGGTAAAAAATGTTTGAAAGAGAGAGAGAGAGAGAGAGAGAGAGAGAGAGAGAGAGAGAGAGAGAGAATATGATTAGGTCAAGCAGCAACAGCAGCGGCAGCGGCGGCGGCGGCAGCAGCAGCAGCAGCAGCAGCAGTAGTAGTAGTAGTAGTAGTAGTAGTAGTTGTTGTTGTTGTTGTTGTTGTTGTTATTATCACTGTTGTTGTTAGTTGTTGTTGCAGACTCAGGTTCATCTGAAATGTGAACCCAGTAGACTGCAGGCTGAATTTGCCTGTCTCCCTCCTGCAATCAACCGTCTCCTTTTCAGGGGATGATATATATATATATATATATATATATATATATATATATATATATATATATATATATAGATATATAAAAGGGAAGAATGCCGAAGAGGAACGAAATAAGAAGAAAACGAAAGGAAGAAGGAAAGTAGAAAAACGAGGATAAGAAGAGACAAAATAATTATACATAAAAACAGCGAGAAAATAAATCACGGAACAAACCGGAAAGCACGGACTCAGAAAAAAGTCGGAAACTAGAGAGCAGAGAACGTGAAAAAGGACAAACAAATCGAACGGGAAGGTACAATGGGAGGAAGACAAATTATGGCACGGAAAAAGGAAGAGAAGAGAATAATAAAGGACAAAAGAAGTCACACCGAAAAAAGGGAAATAGCAGGGTAACACGAGGACAATTCCTACAGGGGATAATTGTTTACTAAGCCATAACACCGGATTCATTAGCATTAATATTAGAAATCGATTCCTTTCACAGTTCCCAGTCAACGTTCTTCATCTTCTGTGACGCTTCTTCAGCAAATTAAAAATAAGCGAGATATTGTGGGGTCTTCAATGCGTGTCTGTGATGGCGGTTTGTTTACATTTTGTCCATTAAGGGTGATGCATTTTTGTTTCTCGGAGGTGCATTGTCAATATAAGCGGTGCGCTTTTGTTTTCCCTGGTGCATTATGGTCCTGATTTCAGTCAATTAAGAGGGTCGGAAGTTGGTTTGTCTCATATTTAAAAATTTTTAAAGATGGACTCCCTGTGTGATAGATTCGTTTCACTTACGGTCGACGACTAAGGTAAAGTTGGAAATTTGTCTCGACTGGGCTCGAATTACACAGATGCAGGTTAAGTGGCGTTTGAGTACGTTAACGCCTAATAAGACTCGTAATTCACCCGTTTCTTTATTTTCACCATTATAAAGAAAAAAAAAAACACCTAGGAAATCTATGGCTTTCCTCTTTTTTATATGAGTTGAACGACCTGACTTTACTTCCGATGAAACTAGATTTTTTCCCATATGTAGGTGTTTTGACATTTACATTTACTCTGATAATCACCAAAAGAACACAAGTTTTCTAGGATGAGGTCGGCTGGTCTAAAACTCTGAAACTAATGATCTGAGATAGAATTCAGCGTAAAATTCTTTCAAGGCACATAAAAAACACAATAAAAAAATATAATTTCATCTTCAGAAACCAGCGACATGGCTCTTTATCCCATACAGAATGAAAACAAAGATAAAAATAATGAAGGAAGGGAAAAGACATGACAGAGAGGGAAAGAAATTGCAGACGGAAGAAATCTGTTATTTTTTCTCTCCGCCTCCCTTGCCTCACTTGCCTTATTGAGCCTCGTCCACTCTCATCATTGCTCTTGATTTACTTCTTCGTCCTTGTTTTTATTGCAGCCCGTTCTCTCTCTCTCTCTCTCTCTCTCTCTCCTAAAACCCTTCTCGCTTATTCCTTCTTTTTTTCCCTCAGTTCTCCCTTCCATCCCTCACTCACCAACTTCTCCCTTCTCCCTCCTTCCCCAACTCTCTCTCTCTCTCTCTCTCTCTCTCTCTTTCCTTCCTCCCGTGCTCCTTTCTTCACCTTCCACTCTTTCTCTTCTCTCTCTCCCTCTCTTCATTTTCCTTCCTCCTCCCTGCCATTCTCATCACTTCCCTTCACCATCTCTCTCTCTATTCCTTCCTCTCTTTCTCCCTTTCTTCCGCTCTTCCTTCCATCTCCCTCCTCCTCTCCCCCCCTTCTCCTTCCAAGCTATTTCTCACCTCTTTCCCTTTCTCTGTTCACCTTTCTTCTACCACTTCATTCCCTCTCCCTACTATGCTCCAACCTTTTTTTTTTCCCTCTTTATTTCTTTATATATTTTTCTTCCTTCAATCCTTTCCTCCTTCACTCCAATTCTTTCCATCTAAACCTTCCTTCCTTCCTTCTCTCCCTCCCTCCCTGTAATTTCTTCCTTTCCTACTTCCCTCTTTCCTTCCTTTCCTCCCTCCCTCAAACTCTTTCCTTCTAAACCTTCCTTCTTTCCCTTCCCTCACTCCCTCCCTCTAACTCTTTCCTTCTAGACCTTCCTTCTTTCCCCTCCCTCCCTCCCTCTAACTCCTTCCCTCTAAACCTTCCTTCCTTCCCTCCCTTCCTTCTTCCGCCTGCCCCTCCGCCTCCCGTACACAATACCATCAACACAAAAGCACCATCCCACCTAAGCCCCACTGAATTAATAGCACAAAAACACACACACAATACACTCATTATATAGCAACTCCTTGGCCACACACACACACACACACACACACACACACACACGCTAGAGAGAGAGAGAGAGAGAGAGAGAGAGAGAGAGAGAGAGAGCGCTTATGTAGTTTATTATTCAGTTCAGGCGGTTTACTTTAGTTTAGGTAATTTTTTTATCATCATCATCATCATCATCATCATCGCGACCTCTCTTTCCGCCTGAAGATAGGAACTCTAATTCAACTATTATACAAAGATGATGGGATGAAGCTTAACTAGGAAGACATAAAACATTAGAAACAAACATCAAACTACTACACCAATGACCTACACACACTCATCAACACATCATCCAAGCCTTCCAAATAAGTAGTATGATAGATTACATACAAAAATTACTTCACAAAAATTATTTCTTCACCTCCCCTCGCCATCTCTCTCCGTACACTTTCCTCCTCAGTCTCCCTTCCCTCTCACTTTTCTTTCTTATTTAAGCGTCTGGTGGAGTCGTGGCTTGACTATTTCACTGCTAGGGTTTCCCTCAGCTGAATCTGGAAGTAACAACACTCACAGATGATGCCCTACACTCTCTCTTATCACTTGGTCACGAATTCTTGTCGGCCTTCTAGCATCTCTCCCTTACCGATTTAACCTGCATTCTACGTCCTTCCATTTTCTTGTATACTACTACTGCCTTTCTGATATCGACAGAGATTGCATAAATAGCATCTCTCTATCCATTCATCTATAGCCAAATGCCTTACTGTCCCGACCTGCTGCAGTGTGTGGGTGAAAGTGTACGGGTGTGTGGACCTGAAAAGAATAACGTTATAATTGCGTGACAGCGAGGTGGCGAGGTGGGTCCGAGCCAAACAAAGATGAGGGTACTTTACTGCACGATATCATTCAAGCTTGCTTCACTTCACTACCAATGCCCTCCACTAAGCTGAAAAAATCGTATTGTAGCAGCACGAGTAAACAAAAAATAATAAAAATAAATAAGTAAATAAATGAACAAACCGTAATGAAGGCTGTCGACTCCGTTCTCTCCGATCTCCTCTTCCTGCCTACCACCATCACTTTTCTTTTCCCTTCACTCCTTTCTTTATATCTATATTCCCCTATCTCCCTCCTCCATCTCACTATCTTCCTGACAACTTTATTCCTTGCTCCTTCCATTTATTCTGTTTTGGTTCGTATTCTTATTGTCCTCTTTACCTCTGTTTACTGATTCACACTTTCTCCTCACACCCATATTCTGTGTGTGTGTGTGTGTGTGTGTGTGTGTGTGTGTGTGTGTGTGTGTGTGTGTGTGTGTGTGTGTGTGTGTGTGTGTGTGTGTGTGTGTGTGTGTGTGTGTGTGTGTGTGTGTGTGTGTGTGTGTGTGTGTGTGTGTGTGTGTGTGGTTTATTCTCTCTCTCTCTCTCCCTCTCTCCGCGTGACACCATTGTTAAGAGAAGCAATTATTTCTGATCACTGATGTGTTACCTAATTATTCGTGTTAGGGGCATTTCCTCCTTCGCTTTGATCTCTCTCTCTCTCTCTCTCTCTCTCTCTCTCTCTCTCTCAGCATTCTTATTTTTCCGCGTTTCATTTTCTGTTTCTTCTCCTTGTTTACTTTCAATAAATTTTGTTTCCTCGTCACTATACTCTTCCTGTTTCTCCCAATTCCTCTTTTTCTTTTCCTTAATATTTTCAAATCAATCTTCCCTCCCTTCCTCTTATTTTAAATCTCTCTCCTTTCATATATTTCCCTCTCCACTTACAACCTCCCTCTTCCCTTCACTTTCCTTTTCCCCCCTTGTCATGTTCACCATTTCCCCACTGCCTTCCTCTCAGTTACACTTTCCCTCCCTTCATTACCATTTCACCTCCACTCTCCTTCCTTCTCTACCTATCTCATTATCTCTCCTTCTTTACCTTCCTCCCTCCCTACCTCTGTATCTCTCACTTTCCCTACCTCCCTCTCCCCCTCTCTCACCTTCACTTTTTCCCTCCTTTCTCTTCTCCCATCGCTACTTCTGCCTTTTATATTCCTTTTCTACCTTTACTTCCCCTCACAAATCTTCACCCTACCTCTCTCTTCCCCATCATCCTCACTCTTCCCTCAGTCTCACTCTCTTTACTCCCCTCCGTTTTTCCTCCCCACCGGCTTTACCTGCTTCCCTCCCCTCTCCCTCTCCATGCACCTTCTCCCTCTCCTCTTTCACCTTCACTGTCACCTTTCCTCCCCTTCCTCTCTCTCTCTCTCTCTCTCTCTCTCTCTCTCTCTCCCTATACCTCTTTCCCTTCCCCCTCTCGTCTTCACCCCCCGCCTCACACTCTCCTCTTCATTCTTTCCTTGCCTCCCCTCCCCTCCCCCTCTCTCAATGGACCCTTACCTTTTCAATCAATGTACTTACCATCTAAAGCCCCTACTCACCTCTTGTTGAAGGGGGCACCCAGCCAAACCTTCCTCTGGCACTCAATATATTTTTTTCCAACACTCTCCCCTCGCCGTACATTCCGATACATCTCTCTCGCTCTCTCTCTCTCTCACACACACACACACACACACACACACACACACACACACACACACACACTTACATTATCCTCTCCCCTACTTCTGCCAACAACAACGCTTGTATTTTCTGTTTCTTCATTCACCTCTTGCATTCCCTCTCTCTCTCTCTCTCTCTCTCTCTCTCTCTCTCTCTCCTCATATACTCTTCCCTCCACTTTTTCATACATTTCTCCTCTCTCTTCTTCTCTCTTTTCCCCTTTACTTCCCAATCTCTTCCCCTTACTCTCATTACCCCTTTCTATTCAACTTCTCTTTCCTACTTTCTCCCACTTTTCACTTTCTCAACTCATCATTTTACCCACCTCATCTCCTCTCTTTACTATCTCATCTTTTTCACTCCCACTCTTCAACCCTATCACTTCTTCACTGTCTCCTTTTTCCTTCTGTTATCTTCTGCCTTTTCTTTTACTCCTGTCGTATTCCTTTCATTCCTTTCCTTTATCCCTGCATATCTTCATCCCTCTTCTCGTACTCTTCTTGCCTATGTCTCCCACCCCCTTTCACAGTCACACTTCCCACGTAATCTCTCTCTCTCTCTCTCTCTCTCTCTCTCTCTCTCTCTCTCTCATATTCCATTCTCCCTACCCTCTACGGCCATCACCTCCCTCTCTTTTGTCCTCCTACTCCCTCACCACCACACTCCAGCCCTGATCAATGTCCACACTTAGCCTCCTAAACACCGCCCGACGAGAGGCCCAAGGCGCAAAGGGGACGCAACAAGTGTATTCTACGGATAAGCACATCGATAAATTTCACCACGTTTATATAAAAAGGAGGGTGGGATTAAGACCCTACCTCGCCGCATCCGTACCTGGGAAAAGAGGTGTGTGTACTGATGATGATGATAATGATGATGATGATGACGATAATTACTGATGATGATGACGATAATGATATTGTACTAGGTTAAAGACATCCAGCTGTGACTTAACCCTGATAGCTCCGGTGTATGCAGAAATTAAGCCCTATAGGTAAACGTTTCAAAGATATGACTAAAGACGTATGGTAAACAGAGACGTGACAATTTCCACCACTGTGGTCTGCCTGTCATCCGCCGTGTCAGTGTAAACATTTAACTCGGTGATTTGCCAGGCTTTTTTTTTTTTTTTGTTCCAGCACGCTGATGTCCTAGTAAAACTTGGGATTAACCAGCTATATATTTCAAAAGTCACAATGTTCCAAATGTCTGGGCTGGAAACAGAAATACCACATAGGCGGACGTCGTTCAATCCGTTTACTAAATGGTTTCAAATGAAGCCATGATGTTATGCGGCAGGGACAAAGGACACCGAAAAATTCTCTCAGAAATCTCCTACCCCGCTTGGCAAAAAAAAAAAAAAAAAAAATGAGCTTAAAAGTTGAGTTTGTTAGCCGAGAAATGGGTAAGTACAAAAACGATACATGTAAGGCAATCGTGTGCGTCCGTAACGTCGTGTGAAAAAATGTGTCAATTCTGTGTTACTTCATTCTACCTGGAGTTACGTAGTATACCATGGAAATTAAATACACCATGGAAATTAACTTGCCTACACTTTCTTTAAAGCACGTTTATCCTTTTATACACGATCGGAAAACCCTTATTTCACAACGAATAAACATACTAGTCGCCACAGTAAAAAAAAAAAAAAAAAAAAAACTCCCGAAGACTTTTATCTCTCTTTAATCACTTCTAATTTTCCAGAATCTTACAACGCTGTTAAAACAAATGGAGGTTCCAACATTTTGGAAACCAGTAAATTAATTCATGAAAAGCAGAAAAACGTGGGGAAATTATTACATGGGATGTGCCTATTTCTTTTCTGTAAACATGCCAATACTGTCTGCACCATTCAATAAACGAAGAAAAAGTTACGAATATTAATTAATTTTTTTCCTGTCGGCGTGTAAAAAAAAAAAAAATGAGTGGGGAAAAACCCGCCATGATCTTCACAACCAATAAATAAAAAAGGGGAAAAAATGACAGTAAGGTTGGAAAATTTACTTTTTTATTGTTATCACTGTACTAACTTTACTTGCACTGCCTGAGTAAAAACAAAGCAGAGGGTGAGAAAATAAAGGCAACAGGGTAACCTTTCCGTCACAGCTATTTAAACCTACAGTATTCCCACAATATCAGTAAGAAAAAAAAGTAACGTGATAAAATAAGGATACATGACTTACCTTTCCACTATCATCATCACCCTAGCCATACTCACGTTATCATAATATGATGTGGGGCAGGACCCACGAAGAAAAAAATAAATCCAGAGAAACACTAACCACAGTATAAACAGTAATGACCCACCAATCCATACCATTATCAATCACGATTTCAACATCGTAAGTTTCGCCTTGCAAAAATGGAATACATATCAACAAGTGTGGGCGGAGAGGAGATTTAGCTGTAAGAGCCAGTGGGAAAATCTTGGAGACCGAATAGAAAATAATTGTGTTACCAGTCAATCAAGAAAGCAAAAAATACAGAAAGTAGCACTCCGACGGGGCAATACTTGAGCCCCTCAGTTGGTCTAAGGGCCTAACACACTGGTTCTCAAACTGGGAGCCATGGGGAGCCGGGGCTCCCAGGGGGGTCACGACAGGATTTTAGGAAGGCTATGGCGGGCTGGTGTAAGTAGTAAATCAGTGTGTCAGTGAAATCGCACTGAGAGTCCTCTTGCCATTCTCCACAACATATTTATGTGACTCTAGTTTATCCACCCTTCTACACATAAAAAGTAAAAGCCGAAACCGGCTGGATGTGGACCCCGATATGAGACGTGCAGTGACTCAACCTCAAATCAGTCGACTGACTGAAAGCAAACAATGTCATCCATCCCACTGATATGTAACAAAATATGCATTCTGATTAATAGTTGTAGGCATTAAAATAAATGGACAGTACCAAAACAAATTTTGTCATCATTATTTGTAAGGGCTTGAGCGAGAACTGAAGGGGGTCCACGAGGATGTCAAGATCCTCGTAAGTGGGGAATGAAGTGAAAAAGTTTGAGAAACACTGACCTGACATTAGACTTCGGTCTGTGACCTTGACCTTTAATTCACTGGTCACAAAGTCTCAATATTTCATTTATGCCTGGCCCTTTACTCTCCCACCACGTTTGGTAAAAATCGAAATAAAACTGTTTGAGCTGATCTTTCCTTTGACCTGACAACTGATCTTTCTCTGTGATCTACCTCTGAATGACTTTTCAAAATCGAGTTCCTTTATCTTGTCGTGCGCTGAATCTTTACTCAAAGACTGATCTAAATCGGATTAAACGGTGTAAGTTGACCATGACCTGTGACCAATGATTTTTAAATACATGAGGCCAAAACCCAATCCTTCTACCAAATTTGGTCTACATCAGACTGAAACTAATTCAGTGGTTTAGTTTATACACACACACTCAGCTCGGTTTTCGACATCATCCTGTGGCCTTGACCTTTGACTTTTAGTTCTCAAAATCTCACCTACTTCCTTCTTGGTTTACCCCCAACCCTTCTACCAAGTTTGTTACAGATCGGGTGAAAACTGGGCAAGCTAACCTTGTTAAGTCAAATTTTAAACTTGCCCTGGGACCATGACTTTGTTTCCAAAAAACAACCGCTCTACCTAGTGGTTAAAATCGGATATAAATTGTTATTTTGTATCTGTGCGCGCGCACACACACACATACATACATACACACACACACACACACACACACACACACACACACACACACACATGGTGAGCACAATAACCGCGAAGCGAGTGCGGGTATAATTAGCTTCCGACTGTCTCCTTAACACTCAGCATAATGACTCCTCAAACACTTCACTCCAGACACTTTTACTGACTTCAAGAGGGACATCTGAAACCGGAGCAGACAGCTATAACCTTAATTACGACTATGGGTCTCTTACAAAATAAAATCCCCTGGTATATCAACAATGAATAAAAATAAGATCATCTCACTGAAGGAATTACTGTAAACAAGACAATCGCGAAGGTCAAAGGAACGCTCCATTTTTTTTACATGCCGGATCATCTCTAGGAGCGTCCCTGTCCATCTGTCACTCATTAAAGTTTTTTGGGAACGAAGTGCTTGACTCCCGTAGACTTTCGCGAAGCCAATACTAGGGCCCTGAATTTCTCGTTTCACGCCCGTAGGCTTCAGTGAAACCCCATATTAGGATCCTGAAGTTCTTGCATCTACGTGATACTTATGGACTTGTTTAAGGCATCCCTCTCCATCACCCATGAAAAGAGTAAAGCGAGTCTGGTCTATACCTCGCTGATGAATATGCTCCCTTGGTCCGGCCTAGAATTAATCCTCTGGGAGACTGTACAATTCAAAGTCTCTGAGGGGGAATCCGTAGCCTCCCAAGACAATACATATATAAACTACTCTACAGCTCTTCCCTCTGTCTTCCCTACCACTCATTTCCTCCACCTGTGCCTATGAATGGGCCAGGAACATATAAATGGTTCTTACCTTTTGTTTCTCGGTGAGCTGCCTAATGTCGTCAGCGTCGCCCACCACCACCGTCTGCTGTCGCGTCATCTGCTCCATCAGGGTAAGCCAGTCGCGAATCTGAAGACGAAGATGAAATTATGTTACAAATGGTATGGAATGTTATGTAATTACAATACATACATTAAAACCACTACTACCACCACCACTCCCCCACCACCAACATCAACACAACAAAAAAAATACAAGAATAATAACTGATATTATTATTATTATTATTATTATTATTATTATTATTACTACTATAACCACTACCACCACCAATAATAATGATAATAATAATAATAATAATAAAAATAATAATATGGCACCGCATTGAATATTACGAACGTTTCTTGCAGTTTCCTTTGTTGTATTATAGACTTCCCTGACACGATGAAAAAGGCGAGAATATGTGATCTAAATAGTAATCTCATAAATATCAAAATATTTCACCGGAAAAGAGAAATGTTTGTTGCCATTTCACTTTTTTAAATTACTGTCAGGCAGGTCCGCAGCTAAAGATCGAGGTAATTTCTGTTAAATGAATGGCAAAAAAGTGTTAAATAATACAAACTGATAAAAGCCTGTTGACGTTTCACCTGTATGATTATTGTCTGTTAGTGCCCGATCGGAGAAGAGGTAAAATTATGTTACAGAACGTACACGACAAAATGATAAATGCGAGAACTGCGAGAAACATAAATACCTACTGTACATGAAAGTTGCAAGTCTGAAATATGTAGTCATAAAATGTGGCATGTAAAAGGCGATGATAAATAATATAAATAACAGGAAATACATCAATACACAGACGTAGATATGATAATTCTTTAAAGGCAAATAATCCCTTCACTCCAAGGACGTGGTGTTGGAGAGGGAAGGTTTCTGTAGAGGCATCGATATATCCGGGTGGCTCAGCTGCCTGGCCATATAAACGTCTCTCAACTACTTCCCTATCCCCAGAGAGGAGGATGGTGGACTGCAGAAGCGGAACTTATAGTCTGCAGTCCACCGGGTTCACGCTTCATATTAACCTGGAACAACAACAACAACAACACCAAGGATATAATTTTCATTCCATTCTCACTGGTACCTGGCGATATTCTTTACCTATGCAGTGCTCCTTAGTACAGAGGGAACTGATGATGCCTAAAAGAGTCTATCCTTTGCTGAATAAATCGCCATTCTTCCCTGGCCATTAACGCTTCCACAAACTTTGGTCCAAATCGGTTCAAAATTGATTAATCTCACCCCGCCATGTGATCCTGACATTTGACTTTCTCCTATGACCTTGGCCTTTGACTCACTGTTATCAAAATCACATAACTTTGCCCTTGCCTTACTACGAACATTTCCACGACGTTTGGTATAGATGAGATAAAAACCAAAATGCTTAAGTTAACTTTACCATGTGACTTGACCTTAGACCTATCATTCTCAAAAACCACAGGTGAGTCTCTTACATGATCCTAAACCCTACCACCAAGTTTGGTCCATCTCAGATCGAACCTGTGTTGCTTATTTTGTTTCTCTCTCTCTCTCTCTCTCTCTCTCTCTCTCTCTCTCTCTCTCTCTCTCTCTCTCTCTCTCGCACACACACACACACACACAAAAGTGCAAGACGATCAACACATCAGTGCTCGCTATCTATCTATCTATTTATCTATCTATCTATATTCATATCTTCATATAAACAAATGACTCTACTACAAATAACCACGATCTTTTTCGCAGTCATCGGTTGCAAAAATTTCAGCCATTCTAGGATTTACTACCTTACTTGCTTATTTTTTTCGCTACTAATTTATTGTTATCGCTACAGAAGTCACATTACGAGTGCCTTGCCAGATGAGGAACTAGGCTGATACACTGTTTATGCTTCAGTGACGATGATAATGATGATGACGATGATGATGATAAGAATGGCTAAATGCGATTTCCATGGTTAGTTGCCGTGTTATCTATTCTTATCCCTGCTCTGAGGAAGGTGAGCTCAAACAGAGTACAACAAACGATAAAAAACTAAACAAGAAAAGGACATAATGCAATATAGTATATCACAAAAATAACGATATACTTCCTTCTTACTCTGTGAGGTGTTATTATACGATAGAAGGTGTATATACTCAAATAACAAATGATAATAGCAATTTACAATAAAGACATAAATAAGACTGTGGAAAAATACACTATGATACCTGTTGTTGCGCCATGAGACCCTGCTGCGTCATGCGGTTCCGGGTGTGGGATGGGAGGCTTTGTAGCGCTTCTTCCTTAGCGATTCGTTTTGTACAATACACCTTAACATTTTTTTGTGCGGTATTTATGCTGTTTTACTGTCCACAAAGATTGCACTAAAAATGTTCAAGGGGATACTGAGGTGCAACATGGGGAAAAAATCGCTAAGGAGAACGTCTCACGAAGCCTCCGATACCATTTAAAATACCACCCACAGGATATGTCACAGTTTTCTGTATAACTGAAGGAAATATATATATATATATATATATATATATATATATATATATATATATATATATATATATGTGTGTGTGTGTGTGTGTGTGTGTGTGTGTGTTGACTGCAAAACTACTTAACCTCTTCAATCCGGTTACCTATTTTTTTATTTTATTGTTGCTACTTCCAGACGATTATTATTATTGTTATTATTATCATTATTATTATATTTATTATAATAATAATAATAATAATAATAATTATTATTATTATTATTATTATTATTACTGTTACTGTTATATCTAATTTCAGCTAAAAAAAAAATTCTGTTGTTGAGAAAAATCGTCGGTAACAACTAGAATTAAAATGGAAAATAAGTCACTGCAGTGAAGGGGTTAAGACCACTCCCTTTAAAGCAAATGCACCGCACTTTCTCCTCTCCTAGCTTTTCTCTCAAGCGTGGTCTCTCTCTCATGCAAATATTTTGATTATTTTCCTTCGGCATGTTTCTTCCAAGCTGACTAAAATCGCGTTGCTGGAGCCAAAATTAAGGTATACAGAAGGTAGGGATGCGGTTCAATGAATGAATTAATACACTCCTCAGCGAGTTAGTTCTCTCTCTCTCTCTCTCTCTCTCTCTCTCTCTCTCTCTCTCTCTCTCTCTCTCTCTCTCTCTCTCTCACATGCTCCTGTAGTCCATTCTCTCAACCCATTCTCTCTGCCGACGTAGTTTCCATCACATTCTTACAAACAACAGAAGATTTTCACTCAACTTACGAAGAACCTGAAGTAAGGAAGAAAACACTGAGGGCCTAGCTAACGCCTCCACATAAAGAAGTCTGCCTTAAGATAAGCAAAATCGACTGGAGACAAAGAAAATGAGAGAGAGAGAGAGAGAGTGGATTGAACGGCCTAAGCGCCGTCTACGTTCTTTCCCTTAGTCCCTTCACTGCGACAGGTACCTCCAATATATATATATATATATATATATATATATATATATATATATATATGAGCAGCGTTGATTGTCCTTCAATCACACCCAAATCAAGGTCCAGAGACCCCTAGGCACATACCTGTATATATTTTGAATCAGGGAGACCCAAGGATGGTTTCAGGGAGGTCAAAATTTAGATCTGGGTCATTTAAGGTCACCGGTAGTGTTCGCCATTTTGGCCCAGGCAACGCCGGGTACCCCTGTAGCCCAATTTTTGGCATGGAGACTCACGAAACCTCCAGTTCGGACACAGGCTATGCGAGGTTAACCTCCGAGGTCATTTGAGGTCATTGGTCGGAGGTCACTTGAGGTAACCGGTAATACACGGTCGAACGACTGGACCCAGCAGCCCATTTTTTGGCATGGAGACTCACATGACCTCCAGTTCGGACACAGGCTGTGTCAGGTTGACCTCCGAGGTCATTTGAGGTCATCAGTCGGAGATCATTTGAGGTCACCGGTAATAGCAAACAAGTGTGCACAAATGCCCTGCGCTAGTCTGCGAGAGCAGACCTGGAACTCTTATAATCCCTCTTCAAAAGCATAAGAGGGACATGGTCTTGCTGGAGTAGAAAGAAAGACTGAACTAGAACAAATAGGATTAGAGTGTTCGCCTTTTTTTTTTTTGGCCCGGGCAACGCCGGGTACCCCTGCTAGTGTTGTATAAAACCGACAGACAGCATAGACAGCAGGGAGAATATGCTAAGGAAATACAGAGGTGACTAGCGTAATAATGAGGTTAATAAAAACTGACGTAATGAAGAGATTTAAAAAGTCTGTTTCTAATCTCTCCACTAACAGAGATATCCTTTCGCTCAATACAATATTCTGCCGGTAACAGGAATCAAATACTCGTGATCTGTGTATTTTCCCTCTAGTGTAATCTTTTGACGGTGCAGCTCTCTCTCTCTCTCTCTCTCTCTCTCTCTTGTATTCTCCTGTGCCGTATCAATGCCGCAATGTTCTCCACTTGCCGCAAGGCGGGACACATCATTAAAGGTGTTACGTCAATATATTAAAGAGAGAGAGAGAGAGAGAGAGAGAGAGAGAGAGACAGCAGTACCAGGGTGGGCTGGCAAATGAGAGAAAAAGTCGAAAGAAAAGTTAAAATGAAAACATGTAAATTTCGCGAGTTCACACACGGCACCTACCCCCTCCTCCCTCCCCTCCCCTTCCCTCCCCTCCTCTCCCCCACTCTTCTCTCCCTCTCTCCCCTCTCCTCACTTACCCTTCTCCTTCTGTTACCCCCTTCACCTTCTTCTCCCCCCACCTGTATAACTCCCCTTAGCCCCTCCTTTCCTCCCCTCTCCCCTAAGTTACCCCTCTCATTTCCCTCTCTGCCCTCCCCGTCACCCTCTTCCCCTCACTTTCATACCTCCTCCCCCCCTCGCCCACTCCTTTCTCTCACTTCACTCCTCCCTCCTTCCCCTTCTCCTTTCACCCCACTCCTTTAAGCCTTCCTCCCTCCATCCCTTCAGTTCCCATTCCCCCCTGTCCTTTCACCACCACTACCTCCCAAGCCCACTCATTTCAACCACACTCTGTCCCTTCCCCTTCCTTTCCACTCCTCCCCCCTTCTTCCTCCTCTACATTCACTCCCCACCTCCCTCCGTTCACCACTCCTCCTCCTCCTCCTCCTCCCCTTTCACTCCCACTCCCTCCCAAGCCCACTTATTTCACACCCATTCTCTCCTTCCTCATTCCTTTCACTTCTTCTCCTTCCCTTCTCATTGCACCCTTTCTCCTTACCTCCTTCTCTTTCCTTTATCTCCTATTCCCTCCATCCCCTTCTAGATCACTTCTCCGTCCTTCCCCTCCCTCTTATTTCATTCCACTCCCTCAATCCCCTCTATTCCATCCCCCTACCCCCCTCCCTCGCCCTCTCATTCCACCACTCCCTCTCACCCCTTCATTTCTATCCCCTTCCCCTCTTTCCCGTTTTTTTCAATCTCACTCGCTCCCATATTCCTCCTCTTCCACCTTTTCTTCTTTTTCCCCTCCATCTCTTCTTCCCTCCCTCACAGCCTGACCTCACCTATCTCTATTCTTCTCATCTCCACTTTTCTTCTACCCCCCCCTTTTCCCTTCTTTCTCCTTTCCCTTCCCACCCCCATTTCTTCATCTTCCTCTTTTCCTTGCACCTCCCCCTCCCCTGTCACACATTCCCCTCTCGTCACCCCTCTTCTCTATCTTCTCCACTCTTCTTCCATTTCTATTCCTTCCCCCCTTTCCCTTTACCTACCCCCACCATTTCCCCTCCCATCGCCATTCCTTCTCGTGCCCAATTTTTCTTTCCATTTCCCTCATCCTCTCCTCTCCTTCCTTCATCTTCCTTCGTTTAATTTCCTCTCTCCTCTTCCATCCCCATTCCCTCTCTTTTCCCTTATCTCTTCCCTCCCGGTCCTTCTTCTCCACCTTTTCCCTTCCACTTCCCCTTCTTTCCTCTCTCTTCTCCCCTCCTATCCTCAGTTCTTCTCCCATTTTCGCTCCAATAAACCTTCTTTCTTCTCCTCTATTCATCTCCTTTCTTTAACATTTCCTTCTCTCTCTCCCGTCCCCTTCCTTTCTCTACTCTTCTTTTCCTCCACTCCCCCTTCCCTCTCCTCTACTCTCTTCCCTCTATCCCCTCCCTCCACCTCTCCTCTTCTCTCCCGTCCCCAGATTTTCTCCCCCTTCCCTCGTTTCCTTCCACTCCCCCTTCCCCCTCCTCACCCCTCCTCCGCCTCAAATTTTCTGGTGTTCATATTTTTCTTATTAAATTGCTTCCATAATTTCTGCCAGGTCGAGTTTCTTTGCGTTTCATTTTCCTTTGTAATCTGGGAAGTTTTGGCGTCTCTGCATTTTGTTTCGTGTCTAATGAACGCTTGGCTTCGGCTCCTGATCTGCGAAATTCTGAAAGCAAATTAATTGCCCTTTGTTTGCCAGTAAATTGTTAAACTGGCTTTGATTCATTTAGTTTTACTCACATAATTTTTTTCGGTAAATTTCCGGGGATCGCTTGTTCAGATTTACTGGCTGTTAATTAGCTTCGGAAAATAATGTAAAATAATTGATCTGCAGTCTCTCTCTCTCTCTCTCTCTCTCTCTCTCTCTCTCTCTCTCACGGACTTTTCGCCCTCCCCGATCCCTCTTAGTCATTCGTCTTTTTCTCGCTTCAAATTTCCTTTTAAAATCGAGTCCTTATCCTTTTCATCTTACATGTTATTCTTCCTTCATTTCTTTCTGCCTGTTTCCTATGTTTTCCGTCTTTCTCATCTCCTTTCCTTCCTTTTTCCCTCTCCTTTTCTCATTTTCCCAACCTTTTCATCTTACATGTTATTCTCCCTTCATTTCTTTCTGCCTGTTTCCTACGTCTTCCGTCTCTCTCATCTCTTTTCCTTCCTTCCTCCTTCTCCTCTTCTGATTTTCCAATCCTTTTCAGCTGACCATTCTTTCTTCAATTCTTCCTCTCTTTTCTAACAGTCTTTCTCATCTCCTTTCCTTCCTTCTCTTCTTCTCATTCTCCCATCCTTTTCATCTCCCTCGTTATTCTCCCTTCGTTTCTTTCTGCCTGTTTCCTAAGTCTTCACAGTCTTTCTCATCTCATTTCCTTCCTTTTTCCTTCTCCTCTTTCCATCTTCCCATGTGTCTATCAGTCCTTCGTTTCTCTCTCTCTCTCTCTCTCTCTTTATTTTTCTTTTCCTGCGCTCTGATTTCTTTCTGTCTAACCTGTTTCATAAATTGTACAGATTACATTCTTTTGGTCCTTTTCATCTTTTCTGCCTTTTTGTTTGTTTTTCCCACTTGTTTACATATTTCCTTTTGTATCCTCTCCCCCCCCTCTTCTCTCTCTCTCTCTCTCTCTCTCTCTCTCTCTCTCTCTCTCTTCTTCCCCCAGGTAAAGTCATTAGAGTCAGCAGTCATATTCTTATTTCTTATCCAGTGTGTTTTCCCTGAGAGAGTTGAGGCTTGGAAGGGGAAACTAAAAACAATACGACTTATTCTCCAAGGGCCAAGGAATATCTTTACCGCAACGAAATCCTCTCAAAGTCCAAGGTTATGTTAAGAGATGGGAAATTATTAATCTTTTCACCATGTTATCTTTTATTATTATTGTTATTATTATTATTATTATTATTATTATTATCATTATTATTATTATTATTATTATTATCATTATTATTATTATTATTATTATTATTATTATTATTATTACTACTACTACTACTACTACTACTACTACTACTACTACAATTACTACTACTACAACTATCACTACCAATACTACTACTATTACTACAACTACCACTACCAATACTACTACTACAACAACAACAACAACTACTACTACTACTACTACTACTCATTCTTCCTACTTCCAGACGATTTTATTCAGCTTCTGGAGATACTTTTTCCACATGGACAGGTTAGATCTTGCCTTCACGAACCTCTCCACAGGGAATGGCCGTCTCCTAAGCTCAATACACTAGTCTAACATTACCTAGATCATAATAAAGTCCTCGGGCTGAAAGGGCTATGTATGGTATCAGTCTAGGAATTATACAGGTACCTTGATTTGTGTTCTAATTTCTAAGCAACATACTGAACACCATGATCTGTGTGTTCTAATTTCTAAGCAACATACTGAACACCATGATCTGTGTGTTCTAATTTCTAAGCAACATACTGAATACCTTGATTTGTGCGTTCTAATTTCTAAGCAACATACTGAACACTTTGATATATGTTCTAATTTCTAAGCAACATACTGATCCATTTTCTAAGATGTCTATTATTTTCTAAGTGATATTTCCTGGAGATACAAGGTGAATTTCTAGAACTACGGGCTTACATAACACCCTAACTTAACTCCTTTACTAGAAATACCATCTAAGTTGACTAGAAGAATAGGTCATGGTGTAAAGGTATCAATAAACTAGGTATGGGTGTTTTATTGAATTATTTGTGACTGACAACTATGTATCTCTAAGACTGTCTATTTCGTATACATTTATTTCTTTATCTCTCTGTGTCTGTATTTCTTTATCTCTTTTAATCCACAGGTATGTAGCCTATCCATCTATCTGTCAGTCTATTTATCTGTTTCTGTCTCTATCTCTTTTCTGATCTCTTTTTATCAACAAGTTTGTATCGACTATCTGTCACTCTGTTCCTCTCTC
>NC_137010.1:36028152-36038152 GCF_032717465.1 Coenobita brevimanus
ATTATTGCATCCTGTATATAAAACTACTGCATTCTGTATAATTATAAAACTACTGCATCCTGTATATAAAACTACTGCATCCTGTATATAAAACTACTGCATCCTGTATATAAAACTACTGCATCCTGTATATAAAACTATTGCATCCTGTATATAAAACTACTGCATCCTGTATAATTATAAAACTACTGCATCCTGTATATAAAACTACTGCATCCTGTATATAAAACTATTGCATCCTGTATATAAAACTACTGCATCCTGTATAATTATAAAACTATTGCATCCTGTATATAAAACTACTGCATCTTGTATATAAAACTACTGCATCCTGTATATAAAACTACTGCATCCTGTACATAAAATTACTGCTCTCTCTCAAATACCAAGGTACCAAAGGGCTACTATACGCTTCAAACTAAGGGGAAATTCTCGTAAATAATATGCAAAAAAAAAAAGTAATTCTCTACTGAAACTCTCCTCCCATTCGCACTTAGTTAATATCTAAAACTCTAACTCTTCTTAAAATGGCGACTCATTTCCCTAAAAAAACCCTACTTTAAACGGTAACTTATGAGCGCATGTAACTTCTTCAAACGGTAACTTCTAAAATACCGTCTTTGGAATATTAACCCATTTTCTAACTTTCCGAACAACGGTGACTCACGAATTTCTAATATACTTACAATGGCAACCCCTCCATTCCTATAACTTAAAACGGTACCATTTCAGCCTTAAAAATTCTACTAAAAATGGTATATTACTCTTCAACACCTAAAACTCTACCGGTAGCTACTTAAAATGCTAATCCTTCACATTCTAAAGCTTCTTGAATTGGTGCATAACTGTATTTCTCAAACTCCCTTTAAAATCGAAAGTTCTCAATTTCCACATATATCTCAGTCGTCTTTCTTCTTTGTCTTCTTCATCTTCTCATTCTTCTTTTTCTTCATCTTCTCATTCTGCTTCTTCTTTCTTCTTCTTCTTCTTCTTCTTCCTCCTCCTCCTCCTCCACTTCTTCTTCTTCTTCATTTTTTTCCTCTTGATCTTCTTCATCTTCTTCTTCTTCCTCCTCCTCCTCCTTCTTCTCTTCTTCCTCTTCATCTTCTCCTTCTTCTTCTTCTTCTTCCTCCTCCTCCTCTTCATCTTCTTCTCCGATCACACAAGACAATGGCGGGTCTATCAGCAAGACAGAATCGCGCCCACTACCAGCTGGATGGATGGCCGGGGGATTTTTTTTTTTCTTTTTTTTTTTCAGGGGTTGAGATAAGAAGTCGCCTGTTTCTTATCTCTCCTCCGTTTTGAAGTCTTTTACTCCTCCTTTCTTTGTATCAGTGAAAGTCTTGCCTCCTATACCTTCTCCTTTCTTTCTTCGTCTATAAATCCTTACCTCCACTTCAGCTTTATTTCTTGTCTCATACCTTTCCTTTCATCATGTGTGGTTCCTCATTCCTTCATGTTTCATTCCCTATCTTTTCGTTCTTTCAGCGTCTTCCATTCCCCCTTTCTTTATCACGATTGTATTACTTCTTACTCTGTCTTTCCTTTTCTTTTTCATTATCTGTGCATCCTCAATCTCCACTCCAGCTAAAATTCAAGATTCCTTTTCTTTCTTCGTCTGTCTTTATCTTAACTGTATTTGTCATCTACTTTCTTCCTTATTTCGTCTACGGCTCCTCCTTTCCTTAATCTCAGCTGTTCTTCTTGTGTTCTATTTTGCTTTTTGTCATCATCTACAGCTGCCTCTAAATTACAGCTCCACTTAATTAATTCCTTTTTCTTTTCTTCGTCTACGTCCCCAACTTCTTTTTTCAGCTTTACAGTATTTCACGTAGTTTACCCTCTCGTTTCTTCCCTTCATCATCTACGGCTTCTTTCTTCATCAACTGAAATTTTATAACCAACCTTCCATTTTCTTTTATCGTACATAGCTATAGTCTGACAAATCTAAACGTAGGGTTTTGGTGGAGTCACCCCCTCCCTGCACTGCTGCCACGTTTCCGAGCTGACCTCTCCATCAGCGATGACCTTGACACTGTTTCCCTCTTGTGATCTCCGTTTTTCTAATACCCCCTATACCCCTGCCACCAACACCCCCTATACCCCTACCCCCAACAACACCCCCATCAACAACACCCGCTATACCTCCACCACCAACACCTCCTATAAATATAGACCCCCACCATCAACACCTGTATAATAATTAGCCGTTGATAATTGCTATACTTTTATTGAAAGCATACATTCTACCCTATTGCTCAAACTCCCTAATCTTACAATCCCATCTGTCTTAATCCTTCCCACTGCCTTCGTTCCTAAATCCCTTAATTGATCTATTTTTAACCTAAGTGTCCCCACACCTTTTAAACCATTTACCTCTCTGTCACTATTCTCCACCATATGTATCAACTTGTGTATAGAACTTTCATACTGTATGCTGTACTACTGTATAATGTATAAGAATACCCACTGTTTAGTGGAAATAAAGTTTTATTATTATTATTATTATTATTTCTCTCTCTCTCTCTCTCTCTCGCTAGATTTTGTTATGTGTCATCCATGGTTTTTTACTTCCATTTTTATGTATGGATTATAATTTTGACTTTATTTCCGCACCACCCTTGAGGTAAAAGTCACGGCGCGTTTTTTTTTATAGAGCTCTCCCCAATAGGCCTAAATCCTGTAGGGGGTTGGTGACCTCCCATAGCGTACACACAAACACGTGTCGCGTGAGTACTGCCACCCCAGAGCTGTTTGATATATTTATTTTAATTATGAAAGGATCGCCTCTTCCCACTTTTACCCCTTCAAATTTTCTTGCAATTATACTTGCTAAATTAATTAGCAATGTTAGAAGTGTTGGGGAAGTAAATAATAATTAGAATATTTTTAGAGCAACACTGCCAAATTTTTATGCCACGTTTCTCTATTATCGTATAATATAGTATGCAGAATAGTTTTATTCTTCCTTGATACATGTCAGCACTTTCATTACAGTTATATTAGTATGAGTTATGTTTATGTATCATTCCTACTACACAAACCACAGGCGTTATACATCGTAGGGTTAGGAAACATGGCAACAGTGTAGGGAGGGGGTGACTCCACCCAAACCCTATGTTTAGATTTGTCAGACTATACTTCTTTTATCCCTACTGTATTTGTCTCCCATCTTCTTCGTCACCATCGTCTTTTTCTTCTTCCTTTCATCGACCATGGTTTTCTGTCTTCATATACGCTGTACTTCTTGTCTTTTTATTTTTTTTTTCTTTATTTTTATGCAGATCGTCCTTTCCTCATCTCAGTTTTACTTCTTGTCTCCTGTCTTCTCTCTTCTTCCTTTCTTCCTTTCAGCAGTACTTCTCGCCTTCAAACTTTGTCCATAATCCTTCTCTCTACCTTAGTTGTGCTGATTGTCGTCTATATTCTATTTTCTTCCTTTGTTTGTTTGGGGCTTATCGCTTTTTTATTTCTATATTGCTGGTATTTTTATGGCTATACTTCTTTTCTTTGATCACAATCTTCTTTCATCATCCTAGAGCCATTTCGTTTATCCTCTCTCTCTCTCTCTCTCTCTCTCTCTCTAACTTCATAAATTACACTTCCCCCTGTCTTCTCCGTATGGTAATTTTCTTAACGCTTCTCTACTCCAATCTTCCTTTTTTCTGACGCTTGGTGGTCTGGCTGTAAAAGTCTAGGGTCGGATACCTCCCTGGATCACGCAAGGGCTTCACACGCCACGATTCGAATCCTTGAGTCGACTGGAGGTTTCTAAAACATGCTAAATGCCACCAGGGGCCTACGTCGGTCTCCTACCCTTAACCCCTTCATTACGAGAACTTTACGTATTTTTTTTCTTACTACTAAACCATTATTTCAGCTTAAGAATGCATATTATAGTTCTTTTACCTTCACCTGATTTTCGTCCTCCACCAGTTTATTTCACTTAGCTCAATGGCAGGATAAGACTGTGGCTCTATATCCATTTCAGAACACTTCTTCATGACTGGCATTATATTTTAGCGCTAATCTACTGCTACAACTCAGCTTTCAAGGAGTGATGGCAATTTTAGGCCAAGTCAGAATTAAAAGCTTAAAGTAGTAAAAGGCTTAATGAGGACTACGAGTATACCTAACTCCCTCCAATTTGAAAAGTATATCCTAAGCTGAACATACTCATTTGAAGGTACATTAAGTATGACGCCCTGGGGTTAAATATAATGGACTACAGAGCCTAGCCTTGGTCCCCTACGCATCCAAAAGTGGCGATGTGCGATTGGATGTCGCTGTTACCTTTTCTTACACCTTCCTTGCAAATATCACCTACCGTCCTTCCTTCTTTCTTATTAATTGCCTTTCTTCATTTACTACTACTACTACTCTCTCTCTCTCTCTCTCTCTCTCTTCCATTACTTTTTTCAATCTGTTTTACCAAACGTCAGACTTTTCAACTTAGATTATCCACCCACCCTCCTAGTAAACATGGCAACGAAGGCTACAATTAACCCCTCGAAATCGAAGTCTCTCAGAATAATAAAATCGTCTGGACACTGGGAAAATAAACTTCATGCCAAAGATGAGAACTATTATTTTTCTGCCCATCTTTATATTCTCCCCTGCATATACAAGCTATTTCCCTTTACTCCCTCCCTTTCTCTCAAACTTCACATTCCTTCTCTTCCTACTATCTTTTTACTTTAGATCTCTCTCTTCTTTTCTTTCTCCTATTACCTTCCTTCATCTCTTCATTGCTCCATTCATTGCTTCTGTTCTTTATCTTCCCTCTACCTCTCTCTTCATACTCATCTTTTCTTCGATCTTTCTCTTCTTTTCTTTACCCCTTTCGTCTTTCCAAATTCTGTTCTTCCCTCTTTTCATACATATCCTCTCTCTCTCTCTCTCTCTCTCTCTCTCTCCTCGCATCATACTTTCCCACTCCACCTCTTCACTTTATACCATTTTTTCCCTTTCTCCTATTGCTCTTATTTCTTCCATCTTTCTCCTGCCTCTCTCATTATTTTTCCTTCTTTCTCTTAGTCCTTTTTCTCTTCATACATTTCCACCTCACTATTTCTACCTAAATTTTCTGCTTTCCCATTGCCTCCACTTCTTAACTTTTTTTATTTCCCTCTCCTTTGCCTTTTCATGCTTTCTTTTCTATCCTTGCTCTCTCTCTCTCTCTCTCTCTCTCTCTCTCTCTCTCTCTCTCTCTCTCTCCCAAGTTGCCCACAAAAAAACACCAAGAGAAGAAAGAGAGGAGGAAAGGAGAGCCCCAAACTTGGAATTGACTCCTTCGAAAACTTCTCTAGGGAGGGAAGTGGAGGAGAATGGGAAGTGAGAAAACTGACGATAAAAGGGGAGGGCGAGAATAGCGATAAAAGGGTAAGAAGGGAAACCCGCGATACCGTATGTGGAAAGAGGGAAGAAAGGAGATTTATAGTATGCACGAAGGAAAAAACAGGAAATAAAAATGTATACGTAAAATATAATGAGCAGAGGAAAAACTACCATATGTCAGAAAAAAGGCTTATATAAAGGAAATTTTATGATAAAATGAAATTGGAAGAATGAATATTTATGACAAAACAGATGAGAGGAATTTGCAAACAAACGTAGGGTAAAAGAAGAAGACATTAACGCACGCAAAAGTATTTAAAAACAAGTTGATTTCCAAGCTGAATAAAATCACGGGGAATAACCTAAATTAATCAACCAAGGGCTCTTTAAGAAGGTGGAGGAGACGAACCATTAAACAACAAGACTGGCGTAAGATGAGTGAAACAATCTTGAGGAAACCACAATATATTTTTCACTATTTCATTGGTCATCAGACAGTAGATGGAGATTTTTTTAACCCCTGAAGGCGGAAAGGGACAACATGAAGTTAAATATAAAGATAATCGGTAGCTTGAGGAGAAGCAGGGGAATGATAAGGGAAAATGAAATGGAGTGAGAGAAGGCAAGAGAAGGAAGGGAAGGAAGTGAACGTAGAAAAGCAGATGTTAAGAGTTCCTTCGTCATCTTCGGGTTAAATTGATAGTGAGAGAGATGTGATACAGGATAAAGGGCAATGTTTACCCTTTATAATCTATAGTACGCTGACACTAAGCATGTGTTAATGGCCAAAGTTAGCAATTATACCTACTAAATAACATGGTGTGTGTGTGTGTGTGTGTGTGTGTGTGTGTGTGTGTGTGTGTGTGTGTGTGTGTGTGTGTGTGTGTGTGTGTGTGTGTGTGTGTGAGAGAGAGAGAGAGAGAGAGAGAGTAAAAGGTAACAAGTGACTTCATTATGATTAAATGTAAAAAAAAAATGGAGGAGGAGGAGAAGGAGTAATCAACAATTATTATAGTTACCCATGCCTTCCAAAACTTCTTCAAAAACAACAAGGAGATATGAAAAGGTAGGGCAATGACTGTGTTGGTGGCAGCGGTGATTTATGGGCGCGAGACAGAGACACGGCCGGTGTTATAAGGGCAAGAGTCACGACGGAGAGCGGCGGGAGGGGGTGAGAGAGCTGCATGGGGAACTAATGTAGAGATATATATGTACCGGGTAGCTCTTTCGATCTATATATAATTTACCTGTCTATCTATCTTTAGCCAGGCGCCAAAATCCCGTAAAGGGTGGCCAATGTGGAGGTACTTTGAAATATGTCTAGTCAGAGACTTGGCGATCATAATAAAGACATTCTTCTTTTCATATGCCTTCGCCCAACTATGGTGAAGGAGGCATTAAGTGACTGGTCTGTCCGTGCGTAGGTGAGTGCGTCTGTCCGTAACACTTTTCTGGGCGCAATATCATCATCCACTCACTTGATATAGTGATGCCTACTTCTTCCTTAGCCTTTATCATTCTTTTTCTGTGCCTGTCCTCCTCTCTTCCTATTTCTCCCATCTTTCCTGTCACTTCTTATTGTTTTTCTTTCCTTTACAGGTGGCTTTACATTGAGTGACAAGCCAAATGGTTTCCTGTAAGCCAAGAAACCATTTACAACGCTGGATGGTAACCATATAACCAAACCATACGTGCTCCCTACGTGTCAACAAGTGGGTTGGTGGAGGGTTAGTGCCCCTCCCTGTAAAACAAATAATTCCAAGTCAAATGGCCACCCCTTATGGGATTATGGCGTCTGGCAATAGATAGAAAGAATTGACGGATGTCCACCAAACTTTTGTCAGTGAAGCAGTATGAGGAGATGATCAACTGCTAAGGTCATATAAGTCAAGGGATTAAATTTCAAGGTCATGTGGGGTCGACTCAGTTTCTCCTTGTGGGCGCGATATCTCCTGAACCCCTCAACGGATTTCGACCAAACTTTTGTCTGTGATACAGTATGAAGGGACAATGAACTGATTAGGTCTGCAAAGTCAAGAGGTCAAAGGTCAAGGTTTTAAGGGTGTGGACGCGATATCTCCTGAACCCCTCAACGGATTTCGACCAAATTTTTGTCACTGATATAGTATGACGGGACGATCAACTGATTAGGTCTGCAAGATCATGGGGTCAAAAGTCAAAGTCATATGGGGTTGACTTAGTATATCTTCAGACTCATTCCAACCCACAATGAACCCTGTCATGGAGGTCGTATGGCGAGTCCGTGCACAACGCTTGGTGGCGGCGTACCGAACGATGCTTTGTGCTGACTGCTCGAGGCCGGAATTCTCTGGGTTTTATTTGTTCTTGTGTCTGCAAACGATTTTACTTAGTTTATGGAAGACCACTTTTACTGAATGAGATAAGGTTAGATCACGGGGGCTGGAGTGAGCAAAAAGTAAACTGCAGCTGATGAGACTATTACAAATATCCTACATCATTTTTACCAACAATTTTATAGCATCTCAATTCTGCAAACAGACGTGCTCGTTTTCGATAATGGTGAGAGTTTTGAACATACCTTGGAATTTTAAGTTCCTTCAATTAAATTGTTCATAAATACAACAAAGAAGAATATTATGGAAAACTAGGTAATAGTTATTATGAAATTAAAATGGTTGTCTGTTCTGTCATATAACAGTAATCGATTGTGAGTTTTGAACAACTTATGTTTTAAACTGCTAAAGACATTTTTTTTTTTACTTAACGAATTCGTCTTCAAATCAATCTTTCTATGTCACGGATAAGGCGGATTTTAAATATCTTGTCTTTAAAAGTATTGCTTAGCTGTTTCAGTTTCCCCATACCTCAAATAATTTTGACCAGATTGTTGTGGGGGATCTCCTCTCCCCTCCCTCGCTTAAAAAAAGAAAAAAAAGTCACTGGTCTCCCACCGTCAAAAAAAAAAATAATAATAATAATACTCACTGCTGTCAGCGGGTTACAATGGACAAAAGCAAGACTGAAAGCCGTGGGGCTTTGTTGTCTGAGTGTGTATTTTAAGTAACCAAGGCAGACTAAACAAAACAGACCACAGGCAACGGAGCAGACGACATCGGTGCACTTAAAATCTCCAACAGTATCCCTTTCCATCTCATGACGTCTTCTGTACTTCATATTTGCCACCAAAAATTGTATGCAGTCAGCTTAGGAGAGGCTTTTACAAATGGAAAAGTTATGCACAGTCTTTATTAACCCCTTCACTACAACAGCCTCTCCCTGAACTGAATTAAGATGTCAGACAGTCTCGATTAAAATGAAAAATGCGTCATCGGAGTGAAGTACGGGTCCTCTTCACTCTGATCTTAATGCAGCATGGTACCTCTACCCAGCTTACGGGGCACCTCTCGCTGCGAAGGGGTTAAGATACTGTAGGCTTGCATCCCTCGTGTAGATGTTTTAGCATTTATTTATTTATTTATTTATTATTTTTAACTCTTGATATCTCCATACGATCCTACTCAACTCTCCCCTTTAAATCACAAGAAATTTGATGATGATGATGATGATGATCTAGTTGTTTGGAATAAAGTATGTGATAATTTACGGAAGAGTAAAGAAGAAGGAAAGCGCAACAAAGGTGAATGAGTATGTTAGAGTGACAAATGCATTAATAATAATAATAAAAATAATAACAATGATAATAACAATAATAATAAAGAAGATGAAAAAGAAAGTGAGAACGAAGACAGACAGAAAGAGAAAATGTGGACGACGAACGAACAGAAATAAATGCTGATGTAACTTCTGAGTGAGGGATGTTGTGAGTAATGAATGAGTGAGTAATGAGTGAGGGTGGCTGGCTTGAGCGAGAGTAATGAGCTATGGGGGTGACAGGTGTGGTAAAGGGACTCACCTGTTTCTCTCTCTCTCTCTCTCTCACACACACACACACACACACACACACACACCTCCAACATGACTCATACATAAACAGTTCGATCTACCTAAGAATCACACATAATTCCAACCTCTCTCTCTCTCTCTCTCTCTCTCTCTCTCTCTCTCTCTCTCTCACACACACACACACACACACACACACACACACACACACCTCCAACATGACTCATACATAAACAGTTCGATCTACCTAAGAATCACACATAATTCCAACCTCTCTCTCTCTCTCTCTCTCTCTCTCTCTCTCTCTCTCTCTCTCACACACACACACACACACACACACACACACACACCTCCAACATGACTCATACATAAACAGTTCGATCTACTTAAGACTCACACATAATTCCAACCTCTCTCTCTCTCTCTCTCTCTCTCTCTCTCTCTCTCTCTCTCACAGGCGCCAACAGCAACAGTCGCGCCACAAAACTGCACCACCACAAATTAGGGCTTCTGGGCGAGGGTAATGGGACGGTGAGTGTGTTAATGTGGAAAAATGATGGATGTTATGACGGAGTGAATGTGATATGATGAATGTGATGAATGAGTGAATGGTGAGGAATGACTGGGTGAATGTAGAGTGGTGGAAGTTGATGTGAAGAATGATGAATGTGATGAATGAGTGAATGCAAGGCATGACTGAGTGAATGTAGTGGTGTAAGTTAATGTGCAGAATGACGAATGCGATGAATGACTCAATGGAGAGGAAGTGAATATAGAATGT